>NC_064808.1:91267409-91464443 GCF_023721935.1 Panthera uncia | reverse complement strand
ATATATATCTATATATATACTATATATATAGTATACTATATATATACAGAGTATGTATATATATATAGTATATATATATGCTATGGTATATATAGTATATATATAGTACTTATAGCATATATATTTATATATATAGTATATATATACATGTATCTTTTATCCGAGATTTTTTTTTTCAAAATAATCAGGGGTAGGCAAGAATATAAATGAAATAAGACTCTCCATTAATGCAATCATGGAAGCTGGGTGAGATGAGTAGCTGGGAGTTCATTATGCTAGTCTCTCTGCTTTTGTATAGGTTTAATTTTTTTCCTTAATAAAAAGAAAAGAAAAAAAAAGTAGGGATTGATAGTGATCACTGATGAATGAATGGGAGCTAGTTGACCAGGAAATTGGAAAAACGCATTCCAGAGGTCAGGAAATAAAGCATTGTCCATTCACACAGAACTTTACATTTCCCCGAATACTTCCAACGTACCCACAGCTTTATTTTATAATTTTTCCTCTCACTGACTGTGAATTAGGTTGGCCAGGCACTGAGCTGCAGATAAGGGAACTGAAGTTCGGAGAATCTGAATGATTTGGTAAGTGGCCCAGCCTGTGGTATCAGAACCCACGCCCGTCCTTCAGGAGGCCACCGGTACAGAAAGTCAAGGTCCCCACGGAGACTCTTCTGGCTAGACACCAGCATCCATGCTGGGAGAAGATTGGAAATACAGTTGCTTACATAGGGTGGCACTGAATTAGGAAAAAGTCTGAAAGCCAAAGAGAAAAGTTAAAATTCGTGTCAAAGATAGGGGATCATTTTCCTACCCACACAGTCAATCCTTCCCTCTACTCCCTTCCCCCCAGATAAAAATGAAAAACAACTTGGTTTTCCTTTAGGCAATGCAAAATGCTCACCTCTCTTGCTTTTAAAATTAAGAAACAGATTATGCAATTTTATTCAAAAATTCATTAGATAAAAAAACCATTTCTTTATGTGTTTCAGACAAGGAGGGTGGAGGTGGCAGGGAAAATGAATGCCGGGCGAGAGGCAGAAAGGGAGATTATCGAGAGAGATTACCAAGAAATGCTTTCAGGAGAGGATTAGTGATTATAAACTGTCCTCACTTTATTACCACTATTCACTCCAGCCCCAGGCTTTGAAATGGATTTTTGCCTATTACATCTGTCCTTTGAAAATCTGAACAGCTGATTATACTTTCTGAGTTCTTGAAGGCTGAGATTTCCAGTGTGAAAGAAAGTGCGCGCATGGCTGGCTAGAGGGCAGAGCACTCACAGAGCCTTCGGTGAGAACTGACCCAGCCAGGATCATCTGCATCACACAGGGTAGATCAGTCAGTGTACTCCAGGGGACATCATGCTGGGAGGAGGGACCTTAGCCAAGGGGCAGGAAGGAGCTGGGGCCCTGGTCCAGGGACTTTTTATCCAGGGGCCTGGCATCATGAGGTCTGACTTGGTCTTCAGTGAAGAACCCACAATCTCAGTGAGCACCGGGGTTTCCTTGACCAAGAGCCACAAATCACTAAATTCTAGAAACCATTTCATTTCATATCCCTTTTTCAGGCCTAATTCCTACACTGAAAACAATTTAATGTTTATTTATTTTTGAGAGAGAGAGAGAGAGGAGAGAGAGAGAGAGAGAGAGAGAGAGAGAGAGAAAGTGAGCGCACAAAGGGGGGAAGCGAGGAGCAGAAAGAGAAGGAGACACAGAATCCGAAGCAGGCTCCAGGCTCTGAGCTGGCGGCACAGAGCCCGACGCAGGGCTTGAACTCACGAACCGTGAGATCGTGACCTGAGGTGAAGTCGGATGCTCAACAGACTGAACCACCCAGGCGCCCCGTAATTCCTACATTTTTAAAACGCTTCTCTGAGCATTGAAACCATGCACGTGGAATCAACTGCGAACCCAAACAGTGGTGCAAATTGATCAGCAGCAACTTCAGGAGCCATCATATACTTTACAGACATCATCTTATTATTCCCGAGAGCTTGGTGGGACAAGATGTGTCCTCCTGCGTTTTGAGACCCTGTTAGACCAACGTGATGGAACTAGAAAACGTATTATTTAGTGCCCAGAAGCCTTCATTCTTTATTGCCTATCTTAAGATGGAAAAAAGATGGAAAAGTGATACATAACTTCTATAACTTGGCAGAAGTTCAATCTCTGGCAGTGATCAAATACACCTGCCTAATGTCCTTTTGAAGCAGGAAGGGAGGAGGGATGATTCTCCTATCTGATGTCTGGGGAAACAGAGAACAAAGCCATCAAGTGATTAGTCACAGACCCCAAAGTAAGTTAGTGATGGTACCGAAACAATTTTAGACTCTAAATGTATTGATCCACAGACCAGAACTCTTTCCATTCGTCTACGAGGCATTTATTGATTTATTAATCTGTAACCAGCACTGGAAACTCTTCTAGCTTCTGGGGATATAAAGATGAATAAGGAAGAAACAGCTCTTGGGAGAGACAGAGAAGCCACCGACTGGTTCAAAGTCTCTCCCTCTGCGTTTTTGTTCCAGATCTCCCTGACTCTGTGTGTGTTGAAGGTAAAGACGGGGAGGCTGAGAAATGGTGGCTGAGAGCAGATGCTTGGCCCGTCTTATGGCCAGCCAGCTCCGAGGGCAGCCTGGGCACTGGAGGTTGTGGTCAGGAAAAGGCCATCTTCCTGATAGAGCAACTTAAGTATCAGTACAGAATACACAAGGCTGAGTTTATGTGCTGGTGAAACTACCTTGACAGACAGTCGTGGGTATAATCCTGGGAGTGTGGCAGGACAACACCAACCACAGGGACCAGAGAACCTTGAGACAAAAGCTGAAATCAGATGACCCGCATTACAGCCTGGCTGCAATCCCGCAGGGAGGCAGAAAGGATGGGCAGCCAGACGGGGGCTCGTGTGTCTCCAGCCCTGATCCAGGCAGAGGGTCCCCTGAGCCTTCATGTGAGCATCTAGGTGTCTTCTGAGCCATCCAGGTGTTTCCAGGGCCAAAGATGAGACAGCATCCAGGCTCTCTCTCTCTGACACCCCCCAACCCCTTCACCTAACGCCCCCTGCTTTGATCCCATGCCCACCAAGTGACGTGCCTATCGATTTTCATAAGGAAAGAAGATGAACGGACTCACGAATGTCGTAGACTGGGCTGTAAATGGACGTACTGCTGTTCTGGTGAATATATTTCCCTGTGAATCTGATAGCGATGAGCCAGATAAACAGAGAGGAGACTAAACAAAATCCAGTTCCCAGGCCTGCAAAGCTAAAGACCAGAAGTGGAACTTTTTAAAGTGGTGGTAACTCTCCCTCGGCCACCCTGGTCGCCTCAGGTCTGGAACCCTGCCTAGCATTTGGTTAAGTGCTCAATAAATGTTACCGTTGTTATTCCAAAAACACTGCTATTTGTTAAAATATTTTTATGGCCAAGAGCATTTAAACCCGGAGTGTCTGTACACATTTAAGCCCCGCGTCTCCTCCGCTGCACAACAAGCGTGTCCCTTGTAGGCAGGGGACTGATCGTGTGATGCTCTGCTTGTCACAGGTGCTCCATGAACGTTTGCTGTGGACGGACAGCCTGTCGTGGGCTTGAAGGGCTGCTTCAGAGGCTGCTAACCAGTAAAAGAGGAGCCCGAGTTTGACTTCTGGTCTTACCTCTTCTTCCTTCCACAATGTTTCTGCTTCTGTTGGGTCCCATTGTTTTTCCCTCTCCATCCCCAATTAAGCAGTCTAGTTAAACTCCTGCCTTTCTGTGGGCCCTGAAGCTCTGCACCCAGGCAGTGCATTTAAGTCTTCCCCTGCTTTCCCTGCCACAATCCACCCAGTAATGTCCTATGCGGTCAATGGAAGAGATGGGGAGGGACCCGCTAGGTGGCAGGTGACAGCAGGGCGATAATTAGCCTCTCTGCTGGCCTTCGGAAAGGAATACGTAACCCCATGTGAAAGTTGCTGGCAAGTTCAGGCAGCGCGGCAAGTTTCAGTTGTATACGATTTGGGAAGGTTTCTCCCCTCCCACCTCCTCCACCCCCGCCCGCCCCCCAACTCATGGAAAAGTTGGTAATGTGAGGTTTGGTGAACAGCCCAGGTTTTGACACGCAAAGACCTGAGCATGGGACCCAACGTTGCTATTTACAAGGGGTGTGGTCCTGGGTCAGTCTGCTGTTATCACTTCCTCCTTGTCTGGAAAGTGGGGTGATCATAGTGCTTCCCTTCCCTACTGCACAGAGATGTGAGGCGACAGCACGTGTGTGTGTTGGGGGAGGGGGTCGGGCATTGGTCATGTTTGCCTAGAAGGGGGAATAATAATTGCTGACTTGAGGAACGAACAAACAGTGTTGGATCTTCTAAATCAGTGATTCCCAAGTGCCGCAGCAGGATCACTCGAGGGGCTCGTTAAAACCCGAGCAGCTGGGACGCAATCTAATTTTTGATTCAGTGAGCAGAACCTCAGAATTTGCATCTCTAACAAGTGCCAGGTGATACAGGTGATTCCAGGGACCAAAGCTGGAGAACCACCGGATTCCGAGAAAGAACACAACAGCGGCTGCAGCGTGAGAAAGGGCCAGCAGATGGCGCCATCATCGAACCCAGGCCTCCCCCCGGGGGGAACTGATGGAACTGGGTCAGCTCCGGGCTCAACCTACAGAAACGCAGGTTTTCCCAAGCAGGAGGGGATGGCTCTGACCTGGAAGGCTGCTCTGTGGAGCAAAGAACAGAAGGAAGCATTGGGAGCAGCTGGTGTGGGGGAGGGATCGCTAGCTCTATCACCACCTCAGTTTTCCATCGCTGCTGGTTTCTCTCCAAGGAGGGCTCCGGTCTGTCCCTCCGCACAGGTTTCTGCCGCAAGCAATAGCAGCCATCAAAGCAAAGTACAGATTCCATCCCCTGGAAAAAAAAGCCTTTGAGCTTCCTGGTCAGTAACCCCATCTGGGGACTGAACCCTTAAGGGTGACAAAATTCTACCTAAAACTTAATTAAGACTATACTACGTGGTTGACGACGCCGTCCCCTGTTCTTCTCTCCCCGTCTGGCCCCCCCAGTTACCTGCTCGGTGTTATCTTTCCATCACTACCTGTGAGCTTTGGCGCAGCGGAAAGAACACGGACCAGCTGCACTGGCTGTCAGAAATCCAGGCTCCTCCTGTGTGCGACCCGGAAAACGCTATCTACTTTAAAGAACTGTTGGGACGATGACACAAAACGCGTGAAAAGTACCCCACACAGGGAAAGGACTCAGTAAACTTTAACGAGCGAGGCAGGGAAAGGGGTTAGTCCGATGGCCAGTGACACAATCTCATGGGGGCGGGGGGATCGGTCTTCGTTCAGCTGTGGTGCTGACCAGTGGAACTTTTTGCTGTCTCCACGGCCCGACACAGTAGCCACTAGCCACGTGTGGCTGTGAAGTCCCTTGAAACGTGGCTAGAGCCACGGAAGAACTGAAATTCGAATTTTATTTCATTGTAATTAATCGAAATTAAAAATTAGAACAGATTTAGCAAAACACCTTGCTGGGTCATTTTGGGCTGTGAAAAGACATCCCTTAGGACTTGGCACATGGCTGAGAGGGGGTAAGAGGTAGCTACATTGCTCTGCCTAAAAAGGTGCAGGAACGGGGTGGGGGGATGGGGAAGGGAGGGAGGGAGAGAGGGAGGGAGGGAGAGGGAGAGAGAGAGGGAGGGAGAGAGAGAGGGAGAGAGAGGGAGAGAGAGGGAGAGGGAGAGGGAGAGAGAGAGGGAGAGAGAGAGAGATTAGAAGGGAAGAGGTCTAGCGACAAAGCAAGAGGTTGGTGACTAAGAAAATGAGAAAGGTGGGGCACCCAGATGGCTCAGTCAGTGAAGTGTCCAACTTTGGCTCAGGTCATGATCTCAAGGTCTGTGGGTTCGAGCCTGGCCTTGGGCTCTGTGCTGACGGCTCAGAGCCTGGAGCCTGCTTCAGATTCTGTGTGTGTGTGTGTGTGTGTGTGTGTCTGCCCCTCCCCTGCTTGTTAGTCTCTCTCTCTCTGTCTCTCTCTCTCTCTCTCTCTCTCTCTCTCTCTCAGGTCTAGCAACAATGAACCACTGTCCACCTGCTCCTGATTTCCATCATGGGGGGGGGGGGAGAGGCACGGAGAGAGAATGCAAACGAGGGGCAGCCTAGATGGTGGTCACCCTCCCTGTGCTCAAACACAGTGCCTCCCAGTCCCTATCTACCCTGCAGTCGTGGAAGACGACTCCGGAGTGTAATAATGTGGAATAAACATCCTCGTGCAACTGATTTGGATGAGGCCCTCTCAGCTGCCCCTTCCATGCCTGGAACCTGGTGGTAAATCAAAAACGACGGCTTCGCAACCACCTGCAACTCATTACTGCGAGCGCTGCCTCTGTGACCAGAAAGGCTTTGGAGAGCAAGGGAAAGGAGAGAACGCAGGCTTTCCGAGAGAAGGGACATCTGTTGTTCCCCGGTCCCTCTGGTCTGTCCGAGTAAAGCCAGCCCTCCGGCTCTAACACATTATAACTTCTGTCATCTTGCCTTTGTCCGCATCAGCTCCCGATCTCTGCTGGCTGTTCCCCTCACCTTGTAACCCTGTTCTATATTAATCTCCATAAATTGTGCACCCAGTGAACCTTCTGGCTTCGCTCCCATGATCACGCAACTTCCATAAGCGTGGTTGCTCAGGGCAACTCCTGGTAGGGGTGGAGCAAGCAGGTAATCTCTGGTGTGATTGCAGAGTATCACATTCTTTCCAGAAGGCTCCTATTCAAGTAATTAAATTACTGGGGCTGGGAGGAGGGAGGAGAATGGTAGCATTAGGCTCACAAACCCGCAAAGAATATTCCATCAGGTTAACTAGATAGACCTCACCGAAGAAGAGACGCTGCGGGGTCCTCGGCGGATGTGACGGAAGAGAGTGTATTTTAACGGGGCGGGGTGGTGAGATACAGGGGCGGGAAGAGAGGGAACCGGAAAAGAGGGAGAAGCTACCTGAGAGGACCTAGCCAAGGAGGATGATATTTTGCATGAGGGAGCAAGAAGAATGAGTTCTGGGTTTTTAAGATTGGGTCAACCTGGATTCACATTGTGGCTCAGCCGTTCACAATCTGGATGAGCCCCTTGAAGGCACTTTCCTTTTCTGGTGGGTAGGAATGGTGGTGAGGATCGCACAAGATGATGTCTAAAGCCCACACCCCAGAAGGCACAAACACACATTGCTTTTATGTGAAGCTGACCACCCTTCCTGCCTAGAAAACAAGGTTCTAGCAAAGCCAAGGAGTAATTACTGTGTGTCTTAGTGTAGGTCCCTACTTCCCCAGGGATGATCGTGACTGCCTCAGTTGTAACAGCCTTAAGAGGTAGAAAGCCTCTGTGGCCCTACTTGCAGAGAGGCTTAGAGAGGGTGAGGGGCTGTGTTAAAGGCTCCTTCAGTTCAGGGGTGCCTGGGTGACTCAGTTGGTCAAACACCTGACTCTTGATTTGGGCTCAGGTCATGATCTCGAGGTTCATGAGACTGAGCCCCATGTTATTCTCTGTGCAGAGTAGAGCCTGCTTGGGATTCTCTCTCTGTCCCTCCCCTCCCCTGTTTCTCTCTCTCTCTCTCTCTCTCAAAATAAATGAATAAATTTAAAAAAAGACTATCAGCTCAGTGGAACCTGGATCAGAATCTTTCCATCTTTTTAAGTTTATTTACTTTGAGAGAGAGACAACATGACTGGGGGAAGGGCAGAGAGAGAAGCAGAAAATCCCAAGCAGGCTCCCAGCTGCCAGCGCAGAGCCGGATGTGGGGCACAAACCCACGAAACCGTGAGATCATGACCTGACCCGAAACCGAGTTGACTCTTAACCGACTGAGCCACCCAGGCGCTCCTTGAACTTTTCCATCTTCTGAGCTCTGAATCTGGGCTGGTTCTAATGGGCTTTTCTGATAACCCAGGCTCCATCTTTAACCACGAAATGTTTAGTGCACTTAATTAGCTGGGCAGAGAATAACATATGCACATTTGAAAGGCACTGATTATGTGTCGTTAATTAGGAACTTGTCTGGGAGTGTGGTGTCTGCTCTGCATTGTGAAAGGCAGCCTTTGCAGCCTTTCGGGGGAAGAAGTGTTTGACACGGTCCCCCCCCCCCCCCCCCCCCCCCACCCCGCGGTGCCAAGTCAGCCAGAAGGAGCTTTGCCAGGTTCTTGACCGCTTCTGGGCCCAGCTTCACTGATGAAGCACAGTAACCTGAAAGTGCTCTGAGGTTGTTTGCAGACAAATTTAGGTTCAAGTCTAGGCCGGCCTGAACTGAGCTTCAAGTGCTAGGTGTGAAGGAGGGCGGCAGGCATTTGCAAAGGAGTAAAACGCAGCAGGTGTCCCAGGAAGGAAGCAACATCATCAATCACCACCACGCTTCAACTACAACGGGCACCACCATCTACCGAACAAGCCCTATGGGCTAGGAACCGTGTTGAGTGTTTCTTATGCATGGTCTGTTAATCATGCATTCTTACCACCCTGCTTTTGGACGCGAGGAAACAAAGCTCTCTTAGCAATGTTCGACAACTAGCCTACCGATATATAATGGAGGCAACATTTGAATCCAGGGATTTCCATATTCAGATCATTTGCTTTTTACACCTGCCCTACATTACCTGCTCACCAAAGACGCGATAAATGACCTGGATCACCGCACTGGTTGGCAAGGAGGGGGATATATTTCATGGCAGGGATATTCTGTTGAAGAGGGTCGGACTGTATTCACAGAAAAGGCCAAGTGAGTCCCCGCCACCCAAGACAGCTCTGCAAGGGGCTCCGGTCACCGTGTGTTCTTTCTAAATGCTCCTACCCAACGGAACACACAGCCGAAGTCCCCAAGATTGGTCGCTGTCGGTACCGGAGTCGGGTTCTCGAGCCCGACAAGGACCCAAAAGTCAAAAGCACCGAGAACAATTTTATCAGAGAGGCAGCTCGAGACACAGCACCGACAGAGAGGAGTCAGACGAGCACCCACCAACAGAAAGGAGGCGCTACTCACACAGAGGAAGCAACAGCTCAAGCTCCCACGCAGGCCAAAGTGCCAATAAGGAAAAGGAAAAAAAAAAAAAGTGCTTCATCCTGATTGGTTTGAAGCGTCTAGTCCTGCCTGGTAGAGCTTCGTCCTGATTGGTCAGAAGGGCTTCGCCCTGACGGGTCGATATTGGCAGGCAACTCAGGCAGCTCATTGGTGCTCTTTGGAGTCGGGTCCTCAGTTTTAAGTCCGGCTTGTAGAGGGGCCACGTCCTGGTTTTGGTCTCTTAAGAGAAGCGGTTTAACAATCACAGCCAACGGAAAGCGCCCCAGGTGCCTCATGGTTGTCACTTGGGGCTTGTTCATGTGGCCCCTGAGTGTCTCACCATGTGGATGACTTTGCCCAGGGTTCCCAAAGGATTTGGGTGAGCACCGGGATGGAGTCTGGTTAGGAAAAAGGTAATAGTTGCCCTTGGGATAATAATATTATGAGCGCTCAAATGAGCACTTGCTCTGCACCAGGCATTCCACTAAGTGCTTTCCCTGACTCAATAATCCTCATAATAATCCCATGAAGTATTATTATGCGCACTTATCTATGAAAAACCTGAGGTTCAGAGAGTTTGAGTAACCTGCCTGAACTCCTGCAGACAATGTTGCATCTGTGATTTAAACCCAGGTCAACGTGAAGCCAAGCCCAGCCTCTTAACCCTGATGCTCTGGTACCAGCATTCTAGGCGGCAAATAAATATTGCTGGATTGATCTGCCAAATAGTTATCACCACTGCTCCTCTCCTCAATGGAAGTAGTGGCCTCGTAAATCTGAATGGCTCAGATTCTGCCCAAGAGCTCACACTTGGAAAGAGGTGGGACAAAACCCTCTCTAAGGCCCCAAGAGCTGTAACAGATCTTATGATTCAGTCTACTGTCAGGGTAAGCAAGTTTCAAACAGTCTGGAGAGCCATGCTGGCAATTCTCAGAAAAATTTCTGAGCTTCTCTGAACCTTAAGATGCACTTCGGAAGCAAAACTCCATGCTGTCCCTACCGCCTTGCTGTCTTTTTTTCTGAGACTAAATAACAAGGAGCTGGGAGCCTCGGTGATTGCCCCTCCCTAGCCCTCCTCTCAGCAATCACTGCTTGCCCTTCTAGAAAGAAGCCTCTCTTCCCACTTGACCTCACCTCAGCTCCATCTTTCCCCCAAGACCCCTTTCTTTTAACTGTGTCTTGAGATAGTAAAACTGAAAATGCAGAAATTCAAAGTGGAAGCTTCATTCACCCTAGCAGGTCCCAGAAGTATTTAATACTTTGCGTGGAGAGATAAAAATAGATGGTGAGGCAGCTGATAAGAATAACAGCTCTGGCCAAGAGAGCCCTTATGCAGAAGGAGCACTGGTGGAAAGAGAACCCCAGAGGCATAGACAGAGAGAAGGGGGAGTAGACAGAGAGAAGGAGAAACGGAGGAGGTTCTAGAGACACCCACGGAAGCAACAGCCAGTGGGAGGTGCTGAGAGTGGGAGGGCATCGCAGGGGGCAGAAGCAGCAACAATTTCAGGAGAGATCCATATCCCAGGGCAGCCTCGGAAATAATTACCCCTCATAGCAAATCAATCAGCAAGCTTTTACCGGGCGCTGGGGGCACAGTGGCAATGTGAAACTAAAAGACCAGGCGGTTTGCAAGGAGAGTGCAAAGTCCTCCGGAGATAAAAATAGCACACTTGAAACAATTAGAGAGCAATTAATGCCAAACTGTCTGGTTCTGACTGGAGTACAACAAGGCTCGCAGGGGAGAGAGCCTGGGGAGCTGGAATAGTCAGCCAGGCAGGGGCAGGGAAGGCTCCCTGGAGCCCCAAAGTTTAGGCATGGGATGCCTTGCGGACAAGAGTCTATTCCCATGGGATTCTCAACCTTTGCAGTACAGCACCAGCCATCTAACCACAGCCTTGCCCTTCCAAAAGCTTCCAGTTAAAAAGCAGAATGCAGTGCTTGTTGAAGAAATGGATGAATGAACAAGTGATTGTAGTCCTTAGACCCTTCCTAGTGACTGCTGAAGAGGCAGGAGAGTGGAATAGCATGTTGCAGAAACATTAGACTACCATAGACTTTTTGAGGTCAGGGACTGTGTCCTCGTTCCATATCTGTTGAGTCCCCTTCATACAAAAAAATATATATATATGTGCTAGCCTTGGGGATGAGGTCTGGAGATGAACTGGATCAGACACAGTCTACTGGCTTCAAGACAGCCCAGAGCATGGCACGCCTGAGTGGCTCAATCGGTTGAGTGCTTGCCTTTAGCTCAGGTCATATCTCATGGTTTGTGAGTTCGAGCCCCGCATTGGGCTCTGTGCTGTCAGCTCAGAACCTGGAGCCTGGTTCAGATTCTGTGTCTCCTTCTCTCTCTGTCCCTCCCCCACTTGTGCTCTGTCTCTCAAAAATAAATAAATAAATGTAAAAAAATTTTAAAGGAAGAAAAAAAAAGAGCAGAGCTGCATTTGGAGTTTAGAGCCTAATTATTTGGAGTTTAGAGCCTAATTATATACACCGTGCTTCATTCAGATCACCGAGTGTCCTTTCCCTAAACACACACTAAGTCAACCATTAATTCTGTAGGTCGTTTACCCCTACTATGTGCCAAGTTATGCGACAGGCACTGGATGTAAGCCTTAAAAGACAATGTCTCTGCAAAGACTATATTACAGTCTGACATTCTGGAAAAGGCAAAAACTACAGAGACGGTAAAAAGATCAGCGGTTGCCAGGGATTAGCGGGAGAGAGGGATGAATAGGCAGAGCACAGAGGATTTTCTGGGCGGTAAAAATACTTTGTATGGTACTATAACGGAGGATGTATGTCGTTACACACGTGTCCAAAGCCATAGATTGTACAACACCAAGAGTGATCCCTAAGGCCATCTGTAGACTTTGGGTGCTAATTGGTAAGCCCGTGTCATTTAATGATTTTAACAATGTCCCACTCTGGGGCAGGATATTGATAACAGAGGAGGATGTGCATGGGTGGGGACAAGGGGATATGTGGGAAATGTCTGTGCCTTCCCCTCCATTTGGCTGTGAGCCTAAAACTGCTCTTAAAAAAAAAGTCTTTCTGAAAAGATAATGTTTTTCTCTAAAGAGGGCGTATTGTCAAGTAGGAAGATGAATGGTCACATACATGCAGTATAGTATAATTGCACACCTGCTTTCGTGGTGTGATGTGCAAGGTATAGGGGGAGTTTAAGGAAAGGACCCCCTAGGTTGTCCAGAGGAGTGAAGGACGAACTCACAGAGGAAGAAGGACGTGAGTGGATTCGGGTGCGGGCCCTGGCAGGGGCGAGGTGTGGCAAATGAGAGTAACGTGTAGGCAGATGAAATGGAGCATGCAGAATCTGGAAACGTGAGAGGACATAGTAACATGTTCTGAGCGCTATAAATAATTGAGTATTACTAGAGCATAGAGTTGGGGGGTGGGGAGCAGTGGAAGACGACACAGAACAGATCAGCGGGAGACCGATTACAAAGGACTCTGGAAGCCAAACAAATGGGACAGATGGTGTCTCGTTAACAATCGCGGGGCCATTGAGGAATGTTGAGTAGTGGGAAAACGGGATCAGATTTGTGGACCAAAAAAGAACATTCGGTCAGCTACGTGGAGGACGGAGGGGGCGGGCAGTGGGAGGGGGTGGGGAGGCATAACTAAGCAGGAGACAGGGAGGCCCAAAAGGAAGCCATTGCAGTGGTCCCCGAGAGTTTTTAGGGCTCTGGCGGTGGCAAAGGAAGGCCGGGGAGAGACCCCAGAGCTATTTATGAATCAGAATCAACAGGCCTTGGTTACCAGTTGGCTGCAGGGGTGAAGGGGGAGAGACCAGGATGACTGAAAATGGCAGCACCAGTCACAAGCACTGCTCGACTTGGGCACCCTCTCCCTCGACTCCTGCCCTTCCTCCTCTGGGGCTTCTGGAACACGACACCACAGTACATAACCCCCTGTGTTCTCACCTTGACCCCTTCCTGGTTTGAATTGAAACCTGCTCTTACAAGAGGGCTCTGCTTCACCAACATTTGCCTCCCCTGGACAAAGCCCCTTCTCTCCCCACTCCTCTGGAGGAAGCCCAGGTCCCACCCAGACAAGCAACCTAGCAGTTTCCTGGATCTGCTTCCAAACCATACCTTCTCGATCCTCGTAGAAACATTGCTCCTGAGAAGCCCACACCCTTTCTCTACCCACTTTTATAGCTGTCGTTTGCCTGCTTCATGAAGACCATAGTGCCTGGCTCAAGGTCTGTCCTCTCCATCCCAAGACCTGCCATCATCCTGGCTGCTCTGTCTATAAGGGCGACCTGCCCAGTAGTCTAGTCCATTCCACCCAAGCCACTCGCACTGATGGCCACACCCTGGAATGGTTTCATCTCCAACCTCCAATAATCCTCAATGCCACCAGTTTCCTATTTTTCCATTTCTCGAACTCCTTCACTCCTGTTGCGTCTAGTGTCTGACTTTACTAAGACCTCTGGCCAATGGCCTTGCCGTTTCCAGCCATCTATCAATCCTCCTCCTTCATTTCCTTCTCCGTCCAGTCTAGAAAACCTAATATACTGTCTCATAACCATCTTTTGAGTATCTTCACTTCTCCTTTGTCATTTTGCTTTCCTCAACAAAATTCCAGTCTCTGGACCAATCCAGCCATCTACTACTTTCTTTTATATACCTGGTGGCAAGCCAACATCGTGAGGCTTACTCCTGATCCTTCTCACTCCAAGTGGTCACCAAGCCCTGCCAATTCTTTCTCCTTCCCAAGTATCTCCCCCATAAGTCCCCTCCACTCCATCCCCACTGCCCTTGTCTTTGTTCAGAGACGCAATTGTTTCTTCTGTGTTAATTTCACTTAACTGAAGTTCAAAATAATTTTCTGAACCATGCTCTAATCTTACCTCGGGATCACATCATGTGAACCTCTGACCATATCACTGTAGCCAGGTGCCACATCACTCTCCTTCTTACCGTAGTTTAATGACTGTTCCAACCCTTCAGCATCACATGTAAGACCCATTGTAGTTACACACTTATCACCTCTCCAGCTCCCTCTCTCCCTATTCTATCCTAAACCTTATCTCTTTCATTCAATCCTGAGCCTTACTATTTATAGGTTCCAAGATGGGTCATGCTCTTTCTCTCTGCTCCACGTATCATTCCCTTTACCTCCTCATCATATGGCTACTGATTCTCCATGATGCAGCTGATGTCCAGCCCAGAACCTGGCACATGAATCATGCTCATAAATAAGATCTTTACAACAAGGTCCCTGATATTTATTCTACCTCCCTGAGTGTTTGAACTAGCTGTTGCTCCTGAGTGATCCTTGAGAATTTCCCTTATTACGTCTTTCTCATTTTTTTCATAGTTTTCTGTTTACTTTTCCATCTTCTACACTAGACCGAGACCTTGTTGAGGGTAGGAACCTTACCTTTTTCACCTTGGCGTGTCCAATATACATACAGCATGAGGCCTGACACAAACAGGCATTCAATGAGCAGCTGTGAATGAATGAATGAATGAATGAAGCCTGAGCCTCCTCCAATGCCCCAGACCATGCTGCTCACCCTGCCTGTCTTGAGAACTATTGTCTTTTTCTGGAAACTTCTCAACTTTTGGAGACAACCACTTCTCTCTGCCTCGAAAATGCTGGTATCTCAGCTAGAGACTGTTTCAAAAGTAAATGACACACTCGGAAAGCCTTCCTTACTTTTCAGTGCAGTGGAAATGACGGCTGGTGGTGCCGCCATTACCACAGCAGGTTTCCTGATCAGGCATCCGAGAAGACCAGGTCAGATGGCACGGAGCGGGAGCTCTTTAAAAGACCAGATTCAGCGGCTTCCTTGAAATGTCCCCTTTCCTGTCTACCAAAAGGGCCCTATGGGGTCCAAAGGCAAGCATACTGCAAAGTAAATTAGAAGAACCTGACTTTTATGGCTTCACTCTTTCCCTGCTGAATCCTTTACACAGTTGCCAGAGGTGATGTCCTAAAACATAGATACGATCAAGCTGTTCACCTACTGGGAAGCCCCACTGCCTACAGGACAGAATCTAAAGTCCACAGCTTATCCTGCAAAGCACGTCACCTTCAGGTGTCACTCTCCTTCTCCAGCTCCTCTGCCCCTGGGAACCCTGTTCCATGCTTCTGTCCAGGTGGCCTAAGTCTTTTCCTGAATGAACCACATGGCTTCCCACCTCCATACTGTGGCTTCCTTAGCCCCAGCTGAAAAGGGTGCCCTTCCCATGCCTTTCCACCAGAGAACCCCGAAAAGCCTCATCTCCAGGGGGGAGAAACTCCTCCCCTGGAAAAGGCCTCTGACTTTCTTCTCCCTTCCCTAAGGGCTTTCTCAGCCCTAGGAGAAGGAATCCACTTCCTCTGCACATTGCCAGAAGCGCGTTCTTGCTACACAAAGAGACTTTCTCATTTCAATATTCCACCTACATGGTCACACATCTGCCCCTCTGGGCTGGATTAGTTGCTCCATGAGAACTACCAGTGTGCAACCGTAACATTTGGGGAATTATACTGGGATCTGTGGAGCTCGTAATCTCCAGAATAATGAGATAGGTTTAGCTGGGGCTTTCCTGGTTTAGGTTATAGAGAAAGGACCATTGGGATCAGAGTCAGACACCAGCACATCACTTAGTGTTTGCCTTTGGCCTCCCAGCCTCAGTTTCCTTATCTGTAAAATGGGGATCACAACAACAACAGCAATTTCAGAGGGTTGCAATAGGGATTAAATGCAATAATAAATGGAAAGACCCCGGTCTGGGATTTAGCATATGGTGGGTTACACCAAGAAAATATTGGTTTTGTCCCCCTCCCCATCTTGTAACTCTTCAGTTTTCATGCTTGAAAACTGCTTAATAACACTCTTTCATATAATCTCACCCTTCCCATGCCAACTTTTTCTTCAAATCTTCAAATTCTTATCGTTTTATTTTTGTTATTTTTTTTTAACGTTGATTTATTTTTGAGAGAGAAAGAGAGACCGAGCGCAAGCAGGGAGGGGCACAGAGAGAGGGAGACACAGAATCTGAACCAAGTTCCAGGCTCCGAGCTGTCAGCACAGAGCCCTACGCGGGGCTCGAAGCCACCAACCGTGAGATCATGACCTGACATGAAGTCGGACGCTTAACTGATGGAGCCACCCAGGTGCCCCCAAATTCTTACCATTTTAATCATCGCCCTTCTTGGGATAACCTTCAACCTCTTCATATCCTTTTCAAAGCATGGTGACCCTTCATAACCGGAGGCTCTTAAAACCGTCGCGGCAGGAGTAGGTAAACATAATAATAATAAATGACAATAAGCGAGCTTATTGAGGGCTTCCTGAGCGCCAGGCTCCCTGTTCAGCTCTCTCCGTGCCACAGACTTGCTGCTGCCGTGTCATAGGAGCTGTCTCATGGCCAGAGAGCTGGAAAGTGTGAGAGCACAGAGCACAAACACACGAGCGCCAGTCTGAAATCCTTTCCCCGAGTGGCACACGAGTGCTCCCGACTCCTCCACTGCCACGGGCACTGCCACAGAGAGGTCAAGGGCAGCACTCAGGCCGGCTCACGGGATGCAAGTTGGGCTTTCTATGATGCCACCTCGGTGCTTGTGTTTGGATGTTGTGGTGTCACAGGACGAGTGTTCGAACCCACCAGGCCCACCCAGAATGTTCCCTGAGAGGCAGAGAGAGTCCAGGCTTTCTCCTCCCAACTGTTCAAAGTGCCAGCACCTGTGTCATACACAGTGTTCCGTTGTGGATATGCCAGCAGCGGACGTGTGACCGAGTGCTCTGTGTCAGATATTAAGAAATCCAAACGAGGACAGGCCTTCCCAGGAGTGAGTGACAGGGGCTTGCGGGGAGGGAGCATGCCACGCTGACGCTCTCCAGTGAGACTTCCTCTGCTCCTGCCAACCGCGGAGAACATTCAGTCCCCAGAACTCCTGCCCCGTATCACACTCAGGGTCTGGCCCAGTTTCGCTGACGTCCTTCTCTGGGGCCCCACCATCGGCACGGTGCTGTCACCAGCACGGTGCCTGGGCAGCTCTTCGGCTCCTGTGTCTTCTTGGGGTCTCAGGCTTGCCATCCCCTTCTCTCCCCCTCCCTTCGTTCAGCCCCTCAGCCTCTCCCAGCTGCTCCTGTCACAGGGATTCTGTGTTGGAGGGTCTGTTGAGTGAACTCTCTTCCCTACACCTCTCTGTGGCTGCCTCCCCATCTCCATCTCCAGTCAGGTCTTTTACTCTTTTTAAATTTTTTTTTTAATATTTATTTATTTTTGAGAGAGAAAGTGGGGGAGGGGCAGAGAGAGAGAGAGAGGGAGACACAGGGTCGGAAGCAGGCTCCAGGCTCTGAGCTGTCAGCACAGAGCCTGACACGGGGCTCGAACCCACGAACCGTGAGATCGTGACCCGAGCCGAAGTCGGACGCTCAACCGACTGAGCCACCCAGGCGCCCCTCTCCAGTTGCGTCTTAACTGGAATGTACCTCCTCTGAGGGCCTTGCCCTGGCCGCATCTGCTAACCCTCACCCTGCTCACTATGGCATTACCCTATTTCATTTTGTCAAGGCTCTATGATTAGCTCCTTTAGTTTTGAATTTCCATATTTATCATGGCCCTTGCCCTAGTAGAATATTAGCTTCCTACTTGTGGGGCCTCTTCCTCGTTGAGCACCATAATCCTAGCTCCTAAAACAGTGCCTGGCACATGATGGACTCTCCATACGTAGTTGTTACCTGGTCAAATAACCAACGTAATGACCCATTGACCTGAGGTCTAGCCGTGGAGGCAAAGAAAGATAGACAGTAATAATGACCGCTTTCATTTATCAAGGGGCTTTACAGGCATTATACTGAGGGTTTGACATGCATTGTCTCATATAATTAGTGCAACAACCCTATTATTCCTATTTAACAGATGAGAAAATTGAGGGTCAAGAAGTTAAAAAAGAAACCAAAGACTTACTCCAGATATATATCTGCCTTAGTACCCTGCATGGCAGGGCAAACCCAGACTTAGAGCTCTATCATCAAAGCCCAAATGCTTTAACTATTTCATTCAAAGAATCACCAACGTCAAGAAAATACCCCCTGCCAGGGGAACCAAGACGACCAAGACAGGGGGAGGACAATAACGAGTACTGAGAGGGATGTGGAAAGTTGGAACTCTTGTGTGTCACTGGCGAGAATATGAGTTGTCACTTTGGAAAACAGCTTGGAAATTCCCCCAAAAGTTGAACATAGTGTCACCATTATCGTCTAGCAATTCCCCTCCTTGATGTAACTGAAAGCATATACAGAAAAACGCATACACAAATGCTGGTAGAACGATTATTCATAACAGCCAAAAAGCAGAAGCAGCCCGAAGGTCCCACTGATGAATGTGTGAACAAGATATGGTTAACTTACACAATGGAGTATTATGCGGCCGTAAAAAGGAATGAAGTCCTGATTTGTGTTACAACATGATGCTAAGTGGAAGACGCCAAAGAAAGGCCAAATATTATATGCGTACGTTTATACAAAATGGCCAGAAGAGGCAAATCCACAGTGCTGGAAAGCACATTAATGGTTGCCGGGGGTTGGGGGGTGGGTGGGTGGGAAATGGAGAATGACTGGTAAAGAGTATGGTGTGTTTTTTTTTGGTTTTTATTTTGGGGGCAGTTAAACCTAAGTGTTTGTGGTAGGTTAGATGAAGACTGGAGAGTCATGGAAAAGTGTGATCATACAAAAAAACGGTACGAACGAAGAGTAGTAAACTAGGGAAAACAGCGAGGTCTGTTCACTCAGATTCCTTTCGGCGTCCATCGGTCTTCAGAGACAGGGACGTTCCTTTCCTCTGAGTACGGGAAGGGAGCCTCTCACGGGAGGACCTTACAGTCTGCTTCAGAAGAAAGTCAGAAAACCCCTCCTCTACCTGCCATCTCTCAAGTTCCTTCCGCTTGAAACATCCAGTGTGCCGAGGGCCACATTTGGAGTTAGGACGTTCTGCCCCCCGTCATCATCTTCTGCACACCTGCTTCTCACTTAGGAAGCTCTGCATACCCAGCTGTGTCACCTTAAGCCCTGTCCCTTCCAGCCTTCCGGTTTCCCTTTCAGATTTAATGTCCTCTGGAGTTTCTTTACGGGGAGACTAAAATCTTCTGGAATTAGATGGCGGTGATGGTTGCACAACCTTGTGAATACGCTAAGGTTCGGTGAAACCCACTGAACTATATGCTTTCGGTGATTAAAATGGTGAATTCTATGTGATGTGAATTTGTCTAGAAAGAAAAAAATAAGAAATTCAGATACCAGAAAGAAAGAGGAAGGAAGGGAGGGAGGGAGGGGGGAAGGAAGGGAGGGCGGAAAGAAAAAAAGAATGGCTAGGTTTCCCTGCCTGTGGATGGAGCAGTTTTGAGAGCACAGGTGTGCCAAGTGGTCAGATAAGCATCTAATGAAGAGGCCTGTTCGAGGTGGCAGAGGCCCAGCTCCTAGAGTCACCTAAGGAGCAGCGCTCCTCTTTTGAGCTGGGAAACGGGACCGGTAAGTGCAAGGCAGGGCCCAATCCATATACCGGGACTGGGCGTTAGATAGGTTTCTAGAACCAGAACCTGGACGGTGTCAGAGCACGAGCCTAGTCATACAAATCCAAGTGCATGGGGGAATCTGGATAAAGAAGGCAAGGTCGGGTGCTCCATTAGTAGGACTGAGGAACCACATGAGGGGAAGAGTGGAACAGCCACACAGGTGCTCAGGGGCCCCTGTTAGAGCTCTGGAAACTGGATTAGACCGAAGGAAGGCCCGAGTATTCCAAGACTTGGCCTCCTTTTGGTACAGCTCAGCCTACTTCAGCACATCCTTACTCAGAACTGGTCAAGCACGCAGGAGATGAAATCAGCGGCTCAGCTGGGGGAGCGGGCTGGGGACATGGGGCAGTCAGTCAACCAGCAGGTCGAGATGGCACATTCCTCCAAAATGAAAGTCATTTCCCAAGTTGAAGGTTTTGGGGCTTATTCCAATGCAAAGGCCCCTGAAAAGTTAGATAATAGGCCCAAGATCACACAGCTAGAAAGTGATAAAAGTGTTGTGATAGCCAGTTTTCCTGACTCTAATGTCCTTGCTTTCAACTGTGTGGGTGAGAGGCCGTCGAGTATGGTGGTCATGAGTTCAAATCCCACCATTGCGTGACCTCGGACAAGTTACGCAGCCCCTCTGGGCTTCAGCCCTGTCCCCTATAAAATGGGGATGGCAGTGACTGTCTGTCTCAGGTGGTGGTGAGGAGCCAATGACACAATACACACAAAGCATTTAGCATGGCTTCCAGAACCCAGAAAGAGCCAACCGTTGAGTCTTGTGCTCTTCTTGAGCCAGAGCGACGGGGCGTTCCGCGGGCACGTGTGGTGACGTCACGGTTTTGTCTAACACCACCACTGTTTTCTGTTTCCCCTTATCTTGTTCTAGAAAGACTTGCCCTTGTTTGTGTGTTTCTCGAGGGGTCAAACTGAATTGATAAAGTCACAGAGAGCACCAGACGTTTGGCCGGCTCCGTGAGAACAGAAATAGGGCAGAACTCACCGGTTGGTTTTAGACATGAGTCAACCCCGTCCAAGCTAATCCCCTATTGGCAGCTGCAAGATTTTTCTCTCACAAACTGATTATGCTGGTAAATCAAGACCTTTTTCTGTATTGAAGGAAAAAGCTTATATACATTCACTTCACAGGAATAACGTCATCAGCCGAGCACAGCCGCTGTGTAGCTGAATATATTAGAATTATCCTCTGTCACAAGGTAGCGAAGTTGACTCTTGAACAGCGTGGGCAGTTAGGAGTGCTGACCCCTACCACAGTCAAAAATCCACGTAAAGTCTTTGACTCCTGCAAAATTTAACTACTCTTAGCCTGCTGTTGACCAGAGAAGTCTTACTGATAACATGAACAGTCAACTAACACATATTTTGTATGGTGTGTGTATTATATACTGTATTCTTACAACCGAGGAAGCTAGGGACAAGACAATGTTATTAAGAACATAGAAGGTAGAGAAAACACATTTAGTACAGAAGTGTAGAGTCTGCGTGTAAGTGGACCCGCACAGTTCAAATTCATGTTTGTTCAAGGGGTAACTGGACCTGATACCCACAGATCCTCTGGTGAAAGGCTTCAGAGGGCCTCCCAAACATTAACTAGTTAGCCCTCACCATCTTTCTTGGAAAGAGGTCCATGCGGCCGTCCCTCAGGGCTCTCCGGGAAGTGCTACCTACCCTTCCAGGCAGAGTTCCAAAGTTCCCAACAAACCCTCTTGCCCTCTTCCCCAGGTTGAAATTAATCACCCCTTCTCTGAGCTCTGCATGCACCTTTCGTCTCTATTCTAGAAAACATCTGTGTAGTACATCATTTGAGCTCCAGGTCTTTCCCACACTTGAGAGTAAGTTTTTGATGTCCTGAACTGTCTGATTCACATCTCTATCACTTTTTTGCCCGCTCGCTCACTCACACGCCCAACATGCACCCATCACATTGGCCGTGGGTTTCTTTGTACTTTGAGTAAGACTTCCCCTTAAATTCTGCTACATTCCTCTATGGAAGGCATTCCCCTTCCAGTTGAGGAGCATTTTTTTTTTTTTAGTAAGCTCTAGGTCCCCTGTGGGACTTGAACCCATGACCCTGAGATCGAGAGTCACACGCTCTACCGACTGAGCCAGTCAGATGCCTCAAGAAACATTTTTCTAGTATCACATGCCTTGCACTTAGTAGGGGTTTTACCTCTGTCTGTTGAAATAAATGGAAGAAAACGAAAAATGAGACTTTTGGCAATTTGACCAAGCCAAAAAAATCAAGATGAAACTTGGAACTCTGTCTGCTCAGCTCCCGCTGTTACATCTAACTGGCATTGGTGTTGTGTGCACATGCTGCTATATGGTTCCCTAAAATTCCAGATGAGGATCCTGTCGTTTTCTTTCTTTCCCCCCTTCCCTTCCCCCCCCCCCCCCCCACATATTTATTGAGCAACTATTAAATGCCAGGCCTTGTGCTAGATGACAGTGATCCAATCATGGGCGAAAGCAAACATTGCCTTTGTTTTTAAGGAGCTTAGAAACTGCACAGTGCAGGAGAGACAGTTGATCAAACAGTGCTTTGAAGGCGTGTGTAATTAGCAGCGGAGGTTAGTACCCTGAAGGAAAAGAACACTGACCCGTGCAAGCTCATTACTGACCTAGCCTGGCTGCAATGTGAGAGATCAAGGAAGATTTAATGGAAGAAAAGATGATTGTATCAAGAGCTGAAGGAGATAGAAGAATTGAGCAGGTAGGGGGCGTGGGGGTGGGGAGGAGTGCCAGGGTGCACAAAGATTTTGTGGTGGGAATATTTATGCGTTTCAGGAACAGAAGACCCACAGCATCTGGCTAGAGGCCAAGGAAGATGTAGGACGTGGTTCCACTGAGACCTGGACGTTTACACAGGTGCCAGAACATAGGAGGGCCAAGTAGGACAAGTTAGGAAGCTTATCTTTTATCCTTCCCCGGTAGGAAGTCATTCAAGGTTGAAATCAGGGTGGAATGTAATCAGATCGATGGTCTGGAAAACAGCTCGGCTGTTCTGCAGGGAATGGACCCAGATGTGGGGGGGAGGCTACAAGCCGGAAATGAGACTCCCCAGTTAGGAGGCTTCTGCAAGTAGTCAGAGGATAGGGGACGATAGCTTCACTCAGGGTGGTGGCAGTGAGGGTGGAGAAGGTTGAAGCCATCCAGGATGTAAAACTCACCAGGGCTTGGTGAAGGAGTGAATGAAAGCTCACGGCTGGTCTCAAAGTCACGTCTACTTTTGCCAAACTGCCATGTCCGCCATGAGGCTCTGGGGTAGTGCCTGGGCATGCAAGCAACAGTCGATGGTGCAAAGAAAAGCACCTCTACCTTCCCAGTGTTTCTCCTCAAAAGTCACACTTGAAGCACACACTCACAGGGAAAACAAACTCTCCTGGGCTGAATGGGCAAGTGTGAACGCGTAGGGACCCCCTGGCTTCCCGAAGTAAGAGGTTGTGTTGAACTTTCATGATACTTGCCAGCCTGTTAAGGACCACCGACTGGAATGTTTGCTTTTTGCCAGGAGATGATGATGTCATGTCATTGTGATGTCGTGTGAATTAAAAATAAATCATAGCGCTTTCATTCACTTATGTATCACTTCACTTATTTACCTGATTTGTTTTGAGCACATCCCACATTTTGGCCGTTGTGAATAATGCTGCTATGAACATGGGTGTGCACATATCTACTAGGGGCCCTGCTTTCATTTCTTTTGGCTGCATATCCAGAAACAGAACTATGGGATCACATGGTAATTGTTTTTCTTTTTTTGAGGACTCATCATACCCTTTTCCACAGCAGCTGCACCATTTTATATTCCTACCAGCAAGGCACAAATGTTCCAATTTCTCCACGGTCTCATCAACATTACATCATTATTCCCCAAATAACCTGTTTTCCGTTTGTTTGTGTTTTGATCAGAGCCATCCTCGTGGGTGTGAAGAAATATCTCACTGTAGCTCTGGCTTGCCTTTCCCTAGCGACCAGTGATGTTAAGCATCTTCTCCTGTGCTTATTGGCCATTTGTATATCTTTTTGGAACGATGTCTGTTCTAGTCCTTTGCCCATTTCTTAACCGGGCTGCTTGTTTTTTTGGTTGTTATTGTGGAGTGGTTAGGCTTCTTCCAAATGTATCTTCAGAAACCAAACTCAACCTGGCTGAAATAAACAGAAGAATTTATTGCTTCATGTAACTGAAAGGCTTAAGGCACATCCAGGGTTAAGGTGTCTTCCCCAAAATTCATACGGTGAAGCCCTAATACCAAGTATAACTGTATTTGGAAATAAGGCTTTTAGGAGGCAATCAAGGTTACATGAGATGAGGAGAGAGGAGTCCTAATCTGACAGGACCCTCGCAAACTAAAATGCAGGTTTTTAAAATATATATATAGCAGGAATATTTTTCTTTCCTCCCCCTGCGTCTGCTTTCTTTATTGTTTTCTTTCTCAGGTGGGCTTATCCCTATAAGGTACGATGGGTAGCGTTCCTTCATTAATTCAATACTCCCTGAACTCCTCCTTTGTCCCAGACCCTGTTCTAAGCGGGGACAGGAAAGGTCCCTTTCCTCACGAGGCTTGCATTCTAGTAGGGAGAGACAGACAGACATAAAAAAAGGAAATCTTAAATGTTCTCATCACAACATGGTAATTATGTGACATGATGTGGTATCAGCTAACGCCTTGCTGGTATCATTTTGCAATATATAAGTGTATCAAATCAACACGTTTTTCCCTAAATTTCGAAGATTTTTAAAAATGTTTTATTTATTTTTTGAGACAGCGTGAGCAGGGAGGGGCAGAGAGAGAGAGAGAGAGGGACAAAGGATCCAAAGCAGTCTCTGTGCTGACAGGCTGACAGCAGTGAGCCAGATGTGGGGCTCGATCATGAGATCATGACCTGTGTCAAGATCAGAAGTCGGATGCCTAAACAACTGAGCCACTCAGGCACCCCTAAAGATTTTTTTTTAATTTTTAAGTAATCTCTACACCCAACATGGGGCTCAAACTCACAACCCCGAGGTCAAGAGTCACATGCTCTACTGACTGAGCCAGTAGTAGAGGCTCAAATAAACGCTTTGTACACCTTCAGCTTACACAACATTTCATGTCAATTATGGCTCAATAAAGTCGGGGGAAAACCAAGAAATAAGTAACTGTGTATGTTCAGAATGCAAATTCTATGGAAAACAAAATAGCAGGAAAAGAGGATAAGGACTATGAGGGTGTTATGCATGCCTCGTTGTACATAAAGAAGTATGAGGATCAGCCTCCTGGGAATGTGGGATGATCTGGGCGCCCTGCGCTTTTGTGGAGACTGACATAAACAGATAATGCATATATTGAGTGAGCCTTCGTGATCTCGGGGCACATTGTGGTAGGCCAGTGAGGATTGGCAGGGAGGGGAGAGTATTTTTTTAGGAGCAAGCAGAGTTTACAGCCTATTTTACTCCTGTCAGTGGTGTTTTGGAGTCTAGGGGTGGGATGGCCTTTTGCAGAGCTGGGGAGCTCCTCCTAGGACACTCGTCACTTGCCCGTGGAAGTCTGAAGAAAGGGGAGGCTGGTCTAATCTGAAAGTGATCAACTTAATGCAAGAAGAAAGAATTTTAGAAAAAGTCTGAGGACTTTTCTGATTCGTTCTGATTGGCCCAGCTTGGGTGACATAGTCACACAAGCCAATCACTAAGGTTAGGGGTAATCAGAACCCTTATTGGACAGGCCTGAGTCCAATTCCTATGGGATCGGCCTCACCCAAACCACAGGACTGGGAGGGAAAGGGACGGTTCTCCGAAGGAAAATTAACACCAGATGTCCTCCACACCCAGCTCCACATTTCATGGCTGGCTGATCTTTGGGATCAACCTCTCTGATTCTGTTTCCTCAGCTGATAGAAAAATCTAGAAGGTAAACAAATTCAGTAAGACTCACATCACTAAGTTACTGAGTACTGTATGCGATCGTGTACCTAAATGCTATTTGGGAGGTATGCAGTGAGTGCTAAACAAGTATTATTACTTCTATCAAAGTTTCCTAAGACACGGTAAGTGCCCGTAGGGAGCTTATAATTTGCAGGGAGATGGAACATACAGAAACACAATTGCCATACAAAAGAAGATATTTGTGTGATTTTCCAACGCCTTCATCTAAGGCAGGAGCCACGCACTCACTTGCCTCCGTTGGCTAGGCAGCTAACCCAAGTGAGGAAAGCAGGCTGAACTTTCCTGAACCCGGACACATGGGAGACCACGGCCACATTTCACAGGGCAGCCGCCATATGGCTCCAGCAGACTGTCGTCTCGCTCGCAGGCAGGCTCAGTGTGGCCAGAGGGTCCAGTTGTTTTCAAATGAAGCTGATAATCTGGATTTTGATATGAACGTTTTTTTTTTTTATTGTTGGCAACTTCTTCAATTTTGTGTGTGTGTGTGTGTGTGGCAAATGCCTGTGAGCCACACAAAACACATACACCGGCCTCATTCTATCCGTGAGCTTAAGCCTACCCACTCTGCGGTTGGCGTCCTCCGATTTCCGGTTCCTTCTGAGAATTTGATAGCATGGCCTTTCTGGCTACGTGTTCACAGGGTACAAAACTTGGTATCATTGCAGAATGAGGAAGTCTTGGGGTCCAATTCTAGCTATGAGTCCTCGGTCAAGTTGCCTTATCCATCTGGCCTGAATTTCTCCATATCTATAACTAAAGTGTATGCGACCAGATGATTTCCTTTCCTAGCAGCTCAACGCTGAATGATCTATAGTTTTCAAAATGCGAGGGAAGAAACCAAAGTCAAATTCTGATCCAGGGGATGCAGAATTCATTTCCATTTGGAAGACCAGCGAGTGCTCCAAGGAAGAGATGATTTTGAGGGAGTCATCATGCCTGGACTCATGGAGAGTCTTGGGGAGAGGGAGACAGAGGAGGAAGATTAAAATGTAATTATCAGGGGCACCCAGGTGGCTCAGTCGGTTGAGCGTCCAACTTCGGCTCAGGTCACGATCTCACAATTTGTGAGTCCAACCTCTGCGTTGGGCTCTGTGCTCACAGCTCAGAGCCTGGAGCCTGCTTCGGATTCTGTGTCTCCCTCTCCTCTTCGTGCTCTCTCTCTCAAAAATAAATTTAAAAAGCATTAAAAAAAATTTTTTTAATGTAGTTATCATATTTTGAGCATTTAATATAGTCCTGGCACTCTGCTATCTCTTTGCACACGTTATTTTCTTTAATCTTCACAATGGTGAGATACAAACTTCCATCCCCATTTCAAAATAAGGAAGCAGCTGACAATGTAGAAACATTTATTGAAAATTCAGGCTTCTTGTTTATGCTCACTCAACTCGTATGTAGTAGAACCAGGATGCCAGCCTAGGTGTGCTTAATTCCAAAGCCCATGTTCTTACCGTTGAGTGGAGGAAACAGCACGAGTCAGCTTGTGAGTGGAAAAGCTACCAGCTCCTCTACGTGTTTGGTAGGTTTTCGATCTGTCTGGGCACCTCCTATGCCTTAGCTACGATGGTTAGGCACTGTGAGAGCCATAAAATGAGTACAAACAGGGATTTGACCTTAGGGAGGTAATCTAGTAGAGAGACAGATGGCGATAAACTATGGTAGACTGTTTCCAAAGATGATCGGAAAAATCGCTCCCATCCTACATGTCCTTTGGAACGTGACTTTGATACCGCTCCCACCAGGAGGTAGGGTTTTTCCCCTCTCCTGACCTCTACACGGGTCTGATGAGTCGCTTTGATCGATAATAGGTGGTGGCAGAAGTGACATTGTGTGCCTTCTGGGTCTAAGCCTTAGGAGGTTGTGAAGCTTCAGCCCGCTCTTTGAAGCCCTCTTGGCTGGAAAGAAGTCCAACCGGTCCACTTGAGAGAGGTGCAGCCAGCTGCAATCCATTCCAGTCTCTGGTCCCAGACAAGCTGCCCCAGGCAACACCGTGGGGGGTAGAAACAAGGTGTCCCTGCTGAGACTTGCTCAAATTGCAGAATCCGGAGCCAAATAATGGTTGCTCTTGTTCTAAGTCATTATTATTATTATTATGCCTTACACATAAAGTATATTACATGTGAAGGCTCAGGTATCTGGGAGGCAGATGAGGTGGGTGAAGACAAAAGTTCAGGTTGTACAACAGAGTTTACATCAGCCCTTGAATCCTTTTTTTTTTTTTTTCCTGCCTCCATCACTCCCGCCTCCAATAGTTTCCTGGGCTCAGAAGATATGTGAGGCTGAAGGTGACTGATACCACAGGGCAAACCCTGTCATACTGAGCACCAAATACCACAGCCCCATCAGTCCGCAACAAGAGCTCCCTCATATCAATGGGGAAAGACAAGAGAGGAGCCAAAATTGCCTCAAAGCTTTATCCGGGGGCCGCAGTTTTTAGGGAGTGTTGAAACATTCCTGATGATTTCCCGGGATGAGTCAGAACTCCCTACATAATCTTATTTTCCTGAGAACTTGGTGACTTTCTCTGCTGACAGCCCACCTCTTCCTCCACCTCTTTCCTCTCCTTCCGCAAGTCTGGATCAGACCAAGGAGGTGGAGTACTGTTTGATTTTTAAGCCTGATGTTCCTGTCCTTCTCCGCCATTTAGTCTCTCTGGCTAATCATCTGGCCAATCCAGGGCAATCAATCAATTGGCAAGCATTTAAGCACTTTTCATGTATTCATATATTCATTCATTCATGTACTCATTCATTCACATATTCATTCACGTATTCATTCATTCACGTATTCATTCGTTCATTCATTCATTCATTCATTCAACCAGTAGTTATTGAGTACCTACTATGTGCCAGACACTGCTGCAGGCCCTGGCAATACGCCAGTGTTTTAGTCTGTTCAGGCTCTTATAACAAAGTTCTGCAGACTAGGTGGCTTAAACAACAAACATTTACTTCTCATAGTTCCGGAAGCTAAAAGTCTAAGTCTAACCCGGTTGGGTTTGGGTCAGAACTGAGCTGCGGACTCCTTTCTCATTGCATTCCTCATATGGTGGAAAGAGGGTGAAAGAGCCCTCCGGAGTTGCTTTTAGAAGGCACTAATCCCATTTGTGAGGACTCCACCCTCATGACCTAATTCCCTCCCGAAAGGCCCCACCTCCTAATACCAACATACTAGGGGTTAGGATTTCAACATGTGAATTTGGCGGGACACAAACATTCAGTCCATCACAACCAGTGAAAAAAAGTGAATTTTTAAACACGGTTCATATTTTACTCTGAGTGTAATATTTATGCATATCATTGATAGCAAATGACCAAAATGTTTTGTCCTCATGAGGTGTAAGGTGGGTCCTGCTGTATCACCTTCTGAGGGAGAAAAACATTCAGAAAAGTAGGAGATAATTCAGGCCAGAATAGCACAGGAGGGCCGCACTGGGGAGGTAGTATTTGAGTTGGGTTTTAAAAGACAAAGGGAGTGTAAATGGGCAAAGGGAAGAGCTTTTCAGATGGGGACCAACATGAGAACACGCACGGAGTTGGAGGTGAACAGGCATGATATGTTTGACATACATTAATAGAATTAGACTGACCCAAGGGATGGGTGTCTGTTAGAGTGGCATGTAAAATAAAGTCAACTGATTCCAGTAGGAAAAGATGAGAAAAAGCCTTTAAAATCAAGCAGGGAAACAGATGTTCTCCATAACAAAGAAGAAAACATTGAAGGCTGGTGGGGCAGGAGTGGTGTGGAGCACGTCATGTCACGTGTCAGTGAAATGCATGTTCTCTGGAGTGGCACAGACTTGTTGAACCTCAAATATGGGAAAAGATGGCAGCCTCCTCCATGTCCTTCCGAGGGCAGCCCAGGAATCAGAATTGTGTCCTGTATCAGGAGGATAGTTTAGAAGGACAAAACACAGTACATTCAGACAGAGTAGCTAGGGCAGTGGAGGGCTTAGAGCCAAACTTATGAGTAGAAGCTGAAGGAAAGGGGGAGACTCAAAGGCTTGAGGACTGAAACTGCCTCCAAATATGTGTAAGGGTTTAGAGGGACCACGTTTGCTCCGAGTGGCCGGACTTGGTAGAACTAGGACCGATGTTAATACAAGAGATACATTTGGACTCCTTATAAGGAAGAACTTCCTAAGAGTCAGAGCTGTCCTCACGAGCTAGCGAATTCACTAGCTGACATTTCACTTAGCGGAAATGTTGGTGGGGAGGCATGTATACAAGTATCGTATACTTTTGTTTTGTTTTTTTCAAGTCTTTTTGTTTTGTTTTGTTCTGGATGGGTACCAAATTTTTAGAGCCAAGGAGGGAGAAGTAAGGAAGAAAAGAAATTTACGACGTGATTCTGAGTGGTTTTACCACACATTTGATTAGCTCTCTAGGGGGAAGATAAAAGCTTAATCCGATCATTTAGGAGGGTGCACACAAGAAAGGAGACTTGCTCAACTAATGATTAGAAAGTGTATCTGGGCCCTAGAAACTATCCTTTTTGCTTCAGGTGGTGAGATAAGTACTATTATTATGGGGAAATTCACACTATTACTGAGTCCATAACTGTAATATGACTGTGACTTGGCAAAGCACGTCTCATTTTCCAAGACGTTAAAGTCTTGGGAGCTTAACTTACCAAATGTGCAATATCTTCACATTGCCATTCATACACCAACCATAACACAAGTGCAGCAAAAGGAGTCTTTGGGATAGTAAAGTCATGAAGAAGCTTCTCTGAGTGAGTATACCAATATCCCCTCCCTTTTTTTTCACCATCTACTGGTTTCTGCATCCTCCGTAGCTGGACTGACAATTTCATTCTCAAAGGTTGTCAATTACTTTCTAATTACTAAACCCAGTGAGTTTTTCCTTTGTTCTCAATTCTCTTGCTCTCTGCAGCGTCCTATTCCACCAACTTCTTGAAATCTCATGTTTGTTTGGCTTTTGGGGTGGCTTTGCTGTTCTGATTTTCTTACTACTTCTCCGACGGCTCCCCTTCTCTAGTGCGTTGTGAGGCCAGAACTCCCCGGCTCTGACGTGATCTGGTTCTTTATCCATCTCTCAGACCCCACTCGTTATGTCCATCTTTGACCAACACGTCTGTGTAGATGGTTCCCGGAAGCAAAGACCATCTTATTTATCTCTTGTATCTTTGTACCCGAATACGTACCTCATATACTGGAGCCAAAATACAATGAACGACGTTCACAGATGGAGCACTGACTTCTTTTGATTTCAGGTCTCCAATTCTCACTGCTCACCTAAACTTGGATCTTCTCGATCCCCAAATTTCTAAAACCAAATTAACCCTGTTTAGTAAGTTCACCTGTCAGAGAGCTGCACTGTTGTCATTACCTCCCAGCCAGGAGGCAAAGCACTTAGCTCCCTTTTCTGACTTTATTTCTTTCACTCATATTCAGAGCCTCAAATTCACCTTTGTCTTGCTTAATACCCTGCCCCCGCTGCCAGGCAGTGTCATCAGGCCTCTGTCCTACCGCTCCACTGCAATTGACATCACTGTTGTCAATGGATACATGAGAGCTTTCATCTTACTGGACCTCTTTTAGGATCATTGGCCATTACTTCCTTTCAAAAACTTTTCTCTTGGTTTTTGTTCTTCTTACTCACTTCCTTCTTCTCTGATCTCTCTTCTGTTCCCTTTGCCAGTGTTGTTTCCCCAAATATGATTCCGGTGCTCTTCTCCATGGTCATACTTTCTCTTGATATTGGCAAATCTGCCTTTGATTTGACCAATCTCTGTCCCTACATGATCCCCGAACAATATATCTCTAGCCCAGATTCCTCTGCTGAATTTGAACTGCCTAAAAGATATCTTGACTTGGGTGTTTATAGGAACCTCAAAACCAGCACCACTAGAATGGAACTGTATGAGTGATGGGCCCAGCCCTGTAGCAAGCCTGCTACTCTAAGACCCAATTTGGTTGTCTCCTTTAGACAAGTGAGGATTCGCATTTTTGATTTGTATCTTTAAAATAATTTGGAAGCATGAGAGACTGTTAAAAACTGAGAACAAACTGAGGGTTGATGGGGGGTGGGAGGGAGGGGAGGGTGGGTGATGGGTATTGAGGAGGGCACCTTTTGGGATGAGCACTGGGTGTTGTATGGAAACCAATTTGACAATAAACTTCATATATTGAAAATAAAATAAAATAAAATAATTTGGAAAGACTATATACCCTCCTTCACATCTTTAAGTGGACATTCAGAATTGTTATAAGTTTATATATGTCAAGAGGTACGGTTTGTAACACAGTGTATTAACATTTAAAGTATTAACGTTTAAACATAAAATTACTATAGCACTTAAAAAACTTACCCAACGGAACCTGAATGACCAGTTTGATACTCAGAATCATTCATTTGGAAATACACGAACTTTTTCCAGTTTTATTGAGAAATAATTGACATACTTCACTGTAAAAGTTGAAGGCATGCAACATGATGGTTTGATTTACCTATATGGTGAAATGGTTAATGTGACAGGTGCAGCTAACATCCATCTTTCCATATAGATACGATAAAAAGAAAGAAGAAGAAAAATGTTTCTCCTTGTGATGAGGACTCAGGATTTACTCTCTCTTTTTACTTTATCCTGGGTGGTCTAGGTGGTTCACCTTTTGAGTGACCCTGCCTTTCCCTTCGTATTTAATTCCTGCTCTTATGTTTTAAATTCACCGGTAAAGAGTGAACCCATCACCCCAGGGTGACCTTAAACAAAAGATTTCTGTGTAAAGGATTTACCTTCAAAAACTTTCCTATAGATCCTTACAGGTGTGTCAGCTGTAGTCACATTGTACTTGTACTTGTTTATCTTGTAACTGGAAATCTGTGCCTTTTCACCACCTTTCTCCAATTCCCCCTCCCCCACCCCCAACACCTGATTAATGGTTAAAAATTTTATATATTTCTCCTTGACCTTATTATTTCCACTTTAACTTTCCCCATTTAAATGCTTGGAAATCTTCTGTTGCTGGCCCTTCATACTTCTGTGAAACAAAAATATAAATTGAAGTTGAAAAAAATGTATATTTTGATGACATAAGTATCTACGTGTTCAAAAGAGTTATTATGAAAATTGTTAATACATAGTCAAATTTATTGACCTTTTAAATTAAACATAAAAAGTACATTTTATTGCAAATTTATCATTTAATGAGATAGATGAGACTTTTATGGTTTTCCCCAATCAGTTCATGTACCTGTGGTTTAATATAACATATTATTAGAACAAAACAGGGTTCAGCACCAATTCTACCCCTATATTACTTTTTAAAATTTATGTATCAAAAATAGCACTGCGATCTATCATTGAAAAAGTGTATTTAGTGATTTATCAGGTGATAACTCTATGAGGTCTCCTTTGAGTTTCAAAAAGCTGGAAACCATCTGACATGCAGAAGTATCTATTACCTCGTCATTATAATCAACTGCAGTATTTTAATGTTCATTTATTTTTGAGAGACAGAGCCAGAGTGCAAGCGGGGGAGGGGCAGAAAGACAGGGAGACACAGAATCCGAAGCAGGCTCCAGGCTCCGAGCTGTCAGCACAGAGCCAGACGCGGGGCTCGAACTCACGGACCATGAGATCATGGCCTGAGCTGAAGCCGGATGCTTAACCAATTGAGCCACCCAGGCGTCCCGTCAACCGCAATATTTTAAATACTCTTCTTTTGGGGCCCCCCAGAAAATTTTTCCTGAGGCAAGGCACTATGGGAATATTTGGAATCGGTGGGAGTGTGGCTTTCTTATAAAGTGGCAGGAGAGTATTTGAGAAAGAGAGTTGGAGAAGAGCTAGTCTAAGGCCTTCACCATGGGCACACGCTTAGGCAGATTGGTTTGGGGATGGCTGTGTATGGAAAGCCATTTGTTTCACGTCTCCGTGCCCAAAGCCGGATGGCATTAGTGGATGCTACGCGTTGTCCATTTGGTATCAGCTCGCCCTTTCCCTTTCCTAAGAAAGCTATACTTTGGTTCAAGTAGCTACCTCTGCCACAGAAGGCACAGGGGAACGTATCCTTCCTGCCCCGCTGTTGAGGAGAATCCTGATTCCTCTTAAGCCCATCAGTGCCCTGGCAATACTCACTCCAGTGACCTAAGTTGACCCAGTCAGATGGAAGGTTTGTGAGGACAGATTCCTCTCTCTGGTAGGATATGAACAGGGAGCATGGAGACCTCTAACTGCCACTGGCAGTCCTTTTGGGTCTCCCAGGGAAAGCCGCTTTAGGATAACTATAGACTGGGGCAGAGACTTAGGGCTTCAGATGAACCAGCGGCCTGCCCGACTTCTGGACTTTCCGTCACGCGAGGTAAAAATGTCCTTATTTCACAAAACGGTGCTCTGCGCCCACGTATGATGAGTCAGCAGATAAACACATAGTTTCAGCCGTCTATTTTCTCTTGCCAAGATCTTTATAACACTTTTTAAAATGATCTTCCTGTTTCTATTATTTTCATTGTCCCATCCATTTATACACTGCCATCAAGCTTTTTAAAAGAACACCTGTTTAGCAATCTTTCCGAGATCCCCACAGTTTATAGAATAAAATCCAAGCCCCCTGGCTTTGGTATTCCATGTTCTACAAATTCTGTCCCTTGCCTACATTTCCAGTCATCTCTTGATGTCCCCCAGTTTATAAGAAGCAGTGTGGTACATTAAATACAAGCATCGCGATGTAAGTTCAAAACCTGGCTTCCCTGTTTACCAGCTATGTGATCTTAGGCAAGTTACTTAACCTCTCTGAGCCTTAGTTTTCTTATCCACAAACTTTAGGAAATGCTGCCCACCTTGAAGGGTCCTTGTGCCCGTTATACATGTTGGTAAAAAAACGTAGAGCTTCGAAGTCATTGTAAAAAAAAAAAAAAAAAAAAAAAGCTCTTGCTGATATTGTTGTTGTTCTATCTTCTATATCTGCCATTTCTAGGCTACTTCTCTTTGTGCAAACATGCAAATCCATTGCAACTGCCTGGAAAGCCACCAATTTCCATGCTTCTTTTCTCTTCCTTATCCTGTCTGCAGAGCTTCCACTTTTGACTCAAAACTATCCAGACAGCACCTGCACTGTGCAGCCTTCCCAAGGATCTCGGCATAAGTTCCCCCTCCGCCTAAGGAGTCCCTCGGTGCTCCCACAGCACTTCGTATATCCCGTTGACTATTTACACACCTGCTACCAGTCTGTGGAATTCTGGATGGCCTGCATTTTTTCTCATTCATTTTTGGAGCTCCGTGGCATAGAATGGCGCCGGGGCTGCGACAGATACCCCATAAATGTTGAACAAGTGAGAAGAAAGAGCAACAGACTACGGCATGTGGAAAGTTTACCCAGGGAATGTCTCGGAGAAACGCTGTGTCTCTTAGCAGCGGCAGCAGCAGCGGGGATAACACCTGCTATTTGTGGACTTCTTTGCAGTTTGTGAAGCGCTTCCTATATTTTATCTTAAACAATAAAATCCTTACACGATCCTACGAGGGGCTTTTTGGGACTCCCCCTGCATTAGGGATGATTAAATCGAGGTCTGAAAGGGTAAGGGATTGGCCCTCGATCAACAACCGAGAAGTGTCAGAGTCAGAGCACACAGCCAGCATTTCCCAAAAGAACTCTGTGGATGGTTCGGGCGCCAAGCCAATATCCGAGAGACGGTGGAGTCCATAGTGGACTTTATGTATGGATTACCAAGAATATTTCTCTGCAGCCCTTTATCGTACCATAGTGCCATATTGAGTGGTACCGTTGAAAGAATGTTTAAAAAATTTTTTAATGTTTATTGAACTTTGAGAGAGACAGAATGTGAGTGGGGGAGGGGCAGAGAGAGAGAGAGAGAGGGAGACACAGACTCTGAAGCAGGCTCCGGCCTCTGAGACGTCAGCACGGAGCCCGACGTGGGGCTCGAACCCACGAACCACGAGATCATGACCTGAGTGGAAGTCGGACGCTTAACTACTCAACCGACTGAGCCACCCAGGCACCCCATGAATGTTTAAATGAAAGTTGAGAGATCTGGGTTATAGACTTTTTTCTGTTACCAAAAAGTCTGGGGCCCATTTATTTAACTTTCCTGGACACGGAAGAAGTTTTCAAGATGATCTCTAAGGCTCCTTCTGACTTTAAAAATCTTTAGTGAGCTAGTTTAGTTAACTAGTTTAGTTAACTAACTAAAAATCTTTAGTTAGTTAGTTTTTTTAGTTAAAAATCCCGCTAACTAAAGTGTTCTACAGCTTTGGAGACCGGTAGAAGGCAAAGGTGCAATTTCATGGACAGGAGGCAATGGCAGGAAAGGAGGGAAGCAGAGCATTCTAATCCCACAGACTATGCTGTTCATTGTCTATTTGCCCAAGTCTGGCTCCAGAGATTTCATGAAGTCCCGTTCCTTCCCTGTACTGTGAGATAAAACGCCTTTGTCTCTTCTCTTGCCATTAATTCCTTTAGAAACAGAATAAATTGATTTGATAACTTTGATCAAAGAGGATGCATCCTTTCCCCTCCGCAGACCTCTTAACTTCCAGGTTCAAAGAAGAAATCAGAGAAAAATTGGTTTTGAACTCTGCTTTTTAGAGCAGCTTATATTGCATTTTAATTTAATTTGTTAGAATTTCACCTTCTGCCTTTGGTGGGCTGATTAGATGAAATAAAATTATATCTGGGGGATCTATGTTACCAAGATCGCTTAATTCTTCCTTTTGAAGTTGAACTGTCAAGGCCATCGACTGTCCTCGGGTAACTTCCCAGATTACCTCCTGCAGTCATGGCTTCCGAGTCTGTGTGTCTCTGATGTAAAAATAGATCCAGAGCTTTCTTAATAACAGAACTAGACTGTCCTGCTAAGACAGGACAAATGTGTACATTTGTAACAGTGGGAACTAGTCTGTTTGTTCCCAGCATTTTCAGCCGGTTATTGGAATCATACAATTGTCTAAACCCTGAGGCGTAGGACACAGCCTGGGACAAAACAGCTCCCGATAAACATTTGTTGATGAAACTAATCTAGTCTAGTCTCCTTTAAACAATTTTTTTTTATTTAAATTTTTTATTTTTAGAGAGGTTGGGGGGGAGGAGCAGAGGGAGAGAGAGAAAGAGAGAAAGAGAGAAAGAGAGAGAGAGAGAGAGAGAGAGAGAGAGAGAGAATCTTAAGCAGGCTCCACAATCAGTGCAGAGCCTAACACCGGGCTTGATCCCACAACCCTGGGAGCATGACCTGAGCTGAAATCGAGTTGGGCACTCAACCGCCTGAGCCACCCAGGTGCCCCCCACTCTCCTTTTTAAAGCAGGAATGCTTTCGCAGGATCCTTGATAATGGCCATAGGGCTTCTGATCAAACATTTTGCTGACCAGGAACATCATGAGATAGCTTGCTTATCCTACTATTTTCTAACATTTTATCCAATCTAATATGAATACACACTACTTAATAAATATCTAATATTTAAAAAAAATTTTTTTAATGTTTGTTTATTTTTGAGAGAGACAGAGCACAAGCGGTGGAGGGGCAAAGAGAGAGGGAGACACAGAATCTGAAGCGGGCTCCAGGCTCCGAGCTGTCAGCACAGAGCCCGACGCTGGGGTCGAACTCACAGACTGTGAGATCATGACCTGAGCTGAAGTTGGATGCTTAACCGACTGAGCCACCCAGGTGCTCCCCCCACCCCCCTGCTTTATAAAATATTTATTTATTTTTGAGAGAGAGAAAACGAGCGAGCACGGGGGAGGGGCAGAGAGAGAGGGGGACACAGAATCCGAAGCAGGCTCCAGGTTCTGAGCTGTCAGCACAGAGCCCAACGCGGGGCTCGAACCCACAAGCCATGAGATCATGACCTGAGCCGAAGTCAGACGCCCAACCGACTGAGCCACCCAGGCACCCCATAAACATCTAATATTTTGAATATTATTCTACTATTTTTCTCCTTGCCCCCATTAATTCCTGTTCTGGAATCAGAGAACAGTAGCATTTGATAGAATTACTCCTGTTGGCAAACTTTAGTTTACCAACTAAACTAATCGACATCTGTTGTTGGTAATCTGTCCAATCTTTCTCTCCTCTTCTGTTTCTAACATCATGCTTCTCCTTTAGGGAACCCATAACTTCTCCCTAGAAACTTCTGTTTCTAATTTTCACAGACCCAGAAACAAGAGTTAAAAAGTAGAGGCACCCCATACTACATACCTAAATATTATAAAGTCTAAATTGAGCAGATTGGTACATAAAATATGCTCGATGATTTTACTCTCAGAATGCCAAAATTTTAAATTTTGTGTAAAACTCTGGTTTTTATAGGACCTAAAATCAGCAAAAATATCGTTTAATTTAATTATACTTACACCTCTGTGCGTGATGTTGAAGGACTGGCAATGTCCAGATGCACAGTAAATTATGTATTTCCTAAATTATTACATGTTTATTCTACAAAATCTATTTGTCTTGTTTTCATCCTAGCACAATCACTCATTATGTTATTATAATTAATGTGTTCATATAATTTGTGTTCCATTGACAATAATCTAAAGCAGGGATCAGCAAACTTTTTCTTAAAGGGCAAGATAATAAATATTTTACCCTTATGTGTAGTCTCTGTCTCAACAACTGTACTCCACTATTGTATGTGAAAGCAGCTCTAGACAATATATAAATTAATGAACATGGATGTGTGCCAATAAAACTTTATTTACAAACACAGGTAGGCAGCCTGTTGGCAGTAGTCTGAATAGCTTATCAACCCCTTTTCCAAAGGAATTAAAGATAAAATATAATTTCAGTAAAAATGTATAAAACTTGAAATATCCAGAAACTATAAATATCCAGAAACTATATTTATAGTTTATATCCAGAAACTATAAATAAATTTATAAGTAAAATTATTTTCAAATATGTTTTTCACATATGTTTTTCTTCTAAAATAGTCAAAATCAGACATGCCTGGATGGCTCAATTGGGTGACTCCTGATTTCGGCTCAGGTCACAATCTCATGATTTGTGGGTTGGAGCCCCGTGTCGGGCTCTGTGCTGACAGTGCTGAGCCTGCTTGGGATATTCTCTCTCTCTCTCTCTCTCTCTCTCTCTCTCTCTCTCTCTCCCCCTCTCTCCCCCTCTCTCTGTTCCTCCCCTGCTTGTGTTCTCTCTCTCTCTCAAAAAAACTTTTTAAAAAATAGTCAAAATTATCTTAAAATTAAAAGACTAAAGAAATTCTAATTTTAAGTAAAAACTATTTAAACAAAGCTAAAATTTTAATTTCTGGGGAGGGAATTTGCATAAATCTTATTAGCATTTTTTAAAAAAAATAAAAATATCCACAACTCTAGTCCAGTTGCCTATGTAAAGATTTAATATACTGAATGCATGCTACATTTATATCTATGTCCAGGTGTTTATAAATATTAAGAGTAGTCTGAATCATTTCATATTATAAAATGTTGCTCAGCCACAGGCTTGTGATTGTGAAGCTAATTTGTGAGTATCTATGGAACCATAAAATGAAATACAACGCGAAATAAGAAAGTGGATAATTAGCACTAGTGGGAAAAAATATTTCAGAATTCATGCTAAGAGGAAGGACATGACAATTAATAACATGATAAAACACAGAATTGCCTAAGTGCTTGTTCTATTACCTAAGTAATTCCGCCACTGAAATCCTCTGCTTACTCCACAGTAGTAACTATCTCCAATGTCAGGGGCAGCATAACCCACAAAAGTTGGCATTCTCACGAGGTTTTTCTGTTGACGACACAGGTCAAGAGATGCAAGGACATTTCCTTGTCCCTGACTGGTGTTAGTCATAGGAATGGATGTTGAGAACTGTTCCCCTGCGATCAAGTGTTCTTAAGTAACTATGGTGTGTGTGTGTGTGTGTGTGTGTGTGTGTGTGTGTGTGTGTGTGAGAGAGAGAGAGAGAGAGAGAGAGAGAGAGAGAGAGAGAGAGATGCAAAGTTCTCTAAAGCATGAGTCCAAGGCAGGACAGGCCAATATGCCTTTTCCATTCCCTTGGATTAAGTAATAGATATAGGGTTGGGGAGATAATACAAGTTAGAATAATGAGGTCAATTTTAGAACTTTATTGGAATTAAAAGGAAAATGAGGCTCTCTTCACATGGCATTGTTACAATGGAGGCTGTAAGCTTAGAGCTGCTGGCAGCCATCACGTGGAGAGAGCCTGCCTGAGAATGAAGAAGGACAGATAATCAGAGCCCAGAGATAAAGAAAGACTGAGTCACAATGTCATTATTTGAGGCTTTGGATCCTGCTGTGTCTGAAACCTGCTAGATTCCTAGATTTTTCACTTACGGAAGCTACAAAGTTTCTTTTCTGTTTAAAAGAAAATCCACTTTCACTTGGATCTCTATCATTTGCAACCAAAACGATTCCAATTAATAAATGATCTTCTGGACACTGGAATCCATTTATTTAATGACTCCCTCAGTATCGCCTGGCCTCCTCTGCCTTTGAAGATTCCTTGAAAATTAGATAGATCTAACTGTCCACACAGTACCTACTCTACTCTTACAAACTCCTCAGATCTCGCACAGCCATTTGGGAAAGAACTGCTGGTAAACTTCACTAATCACTCCACCAGAGAAGGCAGAATGCAAATGCATTTGCCTCAGAGCCAAGATACATGGTATTTCCTTGCTATCATCTGTACTAATCCCTTGGCTCTAACCAATGGTGATTGGATTAATGGCCCCAATTCTTCATGCTTCCCTGTATCCGTGTCCTTTGTCGTCTAACTCCATAGAGTCCTCCCACTCTGACTCTGGGTTTGGTCATGGCTTTGACCAATGAGGTGTCAGCAAAATTTTCAAAGGCTTGGAAAACGTATGTGCATTTCCATTTACCACTCTTGCCTTCTGTCGTTACCATGAGAAGATTTTGACCTGGCTAACCCGGTAGAGGGTAAGAGTCACGTAGAACAGGGTTTATTCACCCCAGTCAGGCCAACTGAGCCCTAGATCAGCCATTAGCCAGTCAACACCATGCACAAGAGTGTGCCCAGCCAACACAAGTAGGGTGACCGTGCCATCTTGTAACTGTTGACACATGCGTGAACCCAGCCTAGATAAGGTAAGCAAACCCCGCAGACTCAGGAGCGACCTAAGTGTTTTCTGTCATCTGTTACCTAGGTTTTGAGATTGTTTTTCACATACAATCATTAAAACAGTAAATAACGGACACACCAGCCTTAAAGTGCTACATCTGATAGGTTCTGTCAGCTCTGTTAGAATCTCAGTTCAGGCCTTTTAGATGCTAAAAAACAAAGAGACTTGAAATATTACCTCTCTAGAGTTCAGAGGTGTCTGCACAATGAGGAGTTATACTAAATGTGATCAAAAGTTTCTTGAAGCACCAGGAAAAAAAAAATTAGAAGCATCTAGATTGAAAAGGAAGAACTAAAACTGTCTTTATTCACAGAAGACATGATCATCTATGTAGATAATCCTCATATTTGCATAGCGGCTCTATATTCTATATCTGACAGATCTGGTATCTGTAATCCAAAGGATTCTAAATTCATTTTATGTTATATCTGCCAACTCTTCAGTGGCTTGTATTTTATGTTTAGTGGTATTTGTGAGCTCATTGTCATAATAGGTGGAACATCTAAGAGCTTAAATTGGGGATTGGAGACACTTTCTTGCAGAGAAGATTTGCTTTTGCTTTTGCTTTTGACAGTAACTAGAGGGTGCATCTGATCTGGGACTATGTTGGTGAACTTGCCCCCACCTTTTGTATCCTCCTTGCTCTCCCTTGAGGGCTTCAATTCATGGTGGAGTCCCAGACTTCCCATCCTCCCCCTAAACATTGGGCCAAAACTCAGCATCCTGGCTGCACTATTCATCCCCTGATAGATCAGGCTTGAACTCTCTCTCGTTTTTTCTCTCTCTCTCTCTCTCTCTTTTCTTGCCTCTTACGTCTTTCTTCTTATGAGGCTGGTAATGTCTGAAGTAATGTATCCTACGGGGCTTTGCGGCTCCGTAGCAGGTGCCCCTTGGAGCAACCGGTCAGATATTGCCAGAACAGGAAGAAGTTTCCCTTATCCCCCCTTTCCCTGCTTTTCTCATCCCTGACACAGGGTATTGCCTGCAGAGACACAAACCATGGTGCCCGCTCAGGGCAGGAAAAAATGTCAGTAGAGCAGCCTGACCATCTGGAGAGGCTTGGCACGGGGACATATTACTACACAGAGATGAGTATCTAATGTGACCAGGCTGAGTTTGGATGCTGACGTCTCTGAGGAATAGCTATTTGTTTGTTTTTTTTTTAATTTTTTTAACGTTTATTTATTTTTGAGACAGAGAGAGACACAGCATGAACGGGGGAGGGGCAGAGAGAGAGGGAGACACAGAATCGGAAGCAGGCTCCAGGCTCCGAGCCATCAGCCCAGAGCCCGACGTGGGGCTTGAACTCGTGGACCGCGAGATCGTGACCTGAGCTGAAGTCGGACGCTTAACCGACTGAGCCACCCAGGCACCCCAGGAATAGCTATTTGGATTCCTCATGTTGTTTCAGGCCCCAGAATGGGGCTCTGGCTTTGAACCTCACTCCCAGTTCTGAAGTCCCAGCTCTGTTAGCCCACACCACGCCCACATATCTCTTCAGGATTAGAGTGTTGGCCCCAAACGCTGCCCACCTGATGGGGATTCTTACCCTGCTCAGCTCTTCCCAATTTTCTCCCCTGGTAGATGGGGTTCTAATTCCTGTAACTCCTGGTTATTCTCTGGAAGTGAACAGATCTCTTAGAATCATAGTGCAGCTTACTTTTCCCCAATATTCTTACCTGACCACCTAGAATTTCAGACTTCTGTGTCCAGGAAAGGGAATAATTTCCTGGTATCGATACTTTGTCTTTTATTACATCTAAGTTTTTTCTTTTCTTTTTTAAAGTTTATTTATTTTGAGAGAGAGAGAGAGAGAGAGAGAGAGAGAGAGAGAGAGAGTGCTTGCACGAGTGGGGGAGGGGCAGAGAGAAGGAGAGACAGAATCGCAAGCAGGCTCTGTGCCATCAGCACAGAGTCTGACACGGGACTGGAACCCATGAACCGCGAGATCATGAGTCGAGCCGAGATCATGAGTCAAACGCATGGGGCACCTGGATGGCTCAGTCAGTCGGTCAAGTATTGCCTTTGGCTCAGGTCATGATCTCACCGTCTGTGGGTTTGAGCCCCGCATCAGGCTCTGTGCTGACAGCTCGGAGCCTGGAGCCTGCTTCAGATTCTGCGTTTCCCCCCTCTTTCTGCCCCTGCCCTGCTCGTGCTCTGGCTCTTTCTCCTTCAGAAATAAATAAACATTAAAAAAAAAAAAAAAAAAAGAGATGCTTAACTGACTGAGCCACCCAGGTGCCCCAAACATCTAAGTTTTCTTGATCTGTACCCATTGGTACAGGCCAACCAAAGGAACAGGCCAACCAAATCTGTGGTTTGGAGGTGTCCTTAAATTGCTCAGGCTCTAGAGCTAAGACAATTTCTCCTGTCCCATCTGGGCCCCGCTCATTTACCCAGCCTTCTGCTACTGCTCCCTGCCTCAAACGAAATCCCAGGCCTCACCTCGAATGCCATCAACTTCAGGAAGACTTCCTGATCTTTCTCTTCTCCCCAGCTGGGTGGGGCTTGTTCATTTCCAAAGGATCCCTTATTTTCACTCAATTTATTTCATACTTGTACTACAATCCCGTGTTTGTCTCACCCTTCTTACTGGATTGCAAATTCCTTCAGGGAGCTGTCTCACATCTTGTAACTCTTGAGGCTTATGAACGGAAAATAGAATTGAATTAAAAAGAAAACCACATTCTTAACATCACCATTTTTTACAATTGTATTCCCCACCCCAGCCCTCAGATCAGAGAGGGCTTAATAGTTCAATGAACACAGATGTAATTATTTAAGCCTTTCTAGAAAGAAAGTTCCCTTTCTCTCCATAGCAAAAAGACCAGACAATCTTGGGTTAGGAGAGAATGTAGGAGGAAATGGGACTCAGGACTAGGGGACTCTGGGAATTCAGAGAGAGAAAGCCTTGTGTTTCTGGTGTCAGGGGAAAAAAAGCTTGTGCTGTGAGCAGACACCAAGAGCATATAGTAAATGACAGTAATAAAGCAGGGGCCAGACACTCGGGCGTTGACACCTGTAACTAAAAGATATTTTTATAGCTCTGCCAAGGAGTCATGTTATCATTTCCTTTATTATTAAGCAGCTGGTGCTCCCGAGATGCCCCAAGCCTTTACTTCCTTTGTGCTCTCTTAGCAGTGATATTTATTACTGCTGTCTTCTCCCATTTGTCTGCTGGGATTATTATCCTACATGACTCTATGTCTCCAGAGTAAACGGCTCCTTTGGAGGGTGTAAAATATGCCAGATCCTCAACAAGAGACACAGGTTTCTAGTACGGACTCAGTAACTGAAGCTCCAGTGAAATTAGAAGCCAGTCTCTTGGCACAAGCCTGACCGTTTCAATAATCTTTGGACTTCAAAGTTGTTTCCTCCCTGTTACAGCTCTCTTTCCTCTCTTTCACAGGCATATTAAAAGGAAAAGGAACCCTTCAGAATCTTCTGGAAGCCCTTCTTCTCCCTGCTTCAACTGGCTCCACTCTGGGTGGGCTTAGTGACAGCCAAATTTTCTGTGCCCAGTTAACGAAAGAGCCACACGCATCCCTGCTGTTTTTGTGGGTAGTGCAGAGGGGAATATTCCGTATGCAAATGGTACGCAGCCTAGGAAGGAAGAAGCCAACCAAATCTGTGGTTTGGAGGCCTGGGAATGAGGAGTTAGACGATCAGCGTGATGAAATAGGCTGGAGACTCATGAAATCCTCAGCTGGTACTGGAGTCCCCTCGGCCATTACACGCTCAGCCCTCCCGACCCCCCAAGACCCTGGCCAGAGGTAGACAGAGATCGACTGCAAAGTACGCATGTTGCATCCAGTCAGAGCTGCCTGAGAAGGCAGTTCACAAAAATGGGAGCCGGATTAGACGTTAGAGGGAAGGCTACCAGGGAGATACTAAATCAGGGACTGTGCAAGTTCATACCCTAAACGGAGGCACATGGTCTCAACAAATAGAAGGCCAAGGCTAAAGGTCTAGCCGTGCTCTTGTAGAATTTAACACTACAAATTCTTGGGGCACTCCTGTTCATTATTTAAAAAAAAAAAAAAAAATATATATATATATATATATATATATAATAAATTAAAAATAAATTCTATTTGCTTGCAAGCCGAAGGTATCATCTGTCTCTCCAAAATGTATCCTAGGGGGCACCTGGGTGGCTTAGTCGGCTAAGCGTCCGACTCTTGATTTCAGCTCATGTTTTCTCGGTTTTCACGAATTCGAGCCCTGCTTTGGGCTCTGCACTGTCCATGCAGCACATGCTTGGGATTCTCTCTCTCCCACTCTCTCTGCCCCTCCCCTGCTCTCTCTCTCTAAGTAAATAAATAAACTTAACAACAACAACACCTAAAATGTATCCTGAATCTGACTCACTGTACCTTCTCTACCGGGACCACCCTTGCATAAGCCATCAAGTTCACAACCCTGAACAAACCCATTGAGTCCCTAACTGGTTCCCCGTGTCAACTCCCGCTGGAGGTCCTATCTGCTCTCCACATAGCAGCCAGAGCCATCTTCTTAAAAAGTAAATTGAATCCTGTCGTTCCCCTGCTAAAACTCTTCAGTCATTTCCACTTTCACCGAGGATGAAATCTGAACTCCCGCCCACAGTTTGCAAATCTCTGCAAAGCTGCCCACGTCCCCAGCGTGTTCCCCTTACTTTCCCTTCCCTCGCTGCAGGTCAGACACTGAGGCCTTCTTTCGGTTTCTGAAACATGCCAAACTCGCTTCAGCGTCTTCAACTTTGCATTGACTATTTTCTCTTCCTCAAACAACTCCTCCTGGATCGTCACAAGTTCTGGCTCCTTCTCAGACTCGTCTCAGCTCAGATACCTTCAGAGGAGCTTTCCCCATCCTTCTGGCAAGTCCATGGCTGTGTTTAATTTTCTTCTTAACACTTATCCTTATCTGAAATTGTGTTTACACGTTTATTTTGTCATTTTTCCCAGGACACTCTGAGAGAAAAGATATTGAATTGTCTCATTAACTAATGCTTTCCTGTGTGGCAGATTCTCGATTGATGTTGAATGAATAAAAGATATACACAAGGATTTAATAAGCATACTTTGACGTCCAGAGTAAGCCCATCTAAACGGTAAGTTCATTTATGTTGGTATGACTTGTTCTTAGGGACTCCAGTCTGATTCTGCTTTGGTAGCATTAAATTATGTATTTAATCATCTCTCCTAACTGTTTGTTAGAGATTCTCCAGTCTCTGCTTTTCTGGAAAGGACAATAGAATTCAGGGCTTTGGGGGGCGCCTGGGTGGCTCAGTGAGTTAAATGTCTCACTTCAGCTCAGGTCATGATCTTGCAATTCGTGAGTTCGAGCCCCGGTTTGGGCTCTGTGCTGACAGCTCAGAGCCTGGAGCCTGCTTCAGATTCTATGTCTCCTTCTCTCTTTGCCCCTCCCCTGCTCACACTCCGTGTCTCTCTCAAAAATAAGTAAACATTAAAACAATTTTTTAAATAATAATTAAAAACAAGAACTCAGGGCTTTGGTCTTTCACTTTCCCACAATTGCTCAGAATTACTGATGTGGGTCTGACATTGCTTTTGGTATGTTATTTCAGCACTCTGGGATGAATCTGTCGGAGTCTGGACACTTGACTTGTAGGAGAGAGACTGCAGAATCTCCTCAGTGCTTTTTCACTGAATTGGGGTTTCACTCCTTAGTTCTTCCCATATGCCTCCTGAGTCTATAGCACCCTATTTGGACCCACAGGAGTCCTATTTGGACTATTTGGGTCCTATTTGGACCCTTCACATGGTGGCTTATAATCTGTCGGCAAACAATTTCCAGAATTGACTCTGCCTTGACCTCCCGGGTTCCTGCCAGGCCCCTACACTGCCTGTGTAGATAGATCGAGCCTAGCGCTGGGAGGAAACAGGGTAGGGTGTTAAGATCTGGATCCTGGCTACCTGAGTTTGCATCCCAGCCCTGCCACGTGCTGGCCTTGGTCTTCGGTTTTCTCATCTATAAATGGTCCTGACTTTATCAGCTGGCCAGTACCCACCTCCACTGGGACAGGACCCCTCTTTGTTCTTACTAGTCCATTCGGGAGTGGGATCCAGAAGCTGGGCACCCCCACAGACCTCCCACATTGCCTGTGACACTGTACTTCACCGTTCACCTCTGGTTTGGGGACCTCCCTGCTGGGATCACTGCCTAGTGTTTGTCACCAACCTCCCCACATGTCACGGGCCATCTGCCTGGATGGGCTTTTCTCATTATGTCTGCTGTGCCCTGTCTCCAAGGGCAGAAGACTTAAATTTCGAGTCCTAGACTTGGTTTGGAATGTCCTGCAGCCAAACTCCAGTTCTGATAGCCCCTAACATTAGGTGAAGCAACCGGTGGCAGAGAAAGAGCAAGGGGACTTTGACAAAGGACAGGGCATCTCGTCAGTCGTCACTACCAAACGGCTTTAGGGATGGCTTGTTAGTGTGGCTGTACAGAGCTATCTAATCAAGACTCAGCACCCACTTCTAAGATTTACGGACAGCCCAAGATCCCAGGTTGGCCTCCTAATTCTGCTTTTCCACTCTCGTGTTCCAGCCTAATTTCTTTTTTGGCCTTGCCTTATTTCTTTCACACGAGGGGGAATCAGACCCAGGGAAAGCCTTTTAAAAATAAAGCATCTAACCTGCTGTGCTCTCAGTAGCCACTGCCTGTCAGGAATAGAGCCTGACACGGTTGAGGAATCGGATAGATATTCTCTGCGAGACACTTCATGTTCCAAAGCTTATTAACCATATTTCTGATTAGCTAATTGCCTGGCACCCCATACGGATTCATTAGTTTTTTCATTGTTTTTTCATTGTATTAATTAAAAGAGGAAAGCAAAGTCTGAAGCAAATAAAGACCTAACCCCAAGGTTGGCAGCCGGTGAGGCTCAGCTGAGAGAATACGGGAGCCCAGGGGGCACCTGGGTAGCTCAGTCAGTTAAGCGTCTGACTCTTGGTTTCGGCTCAGGTCATGATCTCATGGCACCTGGGTTCACGCCCCACAACAGCCTCTGCGTCAGCCCAGTGGGTGGAGTCCAGAAGAATGGGAGTTCTGTCTTTGAGAGACATTAGGAGCTGTCCCAGGAGAGGAATACCTTGGCTGTATTCTCTCCTTGGAGGACTCTTTCCATTTCAAATATGGAAGAAACCTCATACAGTTCTTCCAATCCAACTCTCATTTAATAAAGGACAAAAGTAAGGCCCAAAGAAGGGAAATGGTTACCCCAAGTTCAAACCCCCTTTTTCCAGACTTGAGTGTGGGCTTCCTGAGATTTACCTGGATAGGTCTGGATTTACCTACCACCTCAGGTGTCATACATCCATACCCCACCCATATCCTCTTGCCTCTGTTTTTCAACAATGTGTCACAACACCCAGTGGGGAAAGAGTGGAGGAAGCCATCCTAATCCCTTAGGTCAAATGTGTTCCCTAAAAGAAAGGCCCAGAAGCCCCTAGCCCTCTCTGTGGCAGGACTCCTGGTGGAGCCTTGTTTCAATGCCCAAAGTAGATCCTGCAGGCTTGGGTGATGCCCATAGGCAGGGGGAAAGTCCTAACTGGATTAACAGGCTTGGTTTATGGGACCAAATCCCACTACCCTCACTTGAAAGCAGGCTTTTTGGAGCACAAATCAGCCGGTGATACAGACCAGATGGGTGCTCCCAGGAGGAGAGGAAGAGAAGTCCCCCGCTTGGCACCCCTCCCCCAGCCAGCCTGGTTTCTCTTTCTGCGGGTCTGACAAGGGGCAGCTGGTGACCCTGGGAGGGTCATAGGCAGAAACATTAGCTGAGGGCCTGTGGGCAAAGGCCAGCTTGGAGGAAGGGACATGATGGTCCCAGAGCACCCTTCCCTCAGAAGCAGGTGCTTACCAAGGGTCTCTTCTAAGAATTCAGGAAAGCTGGTACCCACAGGCCTTGTCAGAGCGTCCAACAACACCCTAGTCATCAGCTCTTTCCCCCTTGGACTCTGGCAGCACACTCCCTGGGTTTAAATTCTTGCTCTGCCCTAACTAGAAAGATCATCTTGAGCAAATTCCTTCACCTCTTGGCACCTCATTTTCCTTATCTGCCAAAGGAGAAAATAACTTATAGCATGACTCCTAATTAAGTAAAAGTAAGCTACTTCTGTTACCAGCGACCCGTTTCCAGGCAAGACAACTATAGGAACAAGACCAACCCAGGCGGCCCCTGGGTGGCCCCTAGGTGGCTCAGTTGGCTGAGTGCCTGACTTCAACTCAGGTCGTGATCTCACGGCTCGTGAGTTCGAGCCCCGCGTCAGGCTCTCTGCTAACAGCTCAAAGCCTGGAACCTGCTTCGGATTCTGTGACTCTGTCTCTCTCTGCCCCTCCCCTGCTCACGCTCTTTCTCTCTCAAAAATAAATACAAAAAAAGTAAAAAAAAAAAAAAAAAAAAAAAACACAAAACACCCAACCCAAAGCAAGGCTATAGTCAGCCTACAGCCTGACCCGAACAGAAAACCACCATAAAGTGCTCACACAACACCCCCTGAGCACTCAGGAGGCCCTACTTACATTCAGAAAGTTCCCGCTCAGGTTCCCGCTCCGGGCCGGTCCGGTCCGATCCGATGTGCTAATGAGGAGGCGGGGCAGTGCTCCTTCCTGATTGGTTGGAAGCGCCTCGTGCTGATTGGTCGACAATAGCAGGCAACTCAGGCAGCTCATTGGCGCTTTTCGGAGCCGGGTCCTCTGTTTTAAGTCCGGCTTGGGCTAAGGGCTGATCTTGGTCGCCTCCTACTTCTTTTCTGTAGAAGAGGTTTAACAATGATAGCCAATGGTAAGTGCCCCAGGTGCATAACGTGGTTCACTTGGACCTTGTTCTGATGGTCCTTTGTCTCCTTCTAATGGTGCCTGAAATTTGCAAAAGTTAGCCACAGGCGTACCTTCTTTTATTACGCTTTGCAGATACTGTGATTTTTACAAATTAAAGGTTTGTGGCAACACTGTGCCGAGCAAGATAGTTGGCGCCATTTTGCAAGGGCGTTTGCTCCCGTCTCTGCCACGTTTTGGTAATGCTCTCAATGTTGCAAGCTTTATCGTAGTGTTGTATTTGTTACGGTGATCTGCGATCCATGATTATGACTCCCTGGAAGCTCAGATGATGGCTACCATTTTTTAGCAATGAGGTATTCTTCTTATATGTACTGGGAAACCAAAAAATTCATTTGACTCACTTTATTGCAATATTTGCCTTACTGTGGTGGTCTGAATTGGAACCTGGATGAACTGGATGAGAAAAGGGCTCGCCCTCTCCAGGAGGTCAGAACCTCCATACTCCAAGGTATTCCTGGGAGTATACGCTTTTATTAGTATTATCGTTAATCTTTAATATTTTTTCTACACAGGAAAAACTAAACATTTGGCCTAAGGTTTATGAGATACAGAGGCAGAGGGACTCCAGCTCCTGGAACCCATACTCAGTGACTGGAAATCCCAGGGATTCTTCTGGCCTTTCTGTGGCTTTTTGTAATCTTCTCCTCCCCCCCCCCCCCCCCCCCCCCCCCCCCCCAGCATTTGCCCTTTGCCTTGACTGGTTTGGCCATGGGAATTTTCAGGGGCATTCTTCAAGGACTGACATATTTTCTGATTCTTGGAAGCATCAGGATTCCAACATTTGGAAAGTGCCTATCTTGCTAGAGTGACTGAGTGGTAGAGTAAGCCTTTGATTCCAGACCTCGCTATATCATTTTCTACCTGTTCGACCGGAATAGGGCTACTTCACCTATCTGAGCCTCAGTTTCCTCACGTGCAAATTGGGAGAAGTGTTTGATCTACCTCACAGGATTGTTTGCTCTCCAAAAAGAGTATGTTCGAAATGCTACATTCAGGCTGTTATTTGTCACAGATAAAAGACAGGTGCCCACATTAAATACTGCGTGTCTTTGGACAAGTCGCTCAAGCTTTGTTAAGACTCAGCTTTCTCTTCTATTAAGTGGGGATGACTAAACCTAACTTCAATAGGATTATTGTGAGGATTACAGGAAATTCTGAATTGCAAGCACTCAGTACAGTAGCTGATACATTATAATAGTTATTATATAATATTGATGTTTTACCCACCCTCATACCCTGGGACCCTTAATACATGCACAGCTGTATACCTGCACAGCTACACAGCAGGTGTTTCTGAGAAGGACAAACAGTAGAATCCACTGATGACAGAACCACCCAAATGTCCCTGTTCTCACTTCTCCAGGCTCAGCTATGCAGGTATAATTTATATCTCAGAAGCTTCTTGGTAGATTTTTGCCTGGGGAAATAACAAAGCTTTGCTCTCTTTTCTCTTGCTTTTACTGTCTCATTAGCTTGGTTTTTGCTCCAAATCCCCTTGGAGGGTAGGGGGGAGGGGCAATCCTGGTTGTATTTCTGGCCAGGAGGTGCATGTGGCCATGGCTGCCTGTAGGGTTCTGACCTCCTGGAGAGGGAGAGCCCTTATCTCATCCTGCAGCTGCTACCAGAGCGTGTCCGGTGCTTTGACTTGACCCCATCCGGAACAGGTAGGGAAGAGTGAGCTGTAGTTGTTAGGAAGGTTTAGTTTGGAAGGAGGAGTCCCATGTTCTTGGCAGGTGTGGCTTTCTTGCTGGGGATGAAGGGTGAGATGGGTGTGGAGTCTGAAAGGCTATGTTCTCCTTAAAAAAAAAAAAAAAGATTTCCAGTTATTTTACCAGCAAAATGGATTTATTCAGGAATAACGCAATTGCAGTGCATGACAAGGAAACTATCACAAAAACCATAGGCAAGTCCCACAAAGTAGAGGAACATTATTTAATGGAGAAGAAGGAGGAAATTGGGAGGGGATGTTCTGAAGGAAAGTCCAGGGGAGAAAAGCAAGAGGTGACGATGGTGTCTCGCTGACTTAGTTGCAGGGATACTGGGTATCTTTTAGGAGATGGAATGTACTTCTTTCCTAGTTGGGACCTGTAATTGATGATGCTTTCTTGTTGAGTTTTCTTCTAGTGGGGTCTGTAATTGACAATTCTTTTTGAAATCGACATGGAGTGGCCCAGGCTTCCCCTTCTAGCCTCCCTTTCTAGAATCAGGAGTTTACTCCAGTGAAGTTTCCCTTGATTAATTTTCACAGATTCTGTAGGTGAGAGGGAGAAAGGCAGAATTAAATTGCTGTCCTGCTTCCATATGCCTGGGTTCCTACCAGTGCTGGGGAGAAAATTATGTCTTCCTTTCTCTGTTTATACAAAATGTCCTCTCTGATCAGTTGATGCTGTCCTTCCTTTCGTTTACTTATTTTTCCAGTCTTACTGAGATGTAATTGACATACAGCACTGTGTTTTAAGGGCTACAGCATACTGACTCACATATACTGTGAAATGATGACCCCAAGAAGCATGGTTCCTTTTTAGGAGCTAATGGGAGTCCTGTACCCTTCACATATTCTAGCTGACGGGCAGAGTCCAGTGCGTGGACCCTTGGGGGAGACCATTGAGAAAGGAATTTCTTTGGCTCTATTTCTTATTTAATTGGACATTTGTCAACATTTGTTCTGTAGTTGCCTCTCCCGTGAAAGAGAGAACTATGTCCCATAAAGGGTGTTCTAGTACACAATATGCCTACGCTCCCTGAAAATCGCCATGACTACAGGGAAGCTAGTAGTTGTCATTTTGTCGCTGGATTAATTTGGCCTCTTGCCCCATAAACTTTCTGAACCTGAGCCTTTTTGTTTCCAAAATGGGAGGTGGAGACTTTCCCTTTCAAGTGGCTATAAGGATACAGACAGAAAACAGAGACTATAAATATAAACATAAGTCACCCAACACCACGCCCGGTGTGTAGCAGCTGTTCAATTAAAGGAAGCTCTTTATTATATTAATGATGAATATCCCCTTTTGCTCACTTCTGAGCTTGCTCAAAGAGTATTTACTAGTCACTTCCTCCCAGCTCTGAGAGAACAGAGCTATTGTGGGGATGACTGTAACAGACTTAACACCGAATGAAGAAAGAGGAAGGGTTGCACTTTTCGGTTCAGCAAAACTGCTGTATCACCAAAGCGGTACATTGACCGCTAAGTGCTAAACTGCCACTATCACCATTAAAGAGAACTCGCCAAATGCCTGTCATGAGTAAACACCTCTCTGGAGGTCACACCAACTGAGCAGTCACATCGCGTGGCACCATGCTCCCTAAATCTGTGTCTTAGGTAAGTAGTTTCCCAAATGTTCATGAGAAAGGCTTTCCTGATTGAATGCATTTAACAAGTGAGGTGTACTATATCCCTCTCTCATAAATGCACGGTGAAAAGTCTTGCAGTAAAACAAAAAACCAAAGTCAAACGTGGTTCACTTTGCTTAATCCATTATTTCTCAAAACGCACTTGGCCATGGAACCCTGTGTCGGAGTGCTACCTGTTAACATTCCAAGCACCTAGTGTTCCGTGGAGCAGATGGCAAGGAAGGTTTGTTTGCATAGTTGAAAGAACGATGGATAAGGAGGCAAGAAATCACTGCTCTGTTAGCTTTCGTAATGAGTGTAGGTCGATTATCCTTCCTGGGCTGTAAAATGAAAATGTTGCTCGATAGGGGCGCCTGGGTGGGTCAGTCCGTTGAGCATCTGACTTCTGGTCAGGTCATGATCTCACTGTTCGGGAGTTCGAGCTCCACATCGGGCCGTCTGCTTGTTAGCACAGAGCCTGCTTCTGATCCTTTGTCCCCCTCTCTGCCCCTTCCCGCTTTCGCACTGCACTCTCTTTCTCTCTCAAAAATAAATATTAAAAAAAATGTTGCCTGGTAGACTCTTTGGGCCTCCTTGTAGCTCAGTGTACCTGTGGCTGTGGCATCATTTATAGGAGATGGTGAAAGGTTAAAAACACATGGAAAACCAGGGGCGCCTGGCTGGCTCAGTTGGTAGAGCGTTCAAGTCTTGATCTCAGGGTTGTGAATTTGAACCTGATGTTGGGCCTGGAGCCTGCTTAAACACATACATGTGTGCGCGCGCGCGCACACACACACACACACACACACACACACACTCATAACACATTCCTAGCTTCTGGGAATTGAAAATCAATATAAAAGAAATACATGCATGTCAGAATAGAGCACAGTGCCTAATAGCACGGAAGTATTTAATACATTTTTGCTAAGTGAATGAGGGAATGGGAAAAGGATGTAAATACATGCAAATGAGACAGACTGGTATTACAGGGTCTCAAGTGAAGGATGAGTGAGATCGTGAGTGACTGAGATATGGTGGGAATGCTTTCAGGTAAAAATAAGTTTTGAGCAGTTTTGAAAAGGATGGAAGGTAATTAGCACATATTCACCGCTTACTCTGTGCCAGATAATTTGCAGATGTTACATGAATCTTTGCAACCCTGTGAGGCTTGGAAAGGATAAATAGCTTGCTCCCACATCTGGTAACTGGAGGTGAAGTTGGGAGTTGGTGGTTTATTATGTGTCTGGCTACCTTGCTAGTTGTTTCACATGTATTATTGTAGTTAATCCTCTCAACGGTCCCATGAAGGACGTATTATCCCCATTTGAGAGATTTAGATAGGTGGGATTATGAGAGAAGAGGGGAGGGATTAAGCAACTTGGTCAGGGTTACTCAGTAGGTGTAAGCATGAGGTCTCTGTGAGGGCGGCCTGGTCCTGAATAGCAGCGTGGACAACAGTATGAGTAACAGCTAAAAAACGTTACCGTGTTCCAGGCAGTTCGTATTTGGAGCTCATTCACTCCCCAGGCAAGGGTCCGTGACTGTCTCCATTTTTCATGCCGGGACCCAAAGGCTTAGAGAGGTGTGCAATACCTTGTTCAGGGTGACCAAGCTGGTAAAGGGTGGGGCTGGGGTACCTGCTTCAGGGCTCAAACTCCTACCACCTGCGTTTTAGCGGCCACATTTGATAGAGGAGCCCGTGGTGATTTACAGTGTAACTCCACTGTAGGGGTCATTCTCTGTTACCCCAAGGCACATAGTGTGAAATAGACATCGTAAGTTCCCAAAAGAGAGTCTATTGAGTGCAAAATACTGGAACTCAGCCAGCCGGAAGGGGCCCTTAATCTCATTGCCCCAGAAGCACTTCCAGCCCAAGGGGCCAGACACCCGTGTGTGAGAAGACTCCTCCAGGGATAGTAACATCTCCTGGGGAGGGAATTCATGCCAAGGACAACCCCCTGCCCCCGTCTTCTGGCAAGGAGGCCCTTTGGATAGAGGCTGATGCTGCCAGGGAGGATTTTAGTGTCCATGTAGGAAGCACGTGGGGAAAATGTGACAGAGAGCAGTCAGGACTCCGGGAAGGATGGAGAGGAAGGAGGAGAGTGAAAAGTGGAAACTGGGGATTTTGTAAGGCAGATCTTGTTAGCTGGATTTGTGGAAGACAGTAATAGGAAAGGATTTGTTCTTCAGTCGGCCTCAGCATTGCTGCACCTTTGGTCAGCCTTCCTGGAAGAAGGGAGGGGTTAAGAAGTGGTTCTGGGTAGAGCGGGGAATTGCCTTGTAAATTGGCTGATTATTTTTCCTTGATGGGCTCAGGCGACCTTCCAGAAATGGGGGTGAAACAGAGGCAAGAGTGAATGAGGGAGAGGCACAGGCTACTTCCTGGGCCGCTCGACAGTGTTCTTTAGGCTCGGAAACTTGGGTGTCCTGACCATCCCAGGACTCCGGTCTCCTTTCTAGCTAGCTGTGTGACTGTGGACCAGTCAATGCACCTCTCTGAGCATCAGCTGTCTCTGCAAAATGAGCGCTTTGAACCGGATGACTCCTGATGTTCTGCCCTGCTCTGCAGTGCTAGGATTTTGCCACCACCCACTTGGGATTCCACCCCATCCTGAAGACCTTGGGGGTCACCTGTGGACTCTGCTGATCTATTCCATCCGCCTTCCTCACACCCCTTTTCACAGCTCTGCGGGAAGCCGAGGGGTGGGGGGCGGGGGCGGCAGTTCATTTCCAGTTGAACCCAGGCCCCCTCCTAAGCCCCAGGCAGCCTCGCTTCTGCTGCTGGTTTCCGCAGCAAACTTGATGGTCTGATTTTAAAGGAGCGGTTGGTTTTCAAGGCACCGGCTGGTTGTGTGTCCCCGAGTTGCACTGCAGTGCTAAATGTCTGAGCGAGGCAACACCGGGAGAATCCAGGCAGCAGGCTGCACCGGGAGAGGGAGGGTGAGGGGAGGAGGGAGGGGAGCGCGGGGACGCGAGGCAGAGGGACTGAGCCAGGAGCGGAAACCACAGAGGTAGAGTCGGGACGACGCGGGGAGGAGCACAGAGGCAGGGAGGGGGCAATGCCTATATAGACCGAGGGACGTGATGCGGTGACAGCGTGACAGCGGGCGAGAAGCCAGCGGGAGTCTCGCAGCCGCAGCCGGGGGAGGGGTCCGCCCGCTCCCGCGCCCCCCCACCCCTCCCGGGTGCAGCCGCCCCCGCCCACTGTGCCCACGCCCCCTCGGGGAGCTGGGGTGCGGCCCCCACCCGGGCTCGGCTCCACGCGTCCTCGGGTCCGCGCCTCCTCCCTGCTCCAGATGGGACTGGCTCTCCTCTTTGCAAAGCCGGGCTCCCAGGGAGATGCGGTGAGCAGCAGCCGGCAGCCGGGGCGCCCCGACCGGCGGGCCCCATGAGCGCCTCCCCCAGAAAACCCAGGTAAGAACTTCTGGACCTTCCTCAGCCCCGGAAGGACCATAGCTGGCTGCCCGGGTGAGAATGGGGTAGCCCCGGGGGACACTGGCGGCTGTGGAAACATTGGGGCAGGAGTGAGAGGTGCTGTTCGTTCTCGGAATCTTGAGTGCAACCTGGAAGTTACCAGAGGGCACGGTAAAGCTATTAACATGGATTGTGGCCTGGCTGTGCTGTCCACACCTGAGAGTTGGTGTCCCCAGGAAACCGCTGGGGTAGACTACCTCCCTCATGAATTTCCAAGAGCTGGCGAGGCTGGCTTCTTCCTCCATTCAGTTCTGGAGATGTGCTCAGGCAAGTGGTGAGGGCAGGGCTGTGGGTAGGGAGACTGAGTCTACAAAGTTTGTCCTGGGGACGCCGGCTTTCCTTGTGCCTGGGTGATGCTTCCCTCACCCTACCTGGCCACCCCCATCAATTTTATGCCGATTTCCCTTCTGTTGTAGAAGCCCAAAGTTGGGGAGACAGACAGAGTGGACATCATAGGGTTTGTCTGAAGATGCCGGGAAAGGCTAAGGAGAGGTTCTGTTTTTCCTAATTTCCTCCTAGGGTGGAGATGGGAGGTCTAGTAATTGGACGAATGCCTGGTTTGGGCCTAGGGATGCACGGAGTCCCATTCCAGAAGAAATGGATTTACTTTTGTGGAATAGATGCGGAGATGTGGCCATCCGAAGGAAGTTGTTAGGGCCCAAACAACTCGTTTGCACCCATCAGCCAACCTCCTGCCCGGAGAAACCCCCTTCCTCTGGAAGTCCCTCAGCAGGGCACGTGGCTCCAAGGCCACGTAGGAATAAGCACTTGATGGCGTGCTCCCAGGCTGTGCGTTCCGGTGGGCCTAGAGCAGTTGTTGAAGAGGGGGAAGGACTGTGCACATCACATACACTTGGAAGATCCCTAGCTGTATCCAAGCGAGTTAAAAAAAAAAAAAAAGAGAGAGAGAGAGAGAGACTTGTAAAAAAAATAATAAAATGTTTTCATGACAGTAGCAGATGTAAAACTCCCACCACTCTGGGAGAGGATAAAGAAATTTGTGCAGGGGGCTGAGCTGTCTCCTCTGCCAGTGCTTATGTGGGCACGTCACCTCTTGGAGATACAACGAGTGTTTTATGGAGGAGGAACTCTCTGCCTGGGGGTGGGGGGGTGGGGGTGGGGTTGCTTTTCAAGAGGGGCATATTTCAGCTGGGGCTGAGCTTGGAGCTCTGGAAGCCAATAAGGGAAACGAGTTGGAAATGCTGCCTTTCTGTCTCCCACCCCAAAGTCCCACTTTGCCCCTAGCGTGATCTTGAGGCTCACGGTAGAACAGGCACACATCAAAGAGAGGCCTCCACCCCGTTCTGGTGTGATGTGACCTTTGTCATTAAGCAGCGTTGAGAAGGTGAGAGGGCAAAGTATAAACAGATGTCTCCTGTATGAGCAATTCTCATGCTCTGGGGGAGGTTAGCATTTACTCCCTCTATTCAGTGGTGCCTCTGGCTTTGTTCCTTACTTGAAGATCATGTCGCTTGCTTCTACCCGGTGTCCCTGTCCGTGTTGCCTTCCCTGCTGCGCGCAAAACGAACTGGCTGCCTTTGATGGTGCACAGCGAGGCTGCTGGTGCGGTCACCAGTGTTTGCCTGAACCTCCCCTCCGGCTCATTTACTTTGTAACTTGCTCAGAAGATCTTGTCCTCAACTTGCAACTTGGGTCAAGAGATCTGCCAGGCATCGTCCTCCATATTCAGGGGTTTGTGGAAGTTCCGGTTTCCCCTGCCCACGCTCAAAGGCTGCTTGGTTTCAGAGTTTTGGAACCGGGCTTTGGCGTTAGTGTTGGAAAGAAACTGTTAGTGAGCAACTGATCAGCATGTCGCCAAACTGGGGTATTGCTATAGCACCCCCGTTTAGCGCTGTCACCGAATACGAGTGCCTGAGTCGGTTTCTTGTCTAGCTGTATTCAAGGGTCATAGGCCTTGAATGAGATCACATCTTTATAAGGCGAATACATTGGAAAGGTGGTCCCTGCCACCTTTGCTTTTGGACCTTAGCAGTCCTTTGCTGTCTTTGCGCATTAGCTCACTGTCGGTTCCGTCAGGGCTTCCCCATTAGACCCCTCTGTAGCTTGGACGCTGGCAGCTGAGGTACCCCAAGGCTGCCGCTGCACTCCAGGCCGCCCTCTGCTGCTTTTACAAGGGTGGCTGTTTGTGGCTCTTTGGGCCGCTGTTTACACCCATCCCACTTGCCCTGCTGGGGGGTTGCTGTCTCCAGGGGTGCCTGCTGTAGTTTATACTGTTTTGATTTTCATTGTTCTTTCAGCTTGATCAGGATCTTTTCTTTCTCCCTCTCCTTCCCCCCTTTGCATCTGTAGATTGGTACGTTGCATTTTCTGCCAAGGCAGAAAATGATATGTTCTTCAAATTGTGCTGAAATCATTTCCTTGATTTGACCCCAAATCCCAATGTGCACAAAACAGAAACACCGCATATATCTTTTATTTCTTTTTTTTAAGTTTATTTATTTTATTTTTGAGAAAGAGACAGGCAGAGAGAGAGAGAGAATCCCAAGCAGGCTGTGCACCATCAGCACAGAGGCTGATGTGGGGCTTGAACTCAGGATCAGTGAGATCATGACCCGAACTGGAATCGAGAGTCAGATGCTCAACTGACTGAGCTCAACTGACTCCCCACTGCGTGTATCTTTTAGATGCCGGGGTTCCATATACCTTTACTTTGGTGTATACAAGGCTCTGGCTTCTAAGAGATGCCCCAGTATCCACTTTGTACCTGGTGGGTATGTATTGTGTATCTGCATAGCAAAGTAACATTGCTGATGAAGAGACAGCAAGAGTGGAGACGGTATTCTAGTAAAGGGTGTGTGTGTGTGTGTGTGTGTGTGTGTGTGTGTGTGTGTGTTTTAGGAAGTAGGATCCCGAGTAGGCAAATGCTGTTTAGAGGGTCACCTTCATTTATTGAAGGCTTATTTGGTGTGTGTGGAAATCGAGTTCTTTGGACAGGGGAGAGAGTAGGACTCAGGTATAGATCTGTAAGATGGGAATGGTAACAGGAATGTTCTTTTCTACAGTGGGTTGATGCTGGTGAATCTGTGAGTTAGCGGTCTGCTAACCACCTTTTCTGTTAGGCCTTCCTTAAACCGGCCGGGAAGTTCTGTCTTCAGAGAAAGTTACTGGCGATCGGAGAAAGTTTCAGGGAAAGGATGGCTCCTGTAGTTCATGGGCCCCACAGGCGAGGAGCCCGTTCTAGCCACAGGGAGTGAGCTGAACCCATAGCTCCATCAGCCATATTAACGGAAGCAATCTGAATGCTTTGGTTTGAAACTAGGTCAAGCAGTGGGACCTTTCTGAGACCGCAGGAGGGCAGGAGGCTTGAAGCAGGAGGCAGCTCTCCTCCCTCAGCATCCACGGGGACTTTTGGCACCGCTCTGGACCTCCTAGTGAAAAAAAGATTTCTCTTTCTGGGCCTGAATTGCAGTAAGGCCAATGCAGAGGTGGCTTCAAAAGATCAGAAATTCAGAAATGGAGAGTGCAACTTGAGCGTTTCTTAAAAAAAAAAAAAAAAACCAAAACGTCATAAAATTAAAAATTGATTTGGCCAAAACACAAGCGCAGCGGGGCGCCCCTGCCTGCGCACCCTGACTCCCACCAGGAGTTGCAGAACTGAATGAGTAATAAACATACATATTCGCTTAGGTGAAGGGGGGGGGAGGGGTGAAAATAGGCCGTCCCTATGGCTCCTCTCCCACTTAATCCAACTGATCTCCAAAATCCCAAACGCCATCTTCCTAAACTTTTTTGGTGTCTGGAACATGGGGAACTGGTCGGGGGTAGGAATGGGAATGGGACAGAAGAGCAATTCCTGGAAAAGTGTGTGAGACCCGGGGAGCCTGGAATCCGGCTGCTCCAGAAGGTAAGCGAGCCCCAGGCGAGGCTGTTGGAGCAGACAGGGTCCCTGAGAAGGAGAAAGAGAAAATTGGCGTGTAGAAATGATGTGGGAGGGCAGGGCGGGGCAGCGGAGGAAGAAAGCGGGTGGAATAGGAGAAAAATGCAGACAGTAAGTGCAGGCAAAGGCAAAAGAGGGAAAGAGCGAAGATGAGTGAATGCGGTACGTTGCTTGCAGGTTCATTCTCTTCCCTTTTTCCTCTGGCAGAGGGAGAAAGCCAGCGATCCAGCCAGCAGCATGGGTTTTGTGCTCCTGGAGCCTTCTCATTGAAGCTGTCAAACCTCAGCCCTCCAACGGCAGCTCTTTTCTATTTTTACATTTTGCAGAATTGAAATTAAACAAATGACCCTGGGATGGCGTGTTCATGAAGATTTTATCCAGCACACCCACACAGCCAGTGCCGGGGTGGCTGAATATTTAACATAATATTCCATTTAATCAGATAAGAAGGCATCCTCCAGAGAAGCCGGGGCTCTGATAACAGCCTATGAAGAGATGCTTTGATGAGGGTGGGCAGAAGCCAGAAAGGAACCTTGTTCCTTGGCTTGGTTGGGCTTGTTAGCAGGAAGAATTCCAGTTAACTGGATTCTGGAGGAGCTTAGCATTCCCCCTCCTGTACTTTTTTTTTTTTTTTTTTTTTTTTTGGCACTGGGTTTGATTCCAGCCTTTGTGAGACTTCTTGGTCCATTTCTTCTTGGAGATCTCGCTAGATGCAAAAGAAAGTGTTCGCTTTGGCTGAGCTTGCCCCAAGTGGAAGTCCTGCTTACAATTTGGGCACTCGCCTCATTTGTTGGCCCGGTCAGGAAGCTCATGTGTACTATGCTGGTGTTACAGTGCTTAGGCAGCAAGAATAAGGACGTTGTGCATCTTGTACTTGGTTAGAACACAGAGCAGATAATGTTTTGTTGGTTTAGACGTGGACTTAGTTCCTTATGTCCCAGGAGATTTAGTAGCAATTAAATGCATGCCCCTTGCACATAGCCATTCTTTGGAGGAAAGAAAAATAACAATGCACGTTAAGGGGACCAATTAATAAGATAAGGTTGTTGGGTAGATATAAAAATGTAAGACTCTTCAAAAGGCTTGTCACTTCCGTGTACATATTTGTATTTAATAGGGTGTTTATGGCTCTTTTGCCATGGACATTGACAATTTATATGATTCTCCACCTATTAACTTTTAAGATGCTGTTTTGACAAATCCAGCAATAGAGACTGGGTAGCAAGACTGCTGTTGAATCCGTTCTGACTTCAAAAAGAGCGACGGATCGGACAGTGTGACTCAGAAGGAGCGCTTTCCGCTGGCTAGCCTTGTAGAGGCTGATCTTTCCCTCCAGAACTAAATAGGCTTACTAGTCAGAGAATATTCCCCCCAGTGACTATAAAAAGGTATCTCCGTCTCTGACGCAGAGAGCAATTGGAAGCATTGACATGAGCCATATGGGCGTATGTTCAAAGACCCGAGGAAATGAAGGATTGACGGTCCATTAAGAGAGAAGCAGAAGCCAGTTTCCTTCCCTTCCCTCCAGTCGAGCATCCCTGCGTATTTTCTCCCTGCATTCTTTCTTCCTGCTTATCTGGTTCAGGCGGTTTGTGTGGCATAGCTTTGTAGACGAGGAAATTTCTTCTGCATCTCGGAGGAAAAGGAAAAAAGATAAAACCCAAGTCAGGACCTTCTTTAGTACGGTCAGATTCGAAGTACGGCCTCCCAGGTGTAGAGCCTCAGTCTGTCACTCGGGATGCTCAGCCCGATGGTGCATGATTGAGCGGCATCAGCCCCACAGCCCGTGGAACCAGACGTGAATGTCCCCATCATTGCTGGGTCGTGCATTTTCCCCAGACTTCTATACTTGGGGCTCTGAGCCTCCTCATGCTCAAGTCTTTATTTAAATGAACCCCCAGAATGAGCTGCTCTGCTTGTCTGGAAGTAGAGAGCTTACACAAAGTCTTCATCCGAAAGTGTCCCCTGTGCTGGTGAGAATGACATAGTTAGCCATCTCATAGGAGTATGGACACTTAACAAACAAGTGTCTTGAACCCTTCCTTATTATTATTTTATGACTGAGATACCATTGGTATTCTGTGTTACTGATCATGGAGCTCTTTTGTTATGCAGAATAAATTATCATCATCCGCATTCTTTAGTTGCAGAAACCAGGACATAGAGACACGATGTTCAGGCTCACACGGGCAGGAAACGGTAGAGCCGGGACTTCCACCAACATTCTGTTTTTAAATACTGTGATCTATTCTTCACTACTGTTCTCAAATACTTCGATACCATCCTTTGTCTTGTGGATTCCACCCTAAATTCCCAGTGTCCTCTTTTTGTCCCTAGTGTCTTCCATGATCGGTCATTAGTTCTTTATTTCTGTGGGTAGGAGTGCCCAAGCATCTCCTAGTAGTTGAGGCACAAAAGGATTCCTCAAAATATACATACCTATGCAAACCTAATGAAAGGAATTTAGAACAAAGAAGTAGGCTATATTACTTTTCTTGGCACCTCCCGCCTGCCTTTTATGTTTTGGTATGCTAATCACTGCCAAATTTTCTTGACGTTTAAGTCCCAAGAAAATGCTGAATGAAGTTGGCGTTATACCTACTCCTTATAACTGTGATAGCCCTCCTTTTCTTGTAGATTATCCCGAAGGGAGAGTCGTCCCCATAGTTTGTTCCAGATGAACCAGTGGCTACAAAAGCTTCTGCAAGGCGAAGACAGTAGAGCAGAATTTGAGGGAAACTGCCACTTCCAAAAGATTGCTGAGGCAAGTCCCTCAGGATTCCAATCTCCTATAAATCGGGTCTTCTGAGGTCTTTCTTCATCTTGGCTGAGGCCACTCCCTCCATTTGAGCTCAGTTGGCAACAATCAATAGAGAATGTGAATTTCTGGTCCTGGCTGATGTATTGTATGCATGAGCTTCCTGCTGTGTGTCTGAAAAAGCACAAACCCAGGTAAATAAGGCTGTGTTGACAGCTGTATTTAGCAGTCAGACCAGCCCAACTGAATGATGCATTTTGGCCTGTCAAGAAGCAGGAACAGGTTAGCAGGGACAGCAGGTCTGTGTTCTTAAAAGTGTTTGCCCAACTGTGGATGAGATGAGAAGATTTATAAAACTGAGTTTAAAAATTAATTTCATCTGTTCTTTTCTTTCGTCTAAAATCTGATCATTTTTAACACCTGGATGCTTCAGGAACCAGAGTTCAATGCTAGTGCTAGGTTTTGACTCTTCTATCTGAAGCCTGATCTCTCTTAGCAACAGACAATTTAATTTAGGGATTGGGCCTTGGGCTGTCTTGTATACCTGCATTATAATGGTGGTTCTGTGATCAAGTTTTGAGAACTGATTTTGGAAGAGGATAAAAAGTGGTACAAACAAGACTGAAATAGCAGAGCGAAGAATCCAGACATTTGCACTTTTTATGGAGTTTATTCCTGTGTGGGTAGTGGAAAGAAATGAGTTGATGGATTGGAATCTAGCTTTTTCAGAGCACTGGTGAAGTGTCCTTATCTCTTATTCTTTTCTCCTAGGATATCTTATCTCCACCAGCTGCGGACAGGATGTAACATGTTCTTACCCCGATTTTTTTCCGTTCTTTATTTCTGTCATTTTTTTTTTTTTTTACCACATCCTTTCTTTATATTCTTGCAACAAACATTTGTTAAAAAAAGAAACCAGATGAGCATTGAGGATGCAGGGTTGAATAAGATTCAACCAAGATTCTTATCCAAGAATCATGGTTTCTACAAAGAGCTCATGGTTTCTCCTAAGGAAGATGAAGGAGAGGAGCCCAAGATAACTTGTTAATTGCTCTACAGAGGTAAGACTAAGGTGGCTTGGGAACACAAGATCCAGAGCAGGGAGCAGAACCAGCCCAGGTGAATCTGAGAAAGCTTGTTCAGAAGAGGTTATATTTGAGCTGGGTTTTCAAGGGTGAGGGCATGTTCCAGATGGAGAAGGAACCTTTTAGAAGGTGAGGTGGTGAGGCTAGAGCAGGGAGCTCCTGGAGTCAGATCATGAAGGTCCACTTATACAGCTTGTACTTAACAGAGGCAGCGGGGAGCCAAGACATTTTTCAGCAGAAGGGCAAGAAGAACAGATTTGTTTTTTTAGGAAAGTAGCCGGCAGCAGTGTGGAGGGTGAACAGACCCAGGGAGAGTCCAAAGACCAGGTGCCATAAAGGGGCTGCTGAGTAGCCCAGATGGGATTTGATGGGGGTCTGAATTCTGGCAGGAAAGGTTGGAAGGGACTGTCCATATCTGAGAATTAGCCTAAAAAGGAGTCATCAAGATTTAGTAGCAGGTGGATGGTGGAGGCTAAGGGAAGGAAGAAGAAGAGCCATCGATTGCATTAATGCGCTAGCTCGGTGGTACCTGAACTAGGTCATTAGCCATAAACTGGGAGGTGAAACACCAGAAGAGAAGCAGAGTTGAAAGAGAAGGTAAAGAGAGCAAATCCTGAGCGGAATGAGGGTTGAAAAGAGGCTATTGGAGTAGAGATGTAAGGGGTCATTTGTAATGTTCTCAGAAACAGTTTCAATGAAACTGTGAAGGAAAATGGGACAGGAGCAAGATAGTAACATTGCCTAGAGCTTAGGAATTGAAGGCAACAGAGAGTTCTGGAGGCCTGCTCTTAATATTTGAGGGGGGACAACATGAAAACCTAGAAGGAAGAACGAAAAGATTTTTAAGAAGAGGGGAATCACTTGAATATGCTTTTCAATAGGAGGGAAACCTCTAGATAGGAAGGGAGAGATTAAAGATACAGGAAAGAGAAGAAACAGCTAAGAGAGTAGAGTTCTTAAGAACTCAGAAGGTAACAGAATCTAGCAAGAAAAAAGGGGGGGGGCTAAATTTGTAGAGGGAAGGCAGGAAGGGTACCGGTATTTCTGGCCTGCCAAGCATTGTGCTATGTATCTGATGTTTATTGATTTATTTCACTCTCACTAAAACCCCACAAGGAGAGTGAAAGAATGCCCCTTTCTTTGGAGAAAATAGGAAAGTAGCAAAAGGTGTCCCTTTCAGAAATGCAATTATGAAGAACCATTGGAAGGAGCTTCAAGAGGTAACTTCTAACTTCCTCTGTGGAGAAGAGGTGAAATCTCTTCTCCTAGAATCTTTCTGCTAGAGTAGAAAGTGATGTGGGGAGCTCAAGAAGAATGGAAAGCTTTCCGAGAGTCAAAATTATTGGCTGAGGGCAAGCAGAAAGATTTCCATACAGACCAGACCCCGGTTGAGGTTGGAAAATGAACACTGTGATGGCACCATTGTCTCCATCCCCCTCCCCCTTTCAGGAGCCGGGCCAGAGGGAGCAGCTGGCTGGATTTCTCCCGGGGAGGAGCTGTGTCACGTAGGTTTGGCAAAACCATGGAGACGCTGAGAGGGCTGTCGAGGCTATTGTTGAGGAAAGGGACCCAGAGGAAAGTAAAGCCAGAAGGTGGCTGATAAACCGGGAGAGTGATGACAGGGAAGTGGTTTCAGGGAGCAACAGGATGAGAAATGTCAAAGGATGGGGGTTGGAGATTGTGACGATCTCAGAGGTACTTAGATTCCAGGGTTGACACCTGGATAAATGGTCGTTTCAGCGGGATGTTGTCAGTAACCACCTACCTTAAATCGGCGTTGTCCTATTTGTATTATTAAAAGGTGGAGTCGTTTATTGTTGGATGAGTAACCCAGAAGGGCTGTGAAATTCAACATTAGGTGGTCCCCCTCCATCTGGGGTGAGTGCGGTGTGGCCTCTCTGGGAACAGGGTGCTGTGCTAGATGATTCCTCGTGTCTGCTGTCCCCCAGGTGCCCAGCCCGATTGACAGGTGTTTTGAAGAACATCTAAAACATGTGGCGGCAGCCTTTTTCCACCTGAGACTTTTGAAACGCCAAGCCACGGTTGTTGTCGTTGTTGTTTTTTTAACGGGCTTTATTATTTTGTCTTATTTTATTGCAGTGGCTTAAAATAAATTTGTCCCTTCCAGAGAACACGTTCCGTTTCTCAGTTCACGGACTTTTAGGTTCACGAAGTGAATTTTCTGGGCCGTTCCCCGCACCCCAGTCCAGCCAGGTAACACCGTGGTTTCCATTTTCATCCAATCTGGCGTATCTGAGGGGTTGATTCACCACTGGGCCGCATGCTTCCTTTCAGCGATGTCACCAGAAGCATACGCTGGGCCTGCTGCGGGAGACAAAGGATCTTTCTGTCAGTGAGGGAACAGCACTAGCACGTGGTGAACTCTGCCTGTCTGACCCTTTCTGACTTGTTCTGTCAGACTTCTCTGTGCTTTGTCTATCCTGTCTCCACCCGCCCCCAGACTCGGTCTCGGGCTCCCCGTTTCTAGGTGTTGTTGGCTAGATCATGGCAACATCCGCAGTCTGGGGCAACTGCCTGTCTGTCTTCTGCACACAGACACCAAGAGAACACAATCCCTAGGGGTCTGGGAGCAACTGGTGTCATCCAAAGAGGCTTTAGAAGTCAGGGAAAAAGTGTCTCCGCTGTGTTTTATCCGCCTGTTTGTTTGTTCACCTCAGTTCCAGAGCACGGAAGCAACGTTTGAAAGCATCCTTTCTAGGTCAGTCTATCCTTCCTTACAGCCAGTTCCACTTTCTTCCGAGGCTGTGACAGTAGCACATTAAACGCAGGAGTTCAGTGTAGACATCAAACACGATTACCCAGGTAATAATCTGTCAACGTGTCCTTCTGACGATTCAGTCATTACTTAGCTTTATGGTGAACTCGGGATAAGAAATATTAACAATTAGGATGCCTGTTGCCTTCTGTAGCTTACTTTTATATATTCCTGGCTACGTAGGGGCCTAGAATCCTCTCATATAACCTTATGCAGAAGAGGAAAGTGAAGCCCAGAGAAAAGTCGGTCATCCAGGCCCATACATTTGGTTGGGGCAGATCTGGGAACTGGCACCCCCATTTCTCGCCACAGAATTTAGCGATAGCAATTTAATCTCCAGTTGCTGGAGGCGGATATGTTGAGGTGAGGTATAACGGTGTCCCATTTAGGTGACAGCTTGTGGGGGCAACGTGTCAAGTTTTCTGGCCCTCCGTCTGCCCGGCGTGCAGATTATCTTGTGAAGGCTGCATCCTGCGCCCGCTGAATCGATCGCCCCCTTCCCTCGGTGAGTTTACCCATTTGAATGGGTAAACTTTGTTTTACCAGGACATGTTTAAAACTCATGTGCACGTGACTGGCAGATAAAAATCGATCTTCTGATTGTTATGTCGTCCTCTGTTAACAGGCCAAGATTTGTGTTGATAATTGAGAGCCAACTCTTTCTAAAACGGTGTTGGTCTCTTAAACAGCTGAGATTGGAACCACGTAGAACGACAGGAGAGTTTACTTGATCTTACAGGTGGAAGGTTGGAGGGTGTGGATGAATCTTCTATAACGTGGGCACAGGGTTCCCTCCCTGCCCATCATTGGTCTCCTGGCTTCTGGGCTGCTGAGGTTGTGGCATTGAGTGTGTGTGACCTGCCCTGGCAGGGAGACCTGAGCCAGTGTTTGCTCTCCTGGAAGAAGCAGACGTCCTCCCAAGTCACTGCCCTGGGCCTTGTTGGTCAGTTTCGTGGATTAGATGCCTCAGGCTGCAGAAGGGGGTTCTAAGGAGGGCCTCTAACTCTGGGATTTTTGTCACTCCACAGGAAAGGCCTGCTGGAAAAGGGTAAACACCATGCTTAGAAAGAAGGGAATCTCCGAGGTAAATCTCTTACCTTCATAGGTGGGAGAAGATCATTTGACCAGTGACCGGGAATCAATTAAACTGCTCATAAGAGAAAGTTCCCTGGCTTCCTGTCTCTGCCTCCCTGGAACATGCCGTAAAATAAGTTATATTGTAGAGCCCTCAAAGAAATCATACAGGCTCTCTTTGCCAGAACTTGACATTCCTGAGGGTTTAACGGTACAGAACTCACGGTCATCGTGGAGAATTATTTCCTATTTGCTGATTATTTTGCGGTCTGATTTTGCTTTCCCCAGGGAGAATCCCATCTGGACAGAAATATCAGTTAACAGCCATGCGGTCATCCATGTTAATAGCTTTACTGAGTGTGCATTCAGACATGCTAGCCATGAAGAAAGATGTGAGGGGCGCCTGGGTGGCTCAGTCGGTTGAGCGGCCGACTTCGGCTCAGGTCACGATCTCGCGGTCCGTGAGTTCGAGCCCCGCGTCGGGCTCTGTGCTGACAGCTCAGAGCCTGGAGCCTGTTTTGGATTCTGTGTCTCCCTCTCTCTGACCCTCCCCCGTTCATGCTCTGTCTCTCTCTGTCTCAAAAATAAATAAACGTTAAAAAAAAAAAATTAAAAAAAAAAAAAAAAGATGTGAGATGGGTAGGTGTTTCAGTGTGTCCGTGCTGTCTATGCCAAGACTGTTTCCCTGGTCTGCTCCAGTGCTGTTAACTGCTTCCAAAATGTTAAACTCTGTTGTCCTCTGGATCGTCCCTGTGCTATCTGTGTTCTTGTTTCCGTCTGTTCTGAAATGATCATTCAGTGATTCTGTGTTTTGTCTGTCAGGCTCTCCCCTGCCCCAGTCAAACTGAATCACATCTTGCCAGGTACGCCATTTGGTTGTTGAGTCTCGGAGACAGAAAATGGTCATGTGACGTAAACACCACTCTACTACTTATAGCCACCTTCCCCTCTCATAATAGACCACTGTCTCTGTTGAACTTTTAACTGAAACCACAGTCCAGAGTTTCAAGGAGCCATCTCTCAAACATGGGTATCATTAAGGTCCAGAGATTTCTTACCACAGATTTACTATCTTTGGAAGAAAAGCTGGAGAGCTGCCTAGCTCACGTCTAATGCGGGAAGGGCAAGTTAAAAACAGTCTTGCCATTCTTCAGATCACTGACCCTACAGGCATTACAACCCTCACATTTTATTTTGGTAAGAGCCTCCCAGTGCGCTTGCCTGCCATTTGGTTAAGTAATTGCAAAGCAACAGACAGTGACCCTCCGCTCTTATTCCCATATCACCCCAGTGTAGAGGTCATGGGCTCTCATTTCTGTGCTCGGTGCTTGGATTGTGAGATGACAGGCGTGGAAGAAGCAGTCCTAAAAACGAGCTATAGTAAAACACAATTTAGGGCTGCGTTGCTGGGTTGCCATAGCTTAGGTGAGGCGTGATGGCATCTGTCTTCCCCAGGGTCTTTTAGGACAAGAAAGTACCTTTGCACGAGTGAGCTTCCTTCAGAGTAATCGCAGGGTTTCAATAAAAGATCTTCATTTCGCCATAGCGTTGATTCAGGTCTAAATCTATGTATGAAGAATCATCATCTTCAACAGCAGCAATCTGTTATTGAAACTTTGACCATGTGCCAGGCGCTGTGCTCCTATCACAGATAAGGAAACCAAGACTTAGGAGACAGTGGCCTCTCAAGGTTATCTTACTAGCGTTAAGAGCTGGGATTCAGGGGCGCCTGGGTGGCTCCGTCGGTTAAGCGGCCGACTTCAGCTCAGGTCATGATCTCACAGTCCGTGAGTTCGAGCCCCACGTCGGGCTCTGTGCGGACCGCTCAGAGCCCGGAGCCTGTTTCAGATTCTGTGTCTCCCTCTCTCTGCCCCTCCCCCGTTCATGCTCTGTCTCTCTCTGTCTCAAAAATAAATAAACGTTAAAAAATTAAAAAATTTAAAAAAAAAAAAAAAAAGAGCTGGGATTCAAATCTCTCTCTGATTTCAAGCCTAATCTTCCAGGACAACCACGTTGCAAGAAACAAAGCCGCCAGAAACGATTTACCAGGCATCCCCTGAACGTAAGGTCCTTTACTACGTTTACAGGGGTGGGTGTGCAATGAGGCATGAGATACCACCCATCCCCTCATGGCTTCAGACGGTGTTGGGCAAGCAGTCATTTTAAAAATCATTAACAATACACCAGATGCTGAGTTCCAAACCCGTTATCTCTGTCCTCTCTCCCTTTCACGGTTTTTTTCCTGGACTTCATGTTGGCGGGTGGGCATTCTTCTGACAGAGACATCTATTGAGCTGTATGGGGAATGCCCGTGTTTAGGGAACAGGGGAAGAAGGAAAGTCAAAGAAGGACGTATTGAGGGATTAGCCTACGTCGTGTCGCCAATGCTCAGACGGAAAGCATCAAGGAAGCGTAGAGGGAAAGGGGTCACGGATGTTAAAGAGAAGATGAGATTATGGACCAAGAGAAATTTGACGCTTTTGAATGCGATGATTAAATTTGATGCTCTGTCAGTGATGGTGGAGAGGACGTTTCAGTGGCGTGGTGGGGACGGTAATCCTATTGCAAGAGATTGATAAGTAAAAGGAGAGACCGATGGTCGTGATAGTATAGACTGCTCATTTTACAAGTGCAGTGGCCCGAGGAAAAGAAAACAAAGATAATAACAACAGGGGCACAGAATCGATCAAAGTGTTGTTGTTTTTTGCCTCAAAGTGGGCAAAACCATATTTGAATCTTTGGGATATAGACAGAGGAAGAAATTGAAGAAATTGGAAATGAAGGCTGTAACAGAAGGAACTCTTACTGTCCACTGGGATTTTATAGCATTCTAATGATAACTGGATGAGTAGAACTTTTAGTATATGTGCTGCCGAAACGAGCACTGGATGAGAACTTGTACAAGCTGGACGGTTATGTTGGCACAGTTATTATGTCCTTTCCATATCCCCCACTCGGTTCTCTATCCTTAAATCATAAGTCTGTGTCATCCTTAAACCCATCTGCTACTGGGTGCTGTCTGTGTGTCAGTGATTGTGCATATATTGTGGAAGCCATGTCTTTTCTCAAACAGGTGGGTTTCTGGTTGAGCGTGTTTACCACACCTTAAATTTCTGTCTATTTGGCTGTTTTTCTTTCGTTGTCCGTCTTCGTGACACAGGACTTTTGGATTCCTGAAGCTTTTCTCTTTTGTGTAAATGAATGAATGGACGAGTGAATGAATGAATGAAAATTTGACACAAAGAATCACCCACCCAGGAACGTGTGTGTGTGCGCGCGCATGCATGTGTGTGCACATTGAAACACTATATTTGAACATTTGCATACTGAGCAGCTACTTTGTGCCAGAGGCTGTGTGAAGGTTGCAAAAAGGAGTAAAGTTACAGGCCTTGCTGTCAGGGATGTTCACTCTTCAGGGAAGAAGTCTGATTTGCAAATGGGCGCTTTATCTCTGACATGATTGGAGCAAAGACCGACATATGGCCAGGTGCCATCGTAATACAAGAGGGGCGCTCAGCCCTGCCTGGGAATGTGGAGAAAAGTTTCCTGGAGGAGGTGATGCTTAAGCAATTATATTTTGAAGGATAAATGAGACTGGGTAGAATAAGCAGAAGCAGGCACAGGGACCAAGGAAAGTGTGGTTTTTATAGGGCAGTTGTTTTGGAGTTACTCGAGTAAAAAGTAAACGGCCGGAAGGAGATGTGCCTGGGCAGGCGCCTTGGGTAAGGGTATCAGGGACCTTAAATACTATGCTAAGATCTTTAGACTTTGTTCCAAAGACAGTGGAGAGCCATTGAGGAATTTAAGCAGGGTAATGTCATAATCCTGTTTATGTGCGGATCTAGTCTGGTTGCAAATGATTGATTCGGGAGAGTGATCCAATTAAAAATGTCTTTGGCTTCAGTTTGCCGAAAACTGAACTAATAGCGGCTTGCACAAATACGTGATGATATTTTTCATGCAAGAACGAGTCCAGAGAAAGCTGGCGTCTGGCACCGGTGTGGACACCTGACCGTGCAGGCAAGGACCCAGGCTCGTTTCACTGCACTGTCCTCACCAGTTTTGTTTTTGATCCTCACGCTGTTACTTTGTGGTCACGAGGCGGCTGTTACTGCCCACGTATCCCAGTCCTGTTCAAGGTGGAGAGAAGGGGAAATGTGGCGGTACCGACATCGTCTGCCCCTTTTCAAGGAAGCGCAGGTTCACCCAGAAGTTTCCAGTGCATCTTCCTTCGCATCTCATGGGCCAGACACGGAAGGAGCCGTCACTGGCTGCAAAGGAGGCCGGAACAAAATATTTAAGGAACGGCAAAGAAAGGAGGCATTTGAATTAGTGTTGTGTTAGCCAACCGATAGTGCCTGTCACACACATTTGTCTCTGGCCTCCCAGTAATTGGACCACCTTCCGGGAAAAAAAAAAAATCCTATGCCAGGCAGTAAAGGAGGCAAAGTACCCAATTCAAAGCAAAACAGTCAACATGTGCTGTAGCTTTTAGAAGAGAAAAAGCCAGAGGAGGAAGAGCACTGGGTGCTGTTGGGTGCTGTTAGCATCGTTTGTGGCCTGGGGATCATAAGGGCCTTGTTCCTGCTAAACCAGTAGACGTCCGGCTCAGCCCCAGGTTGGTTGGCGAAAATTGACAAAATGCAGTTTGATGCCATGGAATCGACTTCTCTTTTACTTCTTTACATGCCTCGTTATAAATCGATCGGTCAGTCATTATTTATTGCAGTGCCTGAATTATGCTAGCTACTGTTGGGGGACACCCAGGGTGGAGTTTAGGAGGTGACGGTAGAAGAAGAAGAACGATGTCATTCCTCAAGTAGCTTATTCTCTGTGCGGAACAATTTAAAGTAGCATGAGGGAAGATGGGTGTCCATCCAAGCACCTGGGCCACAAGTCTCCCGCAGACTGGGCTTTACAAACTCAAGGTCGGTTGTTCCCAGCGTACCTCTCTCAGCAGTGCTTTGCAGAGTTGTCTGCCTGGTCTGCCTCATACACAACGTGTCAGGAATCGGTGTTTGGCCTGTGGCCGCCCCCACTCTCCCCAACCCCCCTGTGCCTTCATAGATACATACACACTCTTGCTGGGGTATGTTCTGTCTCCAGCCCCTCCTCCCTAGCCAGCAAGTCAGAAGGAGAGAGAACAGCTCTGCCGTATCCATCTTACCGCTTTATTTCTTAATTTGAAAAACTATCAAAGCAATATGGCAGCGTTACAAAAATGTGTAGGAAAAAAATGGGCGGTCACCTCTGATCCCACCTCCCTATTATAACCAGGGTATAATCTCTTGGAGTTTCAGCACGGATATCATGCTTTTTTGCATGCTTGTAATCAGAGGATGTGTACAATTTTGCATCCTGCTTTATTTACAGAGTTAGAGCTCATAAAAATGTGCTGAGTAAATGAATATTGATGCACAGTCTTCACAAGAACAAGATGTACCGCCCATTCCCATTGTTGTTCCCTATTTGAATGGAGATGGGGGCAGTGGAGCTTTTCCAGTGTGCTACTTTCATGGTGCGGCCTTTGAGTCCTGATATAGACAATCGGAAACATCTTAGCATGGGATCAGAAGACTTGAGAAGAATTGGTATCTTGGTGGGCAGGAGTGAGATAAAGATCACCGTGGTTCTGTCATCCCCGGCGGGAACCACCTTGAGTGCAAAGACGGTCTCTCCCATGCATGACTGTGGGCACGATTCTCTTTTTTGTGTCTCTTTGTACCAATCTTGCCCTTTTGTGGAGGCTGTTCAAAGAACAGGGACTTTCTTGGTTGAAGAAAAGGTGGGGGGACTTGGACCAAGTCCTTGGAATCTGAATTCTCTCCCCTCGCAGGGGTTACATCTGGGTTGCTATTCCTTTTCAGTCTGTGACCCCAAGTAGTCTCTGTGTTTTGTGTAGACCATGGGATTTTGGAAACTTGGTAACTGCTAGTTAACAGAAGGAATGTGTGTGGAATTGTTGTAGTTCACGATTCTTCTAGTTCAGTTCTGCAAGTCTTAAACTCACAGAATTTACATGAAGTTCCAGCTATGTTAGAATCCTCCTTTTCCCCCTCATCCATTCCCACCTTCTTGAATTATTCCCACGAACTGCTCTAAAAGAACGCAAGTGTCTGCTTCGACGGACAAACCCTCCCTCCCTTCAACCATTCTTTTCCAGCTCCTGAATTCCTCTGACAGCCAAATAAATAGGTCCAATAAGACAAGATTATTGCACTCATTTCCTTTAGGCTTATTTATCCTCGGAAGCACCTCCCCTGGCTTGTCTGTACACCTCGCACTGGGATGATAGCTGTTATAAAAATCCAAAGATAAATGCCTCAAAACATTGGCAGCTAAATTAATTCCAGAATTTATCTCACTCATGCTATGGAGTGATCAACCTCCAGTCTGATGAGATGTTCTGGGTACACGAAATATTGGACTAAGAGGGCAGCGCGTGTGCTGGACACAGAAAAAAGGGAAGTTTCCTCTGGAGGAACTGAGTCAAGGACTCTTCAACGTGTGGCATCTCAAAAGTAATGCCATCAAGAAAGAGGGGATGAAAGGGCGCCTGGGTGGCTTAGTCAGTTAAGCATCCGACTCTTGATTTCCGCTCAGGTTGGGATCTCCTGGTTCGTGCGTTGAGCCCTGCCTTCAGCGCACAGCCTGTTTGAGATTCTCTCTCAAGACACACACACACACACACACACACACACACACACACACACACAGAATCCAAAGCAGGCTCCAGGCTCTGAGCTGTCAGCACAGAGCCCGATGTGGGGCTCGAACTCATGAATCATGAGATCATGACCTGAGCTGAAGTCAGCCACTTAAATGACTGAGCCACGCAGGCACCCCAATAAATAAATAAACTTTAAAAAAAGAGAGAGAGAGAGAGAGAGAGGAGAGGACTGTGTTGCCAAGGAAGCTGGAGCCAGGTCTGGTGAGCATCTAAGGCAGAAGATAAGGAGGCAAGGAGGCAAGCTGTAAGGAAAGGGGTGAATCATCATCATGCCTTGTTTATCGGTTCCTGGCTTTTATGAAGCTCCCACAATGACAAATCTGTGAACTGAACATGCTCCCCTGCCCTCTGCCCTCAAGTACCATCCAGAATAGCTGGGAGATAATAGACACTTAGAAGTGCCAGGGGCTCTCTGTCATTCTCCATATGAAAGGCCCAAAAGTAGGATGGAGAAAGTTTATAGATCTCCAAAGAAAAGACTCCCGAAAAATATTCAAGGACCACCTTCCGTGGTCATGACGTCTCAGCAGAGAGGGGGCATGGGTGTGAACGGCAGTTCTGTCACTTTGTATGTGGCTCGTCTGTGTTTTAGACTGAGTATGGAAAGCTGCTTAGCACATGGCGGGCACTCAGTGTTTGGCTATTACACTCTTTTCCCCGCTTAGCATGGATATATTTCTTTTCCTACAGGCACAAAGCCAAGGACCCATGTGTTGTAGTGGACAGAGCACTGGTCTTGGCAATAGATACCAAATGCTACCACTTAGTGAGCATATCCTGTGTGCTAGTGATGTGGTTGAAGGCATTCTCTTTCCCGCTTACTTCTGAAGACGTTAAGGCTCGGAGACACTGATTAACCTGCCCAAGATCATGGAGTTAGTAAGAGGAAGACTTGGCATTAGAACCCAGTTTCATTTGACTCCAAAACCTGTGGGTTTTTTGTTGTTGTTGTTGTTGTTGTTGTTGTTGTTGTTGTTGTTTATTCCTAGGATATTCTGTTTCCCAGAAACTGGAAGAACTGGTTTTGATTCTCCGCTCTGTTGATTCCTAACTGAGTGTTTCATTACTCTGGACCTCAGTTTACTCATCTACCAGATGGAGGGGTTGGGCTAGGTGCTTTCTGACATCCCTACGTACTAGCTCTCAAGTTCTGTGCATTGTCTAATGCTTGCTCTCAAGGAGGACTTGTATCAGAATCTTAAGTCAGTCTGGAATATATACGGGAAGGATAAGAGAAACTCTTTATTCATGTAATTACTGTTCATTAATTACTGTCTCTTGAGTGCCTCTGTGGGGATACAGCAGAGACCAAGCTGTCATGGTCTGGCCTTTGGAACTGATGCGTAGAGCAAGGAAAACAGTCCCTGCGTGTGGTACGAGCACTGAATGGTAGGCAGCAAGGTAACAGCGTATGTAGACACTTCTGAGGCTAATTCGTGTGAACCGAGTTCAGTCAGTTCGGTGAACATCTGCATGTGTCCCAGAGGAAGCAAGCAATGCAGGTTTAACCTCAGGGTGTAACAGACCCAACGTGCTGCCTGAGTTCCGTCTTCTTTCCTATTATTCTCTTCTTTTGTTTTTTCCTACTACTCTTTCATATAACCCAGTTGCAGTGGAGTTTGTGGAAAGAACATAAAGCCTTGTGCTGTGTCAGCCTGTAGAAGAATAAGGGAAGATGGCGGCAAGGAAGGAGGGCAGGAGGAAGGAGGGTTAGGGGGGGATGGAATGAGGTAAAAACAATGGGTTGTCGTTAAAAGCTGATGGTTGAATGTTAAGGACCTCTTCCAAATACTCACCACAGCAGAAAGGATATCAAAAAGGACTAGGTGGGAGAAAAGAGAAGAAACTCAGATTCATAGTAGGGACTATGAATGGACGATTTGGAAGGGACCCAATAAGCCATGAGCTCCAACCTCATCTGATTAGTTAACGCAAGGCAGCCTCTTTGACTGTGGGAGAGCTGTGGGAGGGTCCCTTCCTTTTGTTGAGCTGACTTTTTGTTTGTTTGTTTGTTTGTTTGGTAATAACTTCTATTGTCTGGCTTTAATTCTGCCTTTTTGGGTTACGTTAAGTTGATTAAGTTTTTCTTTCTTTCTTTCTTTCTTTCTTTCTTTCTTTCTTTCTTTCTTTCTTTTTTTTTTTCCGGTCCTTCAAATATTTAAAATGGTTATCAGGTTTCCCTTATGGCTTTACTACTGTATACTAAATACCCGACTTTTTCATAATCTTTTGTAATCTTTTGATTCTCTATTCCAGCCACTGTTCTCTTCCTTAAGTACTTCAGTTGGTTAGTGTCCCCTGGAAAGTGGAACCCCCAGAACTGAGCACAGTACTCCTGGGAAGTCCGTTGAAAAGTAGACCAGCCCTCTTTTCAGACATTTGAATTTGGATGTAGCCCAAAATCCATGATAGATTTTTTTTTTTTTTCATAGCTGCTGTACTCTGTTGACATATATTGAGCTTATAGCAAACTAAAGTTGTGTACTGGCAATCAGATGCTACAATTTTCCCTAATAGACAATCATTTCCCTACATCTCTTTATCCTGTTCACAATAATATAAAGATACTGCTGGATGCATTACTACAATCAAGATACTCACTGTGTTTAGCAATTCTCTTATCTTTTATTCTAGCCTAATGACTGTATCCACAAAGGCTGTGAATGTCCTTTGACATTCCTTGGTTTTAGAGGAACTTTGCCGGCTGCTGTTGGTAACCACTTTGCTTCCTGAATGTTCATGAAATCATCTTGTGAAATAATACAGTTTTGTGATTCTGCTAGAGATCCATTTCCCACTCACTGGTCTACATTTGTAGAATCTGTTTTCTTCCCATTTTTTAAAAGTTGGGATATTTGCCCACTTTCAGTTTGACATGATCTTTTTTATTTTTCATAATTACACACACACGCACACACAAGTGAAGCCAGTGGGAGGAAGTGTGTGTGAAGGAGCAGCTGAACTGCATTAGGGGAGGTAATGGTAAAGTGTGCAATTGACAACTCAGGTCCCAGAGAGGAGGAAACTGAGGAATGTGGGATGGACCTCCATCAGATCCCTCTGGGGATCAGGGAAGGCTCTTTAAATGAGGATGTTTTTGTTACCAGTGAAACGCTTGCCCCGGGCACAAAATCCAAGGAGGCGGCCCAAAACTCTGTAATCAAGGTAAATAATATATTAATGCTGTATGATTTTTGAAATAATTGCAGTGTGAAAAAATCCGCGGTGATCAAAGTATCAAAATTGTAAACGCAGGATCGATATGTTACGGGCTTTCATGGCCCCTTTCTTTTTTTTTTTTTTTCAACGTTTTCTTTTTTATTTATTTTTGGGACAGAGAGAGACAGAGCATGAACGGGGGAGGGTCAGAGAGAGGGAGACACAGAATCGGAAACAGGCTCCAGGCTCCGAGCCATCAGCCCAGAGCCTGACGCGGGGCTCGAACCCACGGACCGCGAGATCGTGACCTGGCTGAAGTCGGACGCCCAACCGACTGCGCCACCCAGGCGCCCCACATGGCCCCTTTCTTAATAACAACTTCACTGAGTTATAATGCATAGATCATACAATTAACCCATTTAAAGTATAGAATCTGGAGGTTTTGAATATATTCACTTCACTCCATTTTAGAACATTTTATTATGCCAAAAAGAAGCCCTGTATCCAAGTAGACATTTCCTACTCCCCACCCCCCCAACCTTCCCAGCCATAGACAACTGCTAGTTTACTTTCTGGCTCCATGGATTTGCTTATTCTGTGCCTTTCCTATAAATGGAATCACACAGTATGTAATCTTTTGTAACTGGCTTCTTTCTTTCACTTTCCTGGTGCTTTCAAGGTTCATGGGTGGCTGAATAATATTCTGTCGTGTGTTTATACCACATTTCGTTAATGTACTACTCATCAGTTGATGGACTTTTAGTTTTGTTTCTACGTTCTGGCTGATAGGAATCATGTGGCTATGAATGCAGGTTTCTGCGTGGATCCATGTTTTCATTTCCCTTGGGTGTATACCTGGAAATGGAATTGCTGGATCATATGGTTACTGTGTCAAACCCTGTGAGAAAATGCCAGACTTTTCTAGAATGGCTACGCCATTTTGTATTCCCACCAGCAATGTAGAAGTGTTCCAGTTCTCCACATCCTTCCTAATACTTAGCATCATTTTGACTATAACCATCCTAGTGGGCGTGAAGTAGTTATCTCATTGTGATGTTGATTCGTATTTCTCTGATTGGTAATGACGTCAAGCGTCTTTAAATGTACTTATCCGTTGGTACATCTTTTTTGGAGAAATGCCTATTCAGATCCTTCTCCCATTTCTTTTGCTATTTTATCATTTGTGGTGTCTGTCCCCCTTGGATGGGGATCCCCAAATGTGGGGCATCCGGACTGGGTGGAAGCTGGTGGAGTGGGCAGTGAAGGGATTCACCTGAGGCGGAACAAAGGAGATAGAAATTTCTTGAATATGCTGTAAGGGAGCACAGGCAGGACAGCGAAGCAGAGACTGGCTGCAATGAGGCAGTGGGTCGGGGCTGTATTTAAAGGGAGAAGGTGAGGAGGTATGGGGACATTTGGAATTTCCCCTTCTTTGGGAAATTTCCCCCTTTTTAGTCGGTTACTTGGAGCCTACGGGTGTTTTGAGGTGGGCTGTGTGATGGCCCTGTTTGTATTCAGCCGGGGGTTGGGATCACTATGGGCCCTCTTGCCTTGATCAAGTTTCCATTGCTCTAGTCTGTTCCCTAAAAACGGCCTCTATATTATTGAGCTGTAGAAGCTCTTTATATATTCTAGCTACAAGTCCCTTATCAGGCATACAATTTATAAAAATTTCCTCCAGTTCTTTGGAACTTCCCCCTTCCCGAGGGAAGCCCAAAAGTCTTCAGTTGGTTGATGTCCACTTTATATGTCTTTTATAGCTTGTGCTTTCGGTGTCATATCTGAGAAACCATTGCTTAATCCAAGGGCACAAAGATTTATGCCTGTGTTTTCTTCTGAGAGCTTTGTAGCTTTAGCTCTTACATTTAGTTCTTTGATCCTCATGGTCTATTTTTACAACGCAAATTGCATGACATTTAAGACTCAGAAATTCCCTCCTCATTCAAACTTCATCCTGAAATCAAGATTCGGAGAAAAAGAGTTTAGCAGAGTCATTCCTTACAGGGGACCCAAAGCATTGCAGTTTGATAAGACAGAGATGTATGAGACCTCTCCACAAAGACTTTATTATTGTCCGAATTGATTTTTGAGGTGACACAGAAGTATGGGCGGTAGATTGATTGACTCTTGGCAGGTGGCCTGAGGTGAGAGAGCCTTTGGCCTGAAATCCTTTCGCGATGACTCAAGGTCTCCCCTTCTCCTTATAGCTCCTTCCTCATGCAAATGCCCTGCCCACAGTGCTTCATACCTACCTGTCCACCGCACCTGCCTCCTGGTTCTGTGGCTGAAAGCAGCTGGGGTTTCACAGGGCCTTTTTTTTGTGTATCAAGGTAATGATCAGTTCTGTTTCTTCCCACATGAGCCCCACTCCCTCCTTCTGTGCCTGCCTGCCTGCCTGCCTGCCTTGGAGCTAATTCATACATACCTCAGGATGCTGCTTTAACATTTTTTTCCCTTCCTATAGATAGAACTTATGAGGTTTCCATGGAAACTCCTGGCCAGAGGTAGGGGACTTTGGAACAGGGGTGAGATGATGAAGCTTTGCTCATTTCTGTGGGGTTCTGGGAGTGTCTCCCTCTCCCCACTCCCTCCTGAACCCTTCCCTGGGCAGCTCTTGGATGTGTGGGTTTTTTTTTGTTTTTTGTAAGGTGCTTTGGGAGCCCCAGAGTCTGTGTCTTAGGACGACACAGATGGTGGTGACAATGGCCCTGAGAGTTGTAGCTCGGTGAGGAGGCTGCTGCTGGGTGGTTGTCTGGCAGCTTCCGAGAAACTCATCTGGTGTGTTTCGTATGTGTCATGAGGCAAGTCCTGGTGGGAGGAGTTGGGTTCCAGACCGCCACCATCGTGCTCATGTTCGTGGACAGACATGGAAGGGCTTCTGGAGGTGACCACAGCCATCCCTGTGCCTCTGGATGGTGCTGCACTTAACACGGAAGCCAACTGACCCAGGTGTCTTTCTTTATGGTGAGCAAAGCTTTTCTGAAAATCCTAAAGGAGATTTTGGGCTTTGGGACGCCTGGATCGATAGTACCTTGAACTGTGACTAAGAATCTAGTCCCAGGGGCACCTGGGTGGCTCAGTAGGTTAAGCGGTTAAGTGTCTGACCCTTTGATTTCGGCTCAGGTCAAGATCTTGTAGTCGTGAGATCAAGCCCCAGTATTGTGTTTTTGTTTTGTTTTGTTTTGTTTTGTTTTGTTTTGTTTGGAGATGCTGAATGGGAGCCATTTAGGTAGATTCTTAGTATCCACTGACCTCCCAGACATCTAGGGCAAGTCTGGGGGTGGCTGTGTGAACTGTGGCCTGTCATTGGGCTTCTTCCTTGACAACAGATAATCCTTACCTAGAGAGCGTCTACAGTGCTCCCCTCTAAAATCTCGGACTGCCTTGGGATTCACGTCTGAGCTTTGGTTAGATCTGAGGTTCAACGGAGGCAAACCTGACCCCTGATTCTTAAGTACTTTAGGTCTTGGCTCTAGATGGGGATTTACATCCCTAAGAGTTTGGCTATTCCTTTTTTTTTTCCTAATGTTTTTAATTTATTTTTGAGAGAGGGATCGGTAGAAAGAGAGGGAGACACAGAATCTGAAGCAGGCTCCAGGCTCCCAGCTGTCAGCACAGAGCCCCGGGAGATCGTGACCTGAGCTGAAGTCAGACTCTTCACCAACTGAGCCACCCAGGTGCCACTGGGCCATTCCTTAGAGTGGTCTGGACGAAGTCCAGGGCAGGAAGATGTGAGATTCTCACATGTGAGGTCTTTATCTGAATACCAGGTCTCAGGCATTCACAAAACAACCAACATTCTGGAACTGGAAGGGATATCAAGAGTCCAGAGGGGCTAACATGTAGCTGCCGTGTATCAAACATATAGTAAAGGTTCCCAGGGGGCCGCGGAGTTGCTGCAAAGACTCCGAGAACCCACGTGTACAGAGCACTCCCTTTGGTCTATAAACATCGCCGCCGTCTCTTGGGACTACACTTTTCTTTAAAGATGAAAAGCAATCCCCATGGTTGAGAAGATTGCCAACTATGGATTTATTTTAACCCCCGTTACCTTACAAACTAAATAAACGGGCCCAGGTAGAAAGGGTGAGGTGGTGCCTGACTTGAAGGCTCAAGCTGGGATGGAGACCTTGGGCAGGGTAGATATTAGTGTCAGAAGTCAGCACTCTACCCACACCGTGGACAGTGCCGTCCCCAGGGCAGAGGAGACCTCTGCCCCCACACCTAACAGTGCTAGCTCACAGCCCGAGAAAGAAACTAGGCATTAAAACTGAAACTTAGGTGGTTTCACCTTCCCAGAAGAAATGAAATGACATCGATTAAAAAAAAAACAAAACCCAAACCCCAAAAACTTAGGGTGTTTTTGTGGCGGTGAGGGGGACAGGGATGGGGGAGAGAAGACAAGGAAGCAGCAATTCTGAGGGCATTTTCATTACCCTTTTGAAAGGCAAATTAATAGTTTAAATTAAGTTTTTATCGCAGAGTGTGAATCAGAACAGAAAGCTAGGCTGGCTTCTCTTTCAAGACCAGAACTGGAAAGAGCTTTGAACTTGAACCTGATCGTAGCTTCAGATGTGGTGCATTTCTCTCCACTTCTGAGCCGGGGTCAGTCAAATCCAGGATTTGTGCCTCTGGGGGATTTTTAGAAGAGTTGAGGACGCTGAGGTTCATGATTAAGCGTCATTGACTCTTATTATTTTGGGTTTGAGGTTTAAACTGATACTGAACTTCAAGGTTCAGCTTAGAACTTTCTCCTGTTGTGAAAAATGCCTCGATTTTTTTTCATTCTGAAGACCTTGCAGTTGGTCGATGTACATACATGAATGTGATATGTAAGGTCATGGGGGGATGCATGCATGTGGAAATGACCATATTCATTGTGAAAAAGCATCCGGGACCATATGGAACATGTAGCTTGTTGGGGCTTGGTGGGACACAGGCGGGGTGATAGGGGAGAGTGTAATGGAGGTGTGGGTGAGCTGGGGGAAACCCGAAAAGCATGTTGGCAGCAGCTGTAGGAGAGGGCTGCCTGACCGGAGCTGTGGCCTTTGGTACGAGGGGATAGTCCATCCGTGGTGATGTGGCAAGGAGACATTTGGCCTCAATTCTATGTCCCCATTCTCCTTTTGCCCTCCCATCCTCAGCCGTTGTCTCCCTCAGCAGGTCCCAACCAGAAGCGAGAGGGCAAGTGAGACAGTAAGGGTCAGCCTTAGGAGGAGAGAGAGACCTAGAGAGGAGATGTGGTGGGTAGATGGAAAACATCCAGCACTGGGCCAGAGTTGAATGGGTAACTGGAGGTAAGCGAAGATTGTTTTCTGAGAATACTTGGGCACTCCGGCTCGCCTGGATTTGCACTTAATGTTTTCTACTTCAGAATCTCTCTTTTTCACCCGTTCTGTTTGTTGCCCTCTTTAGCAGGGAGGAACCTCACTTCCAAGTTGTGACATCTTGATGAAGTGGAAAATACACGGGCTCTGGAACTAAATAATAGTAGTTTGAAATCCCAGCCCTGCTACTTACTAAATGTGGGACTTGGACAAGTTACTAAACTTCCAAGTTCTAGTTTCCTTATTTGTGAAAGATAGGTGATATTAACTATTCAGGGCTGGTCTGAGAATGAAAGATTCCTTGCCTCTATCTATCTGTGCAGATGTCTCTCTCTCCCAGTTTAGGTTTGGCTCCTGCTAAGTACCCAATAAATGCTAGCTATTTTAGGTTTATTTATTTGTCATGAGAGAGAGAGAGCGAGCGAGTGCACGCACATGCATGAGAGGAGGAGGAGCAGAGAGAGAAGAAGACAGAGAATCCCAATGAGGCTCCCCACTGTCAACACAGATCCTGACATGGGGCTTGATCTCACAAACCATGAGATCATGACCTGTGATCATGACTTGAGCTGAAATCAAGAGTTGGATGCTTAACTGATTGAGCCACCCCAGGTGCCCCAGCTGGCTACTTTTCTAATAAATTCTCTACATGCGCTCTGGGTAATGAATTATTTCCTCTCTCCTAACTTTTCCCTCTCTCTCTCTCTTTTTAATGTTTATTTATTTTCGAGAGAGAGCTGGTGGGCAGGGGGAGGCAGAGAGAGAGGGAGACACAGAATCCAAAGCAGGCTCCAGGCCCTGAGCTGTCAGCACAGAGCCTGACACGGGGCTTGAACCCATGAACCGTGAGATCATGACCTGAGCTGAAGTCAGACGCTTAACCAGCTGAGCCACCCAGGCGCCCCAACTTTTCCATCTCTTGCCGTCTAGTGGTTCTTTCCTCTTCAAAGTATACTTACATCTTCTTGATGTTAAAAAAAGAAATCCCTCTCTCAACCTTAATAGCCCTCTGATCTGCCGTATCTTGGCTGTTGTTCTCCTCTTGTTCTGATTTTCTATAAAAATCAGTGTACACCCATTTCCCCAAGTTTTTCACTGCCGCCTGATTTCTTAATGCCTGCAAACTGGTTTGTTTTCCACCCTTGTGCCAAAAATTATCTCCAAAGTCTCTGACTCCCAAATGCCAATGGCTCCTTGCTGGACCTCACCTTACTTCACAGCATTGGACATTCCCGGTCGTGTTTATCTCTTGGTTTCGGTACTGGGGTACTTCATTTTTGGTTTCTGTACTGGGGTACTTTCTTGGTTTTCTGTTGGCCTAGCTCAGCACTCCTGCCCAGGATTTCCTCCGATGCCCCCACTCACTTCTCTTTGCTTTCTCATCCTCATAGTATTGGTGTTGCTAGGAACTGATTGTTATCTGATTGTTTCTTCCTATTGCTTCCATCTTCTGTAAAGCTCATGAGGGTGGGGACCTTGTCTGTCTTGTTTACTGTGTTATTCCCACCATTGGACCCAGTGTCCCAGTGCTTGATGTGTAGGGAGTGTTCAACAAATACTAGTTGAATGGAGACTAGATTATAATATTCCTCCAGTGTTTCTTTCTTAGCTTTCTTCTCAGCTATCTATTCCCCAGAGAAACATTTCTGACATCTGTTTTTGAACTGTAGATCAGGGGTCAGCAAACTTTTTCTTAAAGGGCTTGGTAGTAAATATTTCAGGCTTTCAGGCAATGTGGTCTGTGTTCCAAGTCTTCAACTCTGCCCTAGACAGAAAGTGAAAGCAGCCATAGACCGTAAACTTAACAGACGGTGGCTGTGTCCCAATAAAACCTTATTTATAAGAACATGCTGTTCGGGTCATAATTTGCAGACCCTTTCGTTGGCTTGTGTTTCCAGCCAGTGAATATTGTCGCACGATTGACTTCATGGCACCTCACATTCAGTGTGTCTGACCTGCAATTACTATCTTGTCTTTCTTCGTTCTCCAAAAGCTTCTTCGCTTGCTGTGATCCTTAGCTCAGTTTATATTCTCTCTGTGCTACTTATGCAGACCCAACAAACCCGAGTTCGCTTCATCTTTACCTTCCTTCCCCCGGTCCAGTCAGTGACCAAATTCTGACCATGTCATTTCTGCAGTGATTCTCACCCAGTCACGGCTGTAGTTCAAGTTCTCAGTTACTTTACTTTGCTCACTACATTTGCCTCCTTGTCACTGATCCCACTGCTCTTGAGCAGATCTGCCTGGGCCACTCAACCCACCCCGCGCACACCTTTCTCGGTTTTCTGTTGCCTAGAAATTAAAAAAAAAAAAAAGTATTTATTTATTTATTTTGAGAGAGAGAAAGAGTGTAGGAGTGAGTAGGGGAGGGGCAGAGAGAGAGAGCGGGGAAGGGAGAATCCCAAGCAGGCTCCATGCTGTCAGTACAGAGCCCGATGTGGGGCTCAAACTCCTGAACCATGAGATCATGACCTCAGCCAAAATCAAGAGTTGGACGCTTAACTGACTGGGCCACCCAGGTGCCCTAGTTGCCTTGAAATTTTTAGTTGAAATTCTTTAGCCTGGTTCACCCTTTTCTTGGCTTCTACTCATTCCTTCATGCCTTTGTTCTTTCTTTTCCTTTTATCCTGGAAGAGCCTTCCTGTCTCCACTGCTCATGAGAATATTTATGCTCCAGGACCCAGATTCAGTGCTACTAACCTGAAGGCCCTCCCTAGCCTCCCTGGCCTCCCAAGCCTGAGTGAATCACGTATCCTGCTGTCCCCACATTCTGCCTGGTAGTGTGGTCGGATGGTTGATTACACCTCCCTTCCCCTCCTTAGATTGCAAGCTTCTTCAAGGCAAGGGTCATGGCATCTTCATCTGTATAGATTCAGATTTAATTTAAGCCTTGCTTAGGTGAACTTAAGTTCATCTTTAACCATAAAACCCCTTACTTGGTGTCATGGATGGTAGAGATCATAGGTCTTTGGCTGTATCACTGTATGGATGTGTATATATATATATATATGTGTGTGTGTGTGTGTGTGTGTGTATATGTGTATATATATATGTATATATGTGTATACATATATGTATATGTGTATATACGTGTATATATACACATACATATTCATACTCACATTCATATTCATATATTGAATATATATATTCAGGGACCATACACCTCTTCCAGCATCTGCGTTTTCTGGTTCCTTCCTGGTCTTCACTGTTAGGCTTTGTCAAGTGGCTGGAGTAGGTCTGGGAACATGCTGTCTCAGTGTCTTTATCTGACTCTGTCAGAAGGCATCCTGGAATATCAGAAAATTATGTAGGCTTTGAAATTTGACAGATCTGAGTTGGAATTCTAGTCTTTGACTTAGCTGTTGACCTTGAGCAGGTTATTAAACCTCTCTATATCCACGTTTTCCCGTATGTTACGTGAGATCCTAATACCAACTTCATAGGGTTGTCAGGAGGCTGAAATTAGTTTTGGTGTATGTCTTTTCCCTTCCCTACCTGGCTTCGTTCTATCACAGCTTCTCCATTATTCCTAAAGAGTTTCAGATTTGTTTGTAGGGGTGACTTCCAACATCAACACCAGAGATCCCTGGTTGGAATCCAGGGGCCTCGTATCCCAAATGGAATCCCTCTCTTTGTGTTTTCAAGGCACTCAGTTTCTTCCAATTCCAGATTCTTAGAATTGTACTTTTAATGTGACTCACAACGTACTTCTGTTTTAAATTTTTTTTTTTTTAACATTTATTTATTTTTGAGACAGAGAGAGACAGAGCATGAGCTGGGGAGGGGCAGAGAGAGAGGGAGACACAGAATCTGAAACAGGCTCCAGGCTCTGAGCTGTCAGCACAGAGCCCGACATGGGGCTCGAACTCATGGACCGTGGGATCATGACCTGAGCTGAAATCGGACGCTTAACCGACTGAGCCACCCAGGTGCCCCCGTACTTCTGTTTTAAAAAATAGAAAGCTGCCCGATTTCTGCTGGCCTTAGTGGATGGGAAGGTAGCAGCAGCCAGCCGGAGCATGCTCACCAGACAAACCCCTTCCACTGGCTAGGAGACGTTTAGCAGGTTTTTTACCCGCCTCTGGGCTGAACCGTAATAAGAGGGTGGTAACATCAGCCCGTCTTGGGTTTGCGTGAGGGAGATAGGAAGGACCCCCTAGTATTTTACGTGTACATTGAATGAGTGCACCACGCACTGTTGAGTTCCTGTTGGACCAAGATTGTAACCATTTGTTTAATGCTTGACGGGCTTTTTGGGAGAGGTGTTTTGTGTTTGGGTTCCTCTCGGGAGGCAGGTGGGGCAAGAATGGTTGAAATGGCCAGAGGCCATCTCTGAGCCTCCCAAGACAAATGACACATCACCTCAGTCTGGGTAGGGAAAGCTGTTGAATTCCAAGAGGCTGGCATTTTAAGAAGCATCATCTGGTTTTATGAGTAATGGCTCTGGATGCGAAGTATCCCCAGGAAAAGATTTTTCAGAAAAGGACTAATTTGGCACAGCCTTCTTGGGGAGTTACGGCTCACAGTGGATTGTCACACGCTCCAGAAAGGCAGTGTTTTCTGACACACAGGCCTACACACACATACAGGAGGCCTAGTGTTTATCAGCACAGACTGACTGCATTTAGAAGGAAGGGAGGAACAGAAACTCCCCCCAAATCACTGAGTTAACATTCTTTGTGTAGCAAATGAAAGATTCCAGGAGGTGTGGGCTCTTGTGCTACGGTGAGCAGGGTTTGAAGGCTTCTGAAAGGACAAACCTCCCGGTCCGCTTTCTGCCTTCCACTTACAATCCCATATCCCACAAAACAAGGGATGTAATAGATTCCTTGACATCTCAGAGTTAGGCACTGGCGTCCCCAGAGGTCTTAGAGTTTTGCTTTCTGGCCCGAATGTACCTAAAGACAAGCATCAGCCTGCTCCTGTCCCCAAAGTAGCCTGTATGACCCGGTGCCATAGACAGAATATTTGTGTCCTCCCAAAATTCGTATGTTGAAACCGAATCCCCAGGATTATGGTGTTTGGAGGTGGGATCTCTGGCAGAAGAGAGCCCTCATGAATGGAATTAGGGCCTTTATTTAACAAAAAGACCCCAGAGAGCTTCCTTACTCTTTCCAATGTTGTGAGGACACAGGGAGAAGACAGCCATCCATCTGTGAACCAGGAAGTGGGTTCTCACTAGACGCTGAATCTGCAGGTGCCTTCATCTTGGACTTCCCAAGCCTCCGCAACTGTGAAAACTAAATCTCTGTTGTTTCTAAGCCACCCAGTCTCTGGGATTTTTGTTGGAGCGCCTAAGTGAGTTAAGACAGACAGTATTACCAGGACCGGCCACGTTGAGATCTCTCTTCTAAGGTGGAGGGTCGGTTGTTGGCGTCAGGCTCCTCCTACAAGAGAGAATTCTTTGGATCCGTAGACGTTCCTCATTTGGGTGTGCTCCTCTGGCCCATTTACCGAGTGACCTGAAAAGCTGCTGGTTTTGAGTGGGGCCCAGAACAAAAGGAAGGCTCTGTAGCAGTTCCGGGCGGCCGCCCAAGCCACTCTGCTTCTTGGGCTGTGCGGTCCAGCAGCTCCAACGGCACTTAAAGCGTCACTGGGGATGCTGTTTGGAGCCTTTGGCAGGCGCCTGTGGCTCATTTGCAGCACGGGCCGGCTGGGAGTTTGGAGCAAGGCCCTCCCATCCTCTGCGGGTAACTGTCCCCCTTTTGAGAAACAGCTCTTGGGTCTTAGTAGGAACTAAACACTTTGCCGTGGGCCACCGAGATGCCACGAGGCCCGAGCTGCCCAGCATGAACTGGGTGTCCTCTGACCCACCGAGCCTTTAAAATCGCATGTGCACAGCAGCGCTCCCATCAGCGGACGGAAGTGGGGGTGTAGATGTGATCAGGCCCGAGCGGCTCCTAAGGCACAAGTGAGTTACGTGAAGAAGTGACCCGAATGCCCCCGGTCCCCATTCCTGTCTTTTCTCTCCTAGCCTGCGGCTAGAACCTCAGGGAGTTGCCTATGATCATTTGACAGAGGAAGAAAGGCCTGCGGCCTGGTTTACAGACGGTTCTGCCACCTATAAGCTGGAGAACCAGGAAAGCCTGTGGTGTAATGAAGTCCTAGTCTGAAGGTGAAAACCAGGGGGATCGATGGGATGAGTCCCAGTTCGAGGTCAAAGGCCTGAGAAGCAGGTGTGCCAGTGTCCAAGTGCCCTTGAAGTCCAAGGGCAACTGGGGTGACCCAGTTCAGGCAGACAGCACACTCCCCCTTATTGTGACTTTTTGTTCTGTTCGGGCTGTCAGTGGATTGGAAGATGCCCACCCACGTTGGAGAGGGTGATTTTTACTTAGTCTCCTGGTTGAAATGCTGACTTCCCGAGGCAGCCTCACAGACACCCAGAAGTAATACCTGACCAGCTATCTGGGCAACACTTAGCTCAGTCAAGTTGGCGCATTGAGATTAACCGTCACAACGTGTAACATTTTTTCTTGGAAAGAACCAGTATCAGAAATGCAGATTGTGCATGAAACAAAAGCAAGACCAAAAACTGTGGTTAGTATGGAAGGGGGAAAAATTGTAACTTTACAATGGAGAAACCTGGCAAACATTACCTCCACCAGATGATCGGGGTCAACATCAAGAGGGATAAGTGATGTTGATGAAATGGCACTTCCTCTGTGGCCTTCCTCCTTAAGACCCATAACTAATCATCACCATAACCCAGTCTAATCATGAGAAAAACATCAGAAAAAGATCTTAAGTGAGGGATAGTCTATAAGATAACCTGACCAATACTCTTACTATCAAGATCATCAAAAATAAGGAAGGAGACATAATGAATAAATATAATGTGGTAACCCTGGATGGGAGCCTGTAGTGGGAAAAGGATATTAGATAAAAATTAAAGAAACCTGAATGAAGGATGGATTTAAGTTAATAGTAATGTGTTAATGCTGGCTCACTAATTGTGACAGATATACCATATGGATGTACAAGGTTCATAGGGGGAAATGGGTATGGAATATGTAAGAACTTCGTGTACTATCTTTACAACTTTTCTGTACATGTAAAACTATTCTAAACTTTAAAGAGTTTATTTTAAAAATAGCTATGCTCAAATCAGTTCGTTAAAAATGAGGCCCCCTGGCTTGAAAGGAACCTAAGAGCCACCTAGTCAAAGGGTACCTGGGTAGCTCAGTCAGTTGAGTGTCCGACTTCAGCTCAGGTCATGATCTCACTGTTGGTGAGTTCCAGCCCCGCGTCAGGCTCACTGCTGTCAGCACAGAGTTCGCTTTGGATCTTCTGTCCCCTTTTCTCTGCCCTACCACCCCCCGCCCCCCGACCCAGCACACTCTCTTTCTCAAAAATAAACATTAAAAAAACCTAATCTGATGGCTTTTAACGTTTATTTTTTCACACAAGAACACTTCAAACAAAATACTAGGCGGAAGCCCAGTTATATACAAATAAATAAACGTCGATTTGCTCTGGCTGAAGTGGGAAAGAGCCCCTGTGTTCCATCCGTCTGGCCCCCTCCCTCACCTCCTGCGTGCCTCTGAGGCAGTGCTGAGATGCTGAGGAGGGCCTTGCATCCCTCAGGGACCACCTGCTCTCCTTGGATCCTCCTCCCCTGTGACATCCCAGCCTGTCCACGAACACCACCGGAAATGTGTATCCCCTTCGTGAAAGACAGCTGTTTATCTTCTTATGGCTGCTCTGATTCTTAGCATTTGGGGGAGGTTAAGTCAGCTTATAATTTCTATCTATTGGCTTAGGCCCATACAGAATACGTGTCAAATACAGTTTTTCCATGGTGATTTTTTGAAGACATGCTTTTTTCTTTCCTTGACCCCCATGGCTTATTTTTTGTGTGGGCTGCATATTCCCTGTCCCTTTAACTGGTTGTTCATGGCAGGGTGGCATGCCGGTGTCCTGGGGCTCCAGATAGGCCAGTCTCGTGACTGCTCAACATGACTCCATCCATAAACTCCCTCTTGGCTTGAATTTCTTCTCCATCCCACTTCATTCTGGGCGCCTTTGCTCCAGCCGCTTTCTTCCCAGTACCTTAGCGCTCATGGTCAGGCCCTTTTATCCAACCCACCGTGCAACCTGGCTTGCCTCACAGTGGTTACTTCAAATCTCCAAAACCCATAGTCCTACCATTTGCCCTGCTTCATCTCAGCTGATGAATCCTTAGTACTACTTAAAAATAAAATAGAGGGCATCAGACGAGGAATCCTTCAACTTCTTAACCTACTACCTGGGAGCTCACCTGAAGCCCTACTCATCACTGCTCCTCCCCTCTTGAGGTTCCTGTCTCCTATCCAGAGCGAATTCCGCCATCAGCGATTTGGATCTTATCCCCTCCTGCTTTCTCGGGCCTTGTTTATTCTGTTGTTCCTTATGTATCTGTCTGCTCCCTCACTGGAATTACCCTTGTCAAGACTACTGAAGTCTTCCTTGGCATCTTGGTTACATTTAATTCTTTTATCAAATATTTGCAAAGCACCTACAATGCACCAGACCACTGTACCGCGTGGTGTGGATTCACCAGTGAAAGAGGCAAGTGGAATCAATGAGTATATGTGGGCTGGGGAGTTGGGGGAGAAGGAGGTAATCAAGGAGCAAGTGAATTTATAAAACGTTAGGGGGTGAGTCAGTGACAAATGCTGAGTGGAAAAATGGCTCAGGGTAAGGCAGAGGGCTATTTTAGCTGGGGTGACCGGAGAAGTCCCCTCTGAGGAGGTGGCCTCAGAGCTGAGAGCTGAATGAAGGGATGGACTGGATCATACTTGGACCTGGGGGAAGAGCATGCCAACCAGTGTAGACAGCAGACCACGAATGACCCAGAATTAGGACTAAGCGTGGTCTGAAGAAAACCCAAAGAGCCATGTCGTTGGATCAGAGTGGGCAAGTTAGAAGGGTAGAAGAGGAGATTGGAAGGAGAGGTAAGGGCCAGACCTTTGAAATGCTTTTTTGGTTTAGCTTCCAGATTTTTCTCCTACTTGTCGCTACTCCTGCTCAGTCTCTTTGCAGATTTTCTTCTTCTGTCTATCCTTTAGGTATTGGTATTTGGCAAGATTCTATCCTAAGCCATGTTTTCTTCTCTCTGGACATACTGTCTATGGACAGGACACAGAGCAGCCACTCAGTAAAGGTTAGTTGATTCAGCTTACTTTGAGTTCCATATCCATTCTGGTAACTCGTCTCAGACTTAACTCTGGCTTGTCTGTAGATCAGTGGAATTGTGGCCAATATCCATAAATGATCTGACCGAGCAAGGATGCAAATGAGATTCTCTCCTTCCTTATTTTTAGGTTCTACAATCTTACAAATGTAGCCTAGGTCTGTATCTTAGTCAGTGCTCTAACTCTAAGGCCTAGCACGATGCCTGGGTGATCACTGAATGAATTCGTAAGTCCAGTTTAAGAAAGGCAGAATTCATTCCTTGGCAATCAGTTCACACTATTATACAATCGTGAATATTCCTCTTACCACACACACCTATCTGCCTAGAGATAAATTTTCAGACCTTCACAGGCTATGAGTCTATGTTATATTTTGTCCTGTTATACTTGGCTCATTGTTCCGGAATTTCAAGATTTTTAAGCATTTTGCTTCAGCCACTGAGATTGCTTTCCCTCTGAGTTTTACATCATCTTCAGTTTTGGCAAGAATGCCTTTGGTATCTTCAGTTCAGCCATTGATAAGATCACTGAATGGGATGAGGCCAGAAGCATGGACTCCGTCCTCCAGTTCATGTGATAATTTCTAAACCCTGCTCTATCACCGGTGAGTGTGCTTTTAGAATAATGGAATCATTACATTTGGATGCTACAAGGGACATTAAAGATCCATTAGTCAGGCCTGTTTATTTTGCAGATGAGGAAACCGAGACTCCCGTATTAAGTAATTTCACCAACATTACACAGTTAATTAGGGGAGGAATTGGGAGGAGGACCCACTTGCCAGTTACTCTGGGTTTCCATTTTTTATCGTTTCCTTTTTATTTCTGTAGTCTACTGTTTGTTGCTGCGTACCAAATTACTCAAAACCTAGCAGGTTAAGACAATAATAAACATTTTTATCTCCCACAGTTTCAGTGGGTCAGGAATTCAGGAGAAGCTCGGTGGATGGCTCTGGCTTAGGATCTCTTATGAGATTGTACTCAGATGGCTGCTGGGGCTGCAGTCGTCTGAAGCGAAGAGCGGGACTGGAGGGTTCACTTCCAAGATGGCGCACTCATAGGGCTGGCATATTTGTGCAGACGATGATAGGTCTCTGTTCCTTACCACGTACGCCTTTCCTGGGGGCTGTTTGAGCATCCTTAAAACATGTCAGCTGGCTTCTCCCAGAGCCAAAACAGAGCAAGGAGGAAGCCACAGTGTCTTTTCTGAGCTGGCCTCAGAAGTCACACTCCGTCATTTCTGTAATATCCTACTGAGTACACAGGTCACCCTATTCGGTGTGGGAGGAGGCTAACACAGGGTTGAGCACCACAAGGCGGGGGTTACTGGGACTAGTGCACAGCCTGCCCACCACATGTGGTTAGTGCCTCAGCGGAGGTTCTTTTTACTTTTGCCCTGAGTAGAGCTATAGTGTCTGAAAGATCTTCCCATCTCTGATTTCTTTCCCTATGAGTGCAAATCCCGTGGAACTGCCTGATGAGTCTTGGAACAAGGCAACTCTGATAATGTCATCCTCATTATACTCCTTTACCCTCTGGTTTTTAAAAAGTTTCAAGGTTTCTTGCCAAGATCATATAATTTATTATCCAAACCGTGGCACCTTTGAGAGTGCCACAAGGTGCTCTTAGCAATTATGTATGTACGAGAGAGGGACATTAATACTGTCTTGAGAAAAACAGGACTCAGGTTCATCCGATTGCCTCCCAATTAAGAATTAGAACATGATTCGGTCCATTTTCTTATCCTGGCAATGGCTTTTTTTTTTTTTTTTGTCATTTTCTTTTATTATCCGCATCGATATTCCTTCTGCTCTTTCCAGTGATAGCATTTCGTGTTTCCCAGACCCAGTCAGGATTCCACACATTCTTGATTATTTGTATACCATTCTCTCCCCATGGAATTAACTCTCCAGGTCTTATGGACTCCCGACATCTTCAAGGCTACATACAATTGTAACCTTCTCCCAACACACTGCACCTTTCATCTCAACCCCCACCTCCACCCCTAGTTTTTTTTTTTTTTTTTGACCTTTTCCATCCTACCCTTCTTTCTTCCTCTCTCCTTTTCCTGTGCAATTACTGAGCGTTGTCTTTGTGCTAAGAACTGTTCTAAGTACTTCCATGCACTTAATTTTTTTTCTTACCGTTATTTATGTACTTGTCCTGTCCTTTCTACAAGTTTATAATCCCTTAAGTCTAGGACTCTGTTATACCTATTTAGCAAACTCTCAGTAACTGTCACACGAACCACTGAATATTGCCGGTCCTTAACAGATTTTACTTTAATGAAATCAAGTTCTGGAAAAGAAACTTTCTGGAAAGATAATTTGATTTTCATACTATGGAAGGGCTTTTCTGCTCAAAGTGATTTTCTTTCTCAGCTAGCACACATCCAATGGTAAAATCTTAGGGGTGCCTGGGTGGCTCAGTCGGTTGAGCATCCGACTTCAGCTCAGGTCACGATCTCACGGTTCGTGGGTTCGAGCCCCGCGTCGGGCTCTGTGCTGATGGCTCAGAGCCTGGAGCCTGCTTCACATTCTGTGTCTCCCTCTCTCTCTGCCCCTCCGCCACTTGTGCTCTGTCTCTCTCTGGCTCTCAAAAATAAATACATGTAAAAAAAAATTTAAAAAAATTAATGGTAAAATTTTAGAAGTGTATAGAGGAAAACAGTGGACCCTTTTTCCCTTTGGTTTCTTCTGATACATCCCCCTGTGGCATAAGGCCAAATGACACCTGGACTGTTTTCTCAAGGAAGGGATTAGTTTTTACGTTCTTTCTTCCCTTTATTTGCCTGCCTTACTCAGGACAAAGGAAATGTCAGAGTTTTCCTGGGAGAAATGTGGGTTTTATTTATTATCCAAGAAGTTAAATGTGGTAAAGTAGCGATTTTCAGCCTTGGCCGCACATTAGAACCACCTGAAGGTTGTTTTGAAATCCCAATGTCCAGGCTGCAGCTTAGACCAGATAAATCAGAATCTCTGTGGGTGAGGTCTAGCCCACCAGTGCTTTTAATTAAAAAGATTTTTGATTTTTATTAAAAAAATTTTGTTTAATGTTTAATTATTTTTGAGAGAAAGAGACCGAGCGTGAGCGGGAGAGGGGCAGAGAGAGTGGGAGACACAGAATCGGAAGCAGGCTCCAGGCTCCGAGCGGTCAGCACAGAGCCCAACGTGGGGCTCAGACTCAGGAGCGGTGAGATCATGACCTGAGCCGAAGTTGGACGCCTACCCGACTGAGCCACCCAGGCGCCCCTTTATATTTATTTTGAGAGAAAGTAAGAGCAATGGGAGGAGAGGCAAAGAGAGAAGAGAGCGAGACAATCCCAGGCAGGCTCCATGCCGTCAGTGCAGAGCTGGATGCAGGGCTCGATCTCGTGAAGCATGAGATCATGACCTGAGCCGAGAAAAAGAATCGGACGCTTAACCGACTGAGCTGCCCAGGCGCCACTGCACCAGTGCTTTTCAAACGTCCTCGGGTGATTCCAACAAGTAGCCAAGGGTAAGAACGCCTGTGCTCAACCAGAGAGCACAACCTGGTCTGTTGGTGAAGAGGCCCAAGTCGACCCAAGTTGTTTATGACCTCAGGCAAGTATCTTTAGGTCTCCTGGCTGATGTCCACCTGCGAAAACGGTTTCTCATCCAAAATGTTTGGGTTCTGCTGAACTGTTGAGAGAATCAAATGAACATGCGGAGAGAAAGGGCTCCTAGAAATAAAAACTCTGAGAATCCTGTTACCCAGGGGGCTCTAGCTATTTCTTAGTAGTGATGGCTTGGTCGTTCTTTGGAAAAGTGAGGCAGGGCTGATGAATATACCGAGTTATGGTGGAGAGGACAGCTTTTTTCCTCTCTGCCGCTCCTTCATCCTCCCTTTACTTACCACCCTTCCGTGGAAAAGTCTGCCTGCTGGTTCCCCTTTCTTAATTTTTTTTTAAATGTTTATTTATGTTTGAGACAGAGACAGAGCATGAGCAGGGGAGGGGCAGAGAGAGAGGGAGACACAGAATCCGAAGCAGGCTCCAGGCTCCGAGCTGTCAGCACAGAGCCTGACACGGGGCTCAAACCCAGGGACCGTGAGATCATGACCTGAGCCGAAGTCAGGTTCCCCTTTCTTTTTTCATCTCCATTTCCTCTGGCTTAAAAATGCTGTGCCCCACCCCCCCCCCCAAATGTGATGGATTTGGAGAAACCTGCCTGCCCTTGACCCCGGGGGTGTCACTTCATGGTCTACAAGAATATCTCAGTGCCTGGAGACAAGGACTTTGCTTCAGAGGGTGTCTTCCCAGCATCCTGCTGGCGTATCCTTTGCATTTTCCTCTTCTGTGGACAGAGAGGAAGAAAAGGAAACTTTGAACCTTATCTGACACAGATAAGGTGGGGGTAGTAAGAGCTAGTGTCTATTAAATATTTGATGTGAGCCAAGATCTTTACTTGCTTTTCCCTATTTCATATTCATACCAACCCAACAGGCTGGGTACTATTATTATCCCCATTTTATAGATGAAAAAGCAATGCTATTGAGAGGCAGAGCAACTTCTCCAAGGTTGCTGAACTAACAAGGGAAGGAGCTCGTGTTTGAGCCCAGAAGGTCTGAAGACAGAGCTTTTTTTAAACAACGTGCCAAGCGTCGTTGAAAACAGTTTGTATTCTTTAACTCGTTTAATCTCCATGACAACCATATGAAGTGGATTCTCTTATCTTCATTTTGTAGATGAAGGAATGAGCGCATGGTAAGGTTGAATGACTGACTCGCCCAAAGTCACGCAGATAAGGATGGAACTGTTGGAATAATAACCCAAAGGAAGACTAAGCTATGGCCCCTTGACTTCCCCTGTACTCCCAAGAAGTTAAAGTTAAGAAAAAAAAAAAAAGGGCAGGGGCGCCTGGGTGGCTCAGTCGGTTGAGAGTCCGACTTCGGCTCAGGTCATGATCTCACGGTTCGTGAGTTCGAGCCCCGCGTCGGGCTCTGTGCTGACAGCTCGGAGCTTGGAGCCCGCTTTGGTTTCTGTGTCTCCTTCTCTCTCTGCCCCTCCCCAGCTCGTGCTCTGTCTCTCTCTCTCTCTCAAGAATGAATAAACATAAAAAAAATTCAACAATAAAATAAAAGCAGAAGACCTCTGGCCTTTCTGCCAGAGACCTCACAGATGTGGGACCTCGCGGATTCCAAAGGCTGGTTGTTCCCATTCACAATGTCATCTTTACGGTAACTGCAGAAGGGGGTGTGGGGCAGCTCTGTGCAGAGCTCCTGTTCTTAATCACCGGGCTCTCTTTCCTCCTGTGGGCATTTCCTCACCCTGGTGACTTCCTCACACAGAGTGGCTCCAGTGACTAATGGAAACCGTGAGCGGGGCCCTGAGGTTTCCTCCGTCTGGAGACCAGAAGAACCAAGGGCATGCAGGCCACCAGACTCATTTGATGAGAGTGGTCTTTGATGAGAATGGCTCAGGGTGGAAACCTGGTTTAGTGCCTCCCTAATGGGGAGGAGGAAGAATGAATGGAAAAGGCATGTGTCCACTGGGACTCACACACACACACACACACACACACACACACACACACACACGGGAGAGAGCCAGTCAGAAGGCTTCAGAAGCTATCCCTTTGACAACCATCCCAGCCGCTAGTGTCCCAAAGGGGTCATGTTCTCATGTGCCTTTTCTGAAGGAGAAATCTGCCCTCTGGTCTCCTTCTGTCCACGTTAGGGATGTCCTAATAATAAAAATCATAGGTCATTTTTACTGTTGTTATTTAAATTATTATAAATACCATAAATATAAAACATAAAAGTATACAATTATAAAGATCAAGATATAATAATAAATTACTATTATTAAGCAACTTATAGTGAGTACTTATGAATGCTGGATACTATGCTAAGAACTCTGACGGGTTCTTCCTTAATTGGCCCAGGGACAAGGCAGGGACTGTTGCTGTCTCCACTCAGTACATTGGGAAATGGGATGAGAGAGATTAGCTGAATTTCCCAGTGTCTCAGCCAGTTAGTGGCAGTCAGGACTCAAGGCCAAGTAGCCTGAACAGACTTAGACTTTCAGCCCTCCCCCGGCCTGCCACAGAATGGTCTCACGATCAACCTCACCATGACAGCCCCTGGAGCTTTCCAGATTTAGAATCCCAGGACCAAATGTTCTAGGTCTGTGAGGAATTTAAGATGGTTTTTCTATTCTCTCGTTTTTTTTTTTTAAACACCTCATTATAAAATAAAATTCAGGTTCGGGGAGTGACACAGAAGCAGTAAGACTCTGCTGGCCATTCCAGAAGCCCTTCTGTGTACCCTGTTCTCACAGACTCTCCCCTCCCCAAAGGAATCCCCCCGACCTCGCTGCCTCTTGCGAGCACTGCCTTGTGTTTCATTGTAGTTTACCATACAGCTGCGACTCTCCTGACATTCTAACATAGTCTTTCCCGCTTAAAAGAATCGACCTGCAGGGGTGCCTGGGAGGCTCGGTCGGTGAAGCATCCGACTCTTGATTTTGACTCGGGTCATGATCCCCCGCTTCGTGAGATGAAGCCCTGTGTCAGACTCTGTGCTGTCACTGCTTGGGATTCTCTGTCTCCCCATCTCTCTGTCCCTCCCTGGCTCCCGTGCTCGCTCTCTCCAAGTAAATAACATTAAAAAAAATCGATATGCCTTACAAGTCTCTGATATTCTCCAAATCCACCTTTCATCAGTATCTTAAAGTTTATTTTTTTAATTTTTTTTTTAACGTTTATTTATTTTTGAGACAGAGAAAGAGCATGAACGGGAGAGGGTCAGAGAGAGGGAGACACAGAATCTGAAACAGGCTCCAGGCTCTGAGCTGTCAGCACAGAGCCCGACGCGGGGCTCGAACCCACGGACCGCGAGATCATGACCTGAGCCGAAGTCGGCCGCTTAACCGACTGAGCCACCCAGGCGCTCCTTAAAGTTTATTTGATGAAGAGCTCGGGGCCTTTGCCCTACATCGCAGTCTGGGGTGCACAGCTTGCACATTTCCAGTGTGGGTCGGCAGGTTCTGCGAACTCTTTATTTCCCGTGGATTGGTTGCTGGACCCAGAAGTTTGATCTGAATAGGACTGATCTGAATAGATCTTTTTGACAGGATCGTGGGTCTTGGTGTGTTCTCCCCTCAGGAAGCACACAATGTCTCTTTGTCTCTCTCTTCGTGACACGTTGATGCTCAGAGTCTAGATTCATCCGTTCATTGGGTGTTGCAGAATGGCGATATTCCATCCTTTCTTTTTCGTTTGTTTCTTGGAATACTTTTTAAAAGCGGCGCTCCCTTTGACAACTCTGTGATTAGATGGTGTTGTAGCTGATACAGAAAGAAAAGGACAAGTGCTTGAGTCTTTTCCTTTATTTGCCAGTTTTCAAGATAAATGAGTTAATTACCTGAACTGTTATTGAAGGGACCGTTGAGGATGCGCAATTAATTTTTGTCCAATTTTAAATCTACTCTCTCATTTTAGTTTTTTAGGTTTATTAATTTATTTTGAGAGAGAGAGAGAGAGCTGGGGAGGGGCAGAGAGAGGGGAAGAAAGACAGAAGCCCAAGCAGGCTCTGTGCTGTCAGTGCAGAGCCTGACACGGGGCTTGAACTCACCAACTGTGAGATCATGACCTGAACTGAAACCAAGAGTCAGACACTTAACTGACTGAGCTACCCAGGCGCCCCTAAATCTACTCTCTCATTTTAAAAATGAGGTAACGGAGGGGCACCTGGGTGGCTCAGTTGGTTAAGCATACAACTGTTGATTTCAGCTCAGGTCATGATCCCAGGGTTGTGGGATCAAGCCCCGTGTCCGGCTCTGTGATGCGTGTGGAGCCTGCTTAAGATTTTCTCTCTCACTCTCTCTCTCTCTCTCTCCCTCCCTCTCTCCCTCCCTCTCTCTCTCCCTCTCTCTCTCTCTCCCTCTCTCTCTCTCTCTCCCCTTCTCCCTCCACCCTTGTCCCCTGCTTGCTCTCAGTCTCTCTCAAAATTAAAAAGGGGCACCTGGGTGGCTTAGTCAGTTAAGTGTCCAACTCTTGATTTCAACTCAGGTTATGATCTCATGATTTATGAGTTCAAGCCCCGAGTTGGGCTCTGCTCTGACAGTGTGCAGCCTGCTTAAGATTCTCTCTTTCTCTCTCTCTCTCTGCCCCTCCCCCACTTGCATTGTCTCTCTATCTCAAAATAAACAAACTTAAAGAAATAATAAAATAAAATCTTTAAAAATGCGGTAACTGAGAGTCAGACAGGTTAAGTAAGTGACTTAACACAGCACATTGATGGCAGAGCTCTCCTGCTTCCCAGTCCATTGTTACCTTCCCCTTTCAGGAGCAGAACCACAGATCTGGAACCCTAGGCTCAAAAGCGGTCTCTGAGAATATCAGGAATGGCCAATAAGCATTTCAAGCATGACTTCCGTCCTGGCTTTTTGCCTTTACTTTCGTGCCCTGGAGCCAGGTTGGGACTCACTGGAAAGGGAGGGGGCAGCTTGCAGTTGGTGAGGTACCTCCGAGAGGGGAGACTTGCCAACCCTGGCAATTCTGCTAGGTGCCAGGGAGCCGGGGGAAGGTGCCCAGGTTGCCATGGAGAAGTTTGCGGCCTTGGCCACCACGGAGCACCCTCCACCCCCCGCCAAATCCTGTCTTGCTGATTCTCAGCAGGAAAGTGGGAAGTCAGAGTAAAAGCCCCAACCTGTCTGTTAGAAGGGAAATTTCGGGGGCACCTGGGTGGCTTGGTCGGTTAAGCGTCCGACTTCGGCTCAGGTCACGATCTCGCAGTCGGTGGGTTCGAGCCCCGAGTCGGGCTCTGTGCTGACAGCTCAGAGCCTAGAGCCTGTTTCAGATTCTGTGTCTCCCTCTCTCTGTGACCCTCCCCCGTTCATGCTCTGTCTCTCTCTGTCTCAAAAAAAAAAAAAAGTTAAAAAAAAAAAAAAATAAAAAAAAAAAAAAAAAAAAAAAAAAAGAAGGGAAATTTCGGAGAAGCCATCTCCCCACCATGTTAACTTGGAGCCCGGGGCGGGGCGTGGGGGTGGAGGGGAGAAGAGATGGGGTAGAAAATGACCAAATGGGGTTAGGAGAAAGGAAAGTATTTTGTAACTTGTGGGGGGGGGGGCGGGTTGGGAGGTTTGCCTGCCTCCTAAAGACTGTTCAGCGGTTCATCTGTTCACACCTACTTATGTAGCTGATGACCTTCTCAGACCCATCTCCTTGTCCTTCGCTCCCCCTTCCCTGCTTCTCTTCTTCCTGCTGCCCTCTTCCCCCACCCCCTATGCCCCGTCCCCCGCGCCCCGCTCCTAGGCCGGTAGGGGTGGGGAGTGACCGCCAAGAGAGGCTAATGAGAGATAAGTACACACGCACTCCTTCATGGAAGGACGCACATCCTAGGCAACTTGTGGTTAGAGAGTCAGGCAAGGACAAGGACAAGGCTGTTGCCAGTGGCCTTGGCCCTGGACTGTGTTCTGAAGCACAGTGCTGCGGTTACCCTGGCTGGAAAGGAGAGTTGCTTGAACTGCACTCTTGGAAGCAAAATGAAACTCGACAGCGGGAGATACGCCGGTACTGTCATCAAATTGGGATCTTCGAGCCAAGGAGTCCCAGGAAGCGGATCACTCTAGTTCTCTTCCTTGGCCGAAGATTCTGGAAGACTTCAGCCGTATACAGAGCAGAGGGGACAGTAGCCAAGGTGCTATAGTGGAATGTTTGAAAAAAGTTTTAAGTAGTGAGATCCATCTAATGAGTCGTGATCAGAATTTAATAAAAAATGAAATAGAGTAGACAGTAGGGGCACTTAGTAGATTGAGTCTCTGACTCTTGCTTTTCTGCTCAGGTCGCGATCTCAGGTTTGTGGGTTCAAGCCCTGCATCAGGTTCCATGCTGGCAGAGCAGAGTCTGCTTGAGATTCTCTCTCTCGCTGTCTCTGCCCCTCCTTCACTCTCCTCCCCGCCTCAAAATAAATGAATAAACTTAAAAAAAAAAAAAGAGTAGAAAAGTAGACACACCCGGGTACATTACAGGGAGGTGTTTCATGAAACTCTCTCTAGTGGAGTGTGTTTATGTGTGTGTGAGAGAGAGAGAGAGAGAGAGAGAGAGAGAGAGAGTGTGTGTGTGTGTGTGTGTGCACGCACTGGCTCACCGGAAGACCCAGCTCCAAACTTTGAATCTTATTGCTGTTTTAGAAAGTGTCAGGAGTTAAGACTTGGATTCACTGTAGGCTCTGCCATGAAATTGCTGTGTGACCTGTGGTGAATTGTTTCACCTCTCTGGACTTCATTTTCCTCATCTGCGAAGGGAATGGATGAAACCAAATGGGGAGATCGAACTGACGATCTCAGAGGTTCTCAAGAGAACAGATGACATCCTCTCCAATATCCACTGATCTCTAAAAAGTACTTCTTTCTCTTTGGGCTTCGTTCGTTCGTTCGTTCATTCATTCATTGATTCATTCATTCACCAAGCGTGTATTGATGTGTCAGATGCTGTTCCAGGGGCTGGAGAGTCAACAGTGGGATAAAATACAAAAATCCCTGTGCATATGCTGCTTACCTTCTCTGCAGTAGTTTGTGGTTTTGTGGGTTTTTTTTTTCCACTCACCATGCATTTAAAACAAAATGGAATAAAACTGAAAACCTTCCGTAGGCTTGAGAAGATAGTTACAGTTATTGCAGTAGCTCATTTGGATCCTCAGTTTCCCTGTCTTTAAGTGGAAATGTGATCATGGAATGCTAACAGTGTAAGCTTTGAAAGGGCTTCTTTAATGCCCACAAGGGTGGCCTGACCCAATAACCTCCAGAGGGAAATGTGGATGCTCCAGACCGGAAATTATTATTTTCCTTGAATGGTCTTTCTTTCTAGGAGCTCTTGAAAAGCACAGAGCATTCACTGAAAGGCAGTTCACTTTAAAAGCTTCCCTTTTAGCTTCTTGACATATTCGTCTGCTCTCCGTACAGAGATGAGAAGCCTCATTGGAGGACTTCGGGAATGGGGTAGCGTCTTTCTGGTCCATAGGCCAAGGACCCCCTTGTTTGGAGGAGGGGACCGGTCAGATGAAACCTGCAGGCTCTTGGCTACCAGAACGCTTGAATTCAAAGCTTTAGGATTCCTGTGGGGACTTTGGAATCCGAAATCGTCGTGGCCACCAGAGGGCATTAAGAACCTATTGTTCCCCATCACCCGGTGATTTCCCATTTCTGTCTAGGTATATAGCCTGGCTCCTTTAAACAGGGCTGGTAAAAAGACCTTTCCAAAGCAAGGAGAGCTGAGTCCCAGCCCCTGAAAGCCAGTGCCACAAGCACATCGATCAGCTGGATGCTGGTCTCTCTCATCCCCCCCAAATTAAACCTGCAGTTGCATTCATTGAATCAACAGGTGTCTATTGAGGAGTGCCTTTTATGTACCAAGCACCTAGCCAGACTCTGAGAATCCAGCCTTCATCAAGGCAAAGCTTCTGCTCTCCAGGGGCTCACAGTCTAGGTTTTCCCGCAGATAACAGGCAGATGGCTTGCTGCCCTACCGTGGTTCCACATGGTCTCGAATCCAGAAATACGTGAGGCTCTTTTATAGTGAAGGCGAAGGCTCTGGACGTGAGGATCATAAGCTTGATGATTTCAAATGAGAGAACATAGATCTCTGTGAATGGCATTTAGGAATACGGCCTTTTGATGCCTTTGAATACCAGTGTCAAGCTGATGGTATAACTCCATTGGACTCCTAAGCCAGGAGTCTGTTTTGCTGTGTAAATTTGCAGGAGTGATCAGTCTTTCTGGACCTAAGTTTTCCCAGCTGCCCTCAGAAAAGACCAAGATGCTAAGACTGTTACCAGTAGAAAGCTAAGTGAAAGGGAAGAGAATGACATGACAGGACATCACACCAGTGTTGGAACCCGACTGGGATTCTGCTAGCTCCTTTTTTATGCTTTTATAGCTGGGTGTGTGTTTGCAAACACACACCTAGCGGTCCCCCTGCCACCTCTCTTACTTTGTGTAGACACAGAGTCCAGGTCACGTTAGAGCTAGTGCTGGAACCCAGGTGTGAATAATTTTCCAACCAAGGGATATTATTTTTCACACTAGTTTGGATGAGTTGAGCGTGGAAATGGATGGCACGGGACAGCTCACTACTTGCTGAGAAAAGAGAACGGGATGAGGGAAGAATTTGGGGACCAAACCTTTGCGCCAGGAGGTGTTGTCCGTAGGGCAAATTGTTATTTTTTTAAATGTATTTCGCTTTCTTTAATGTTTATTTTTGAGGGAGAGAGAGTGGGGGTGGGGCAGAGAGAGAGGGAGACAGAGGATTTGAAGCAGGCTCTGTGCTGAGAGCTGAGAGCATGAGGCAAAGTTTGAAAGTTTGGCAAGATGACCTGTGCTCTAAGGCACTGATGGGTAGTGAGCATTGTTCATTAAGTGGAATAAGTGAGATGCGCAGGGAATCTGCTAGAATGATTTGAACTATCTCTTTTTTTATTATTATTGTTTAAACATTTATCCATTTTTGAGAGACAGAGAGCGAGAGCAAGAGACAGAGAGAGAGAGAGAGAGAGAGAGAGAGATTGGGGAAGGGGCAGAGAGCAAGGGAGACACAGAATTCAAAGTGGGCTCCAGGCTCTAAACTGTCAAACAGAGCCGGATGCGGGCCTCGAACCCATGAACCGCGAGATCATGACCTGGCTGCCTGCCCAACTGAGCCACCCAAGCGCTCCGGTTGAACTGTTACTTGTTGAGCATGAATTCATACAGGATAACCTTGCCTCCTAACACTAATGCTAGTCCAGGCTGTCTATCTATATATGTATATATTTCTTTATCTCAGGCTGCCCATTTTTGGTTTCTAGAAGTACTCTATAGTCAAAAGACCATTGCAGCGGGAATAGAAGGGTGCTTCCATAACCTGCAGATGAAGTGCAGCATTTGTTATTTCAGAAGACTAGAAGCGATATGATAAGGATTGAGCGAGTCTGTAACGTTTGTCCTCTTCTAAATTTTATCTAGTATTTGCTCAGAGGCAGCACTGATTACAGGAGTCTTTACCAAGAGCCAGAGAAAAAGAATTTTGATTACATGATTTGGTTATGTAGGCGCTTTCAGGTGGCAGAAAGACCTTTGAACAGGAGTTAAGAAAACCTGGGCCCCCCCGCACTGTCACTGCCTTACCACAGAACTACCAGGCAAAGCTTTCGGTAATTACAGCAGAGAGGCGCCCGGTTGGCTCCGTTGGTTGAGAGTTGGCTTGGGTCGTGATCTTGCGGTTTCTGAGTTCAAGCCCCACATCAGGCTCTGTGCTAACAGTCCCCCGCTTGCGCTCTCTCTCTCTCTCTCTCTCTCTTACACACACACACACACACACACACACACACATACACACACACGTAATTTAGAAAGAGCATGCCTGGCTGGAAATCCTGACTTGGCTTCTTCCTTTGGGACCCATGCAAGTTGTATAATCTCTGATCCTACTCTGTCCTCCATGAAGTAGTATCAGACTTACTCTACTCCCCTGATGTTATATCATATCGTGCATATGTGTGGAACGGTCTGCAAGGGCTCTGCAGAGGCAGGGTTTTATTTGGGGCAGCTGTGCCTCCGTCCTCTCATCTGATCTCAAATCCCCCATTCTCACCCCCTTGACACTGCTGAGCACTTCAGGGGGGTGGGGGGGCACTTCTGGTCTTCTCTGTTTTGCCCGCCTTCCCTGCCCTGACACTCAGGAGTTTCTGCGAATGAGGTCACCACTGTCAGTCAGTTGCCTTTGGTTTGAAAAATACACCGCCCTGTCCAGGTCTCTTGGTGCTAAGTACCAATAACAGCCTAATCACCTGGCAGACATAGGACACCTGCTGGCTGGAAACTCACCGAACTTTGCCTGTGGCTAATGTGGCTTCCTTATCTCTGCTCTGAGTTGGGGCCTGCACAAAGAACAAACTAACAACCACAACAAACAAACAGCAAAAGCAAGAGGCTTTAGAACATTGACAGTCGTCTTTTTCCAAACGTAGCGAGTGTCCTCTTTACTTTTCTTTATTGATCGGGAGCAGGTGCCTGACCTACCCTTGCTGAGTTGTTCTTTTCGAGCTGGGAGGTTAGAATTACTGAGTCACAAGATCAGATTTTAGAAACAGGTTCTCCATTTCTACCTTTCCCTCTTTGCCCCCCTGTTGGACATCTCTACTTCTAATAAACTCAGGGAGGGAGGCAGGCAGGCCGAGGTGGAGGGTTGTGGTCAAGAGGTCCGGGACCATACCCTCTGGATTCACAGGCAGAAGCTTTTGGGGACAAGAGAAAAGGAGTTTAAAGAATCAGGAGAAGAAGGGGAAAGGGAGGGTGGGGGAAATCTTACAGAGAAAGAGGAGGAAAGAAATGGAGGAGGAAAGGGGAGTCAGGATGGGGCAGAGGGAGGAAGACAGGGTAAAAGGAGACCTTTTCATTCCAGCCTCCTACTGAGAGCAGAAACGTATTTCAGAGGAAACCAGCCATGCCCGGATGTCCCTGAGCTGCTGCCCCTGCGGCTCTTGAGCTCCCAGGGATTCAAGCCCCTGGGTCCCCAGCTCTCTACTGACACAACGCCCCGTGCTGCCAGCCCTGGTTCCGACGGCAGTAGCCGCTGCACCCACCCCAGTTACGAGCACGATAGCCATCTTCTCTTCTTGAGAGCGGGGACAGCACATGCCTGCTGCCTCGGGGTTTGAGGAAGGACAAGGAAGACCTAGAAGGAAGATGCTGGCCAACAAAACTTCCAGATCACTTTATGTAGGGAAAGGCAGGGACTGAGGGAAGAAATCAGAGAAAGTATCCTTAGAAGGCATCTTCAGGCTCCCCTGCTTTGCTACTTCATGGCTGAGTGGCTTCCGGGCAAGGCTTAAGTTTTTTACCTATGAGACACAGCTCCATTTTCATGCCTGCCTGTGGTTTGTTGAGATGAGGAGGCAATCCCTAAAGTGCCTTGCGTACCTCCTGGGGCATTTTCCAGTACCTTCTGTGTAAATCTGCAGTTTATCTTCTTTTAAAGTTTGGTTGTATGTATGTATGTATGTATGTATGTATGTATTTAAATAAACTATACTCTTGGTGTGGGACTTGAACTCACGACCCTGAGGTCAAGAGCATCATCTTTTAGTAGGTTATGCGCTCATCAAGGGCAGGATGCCTATTATCACCTAGGATGGTGCCTGGTATACAGCAGGTAAAACAAATCTCTGCAACATATTTCATAATTAAACAAGGAAGATGATGGTTTTCTTTTAGCAATCCCAGGAAGTGCGTCTCTAGAAATGATGACGTCGGCTCTGGAACTGATCTGCTACTATTTAGGTGGGCTCAGTGTTACTGGCTTAGATGATATTTCCCCAGAGGCTCAGAAGGGACCATTGACACATCTCTAGGTTTTTTGTTTGTTTGTTTGTTTTTCATTTTAAATTAAGGAATGAATTTTAACTTTGACCTTTTTTTTAGATTAAACATATATTCTCTTAAAAGCAATTATTATGAGCAAATAACGTCTATACTAATTCCACATAGTACAACATAGACAATGACACACACAAACACAAGCAAGTATTGTAATTTTGGTGTATGTGCAAAATCATTTCACTTCCAGCAGATGTATACAAATGTATACAAAGATGCCTGGCTGGCTCAGTCTGTAGAGAGGGGGACTTTTGATCTCGGAGTCATAAGTTCAAGCTCCACAATGGGTTTGGAGATTACTTTAAAAAATAGGTAAGTAAATGATTTATATGCACAGGAGATGTATGTCTATATTTGAAAATAGTTTCTCCTTTGAGTGAAAATTCCATTATTTCCTTAGTCTATGGCATGTTGCTAACTTTTCACTATTAAATAAGCCATCTGTCTTGAGTAATAAATAATTATTATCGGAGTGCCTAGGTGGCTTAGTCGGTTGGGTGTCTGACCTCAGCTCAGGTCATGATCTCATGGTCTCTGAGTTCGAGTCCCGTGTCAGGCTCTGTGCTGACAGCTCAGAGCCTGGAGCCTGCTTCAGATTCTGTGTCTCCCTCTCTCTCTCTGTCCCTCCCCTGCTCATGCTCTGTCTCTCTCTCTCTCTCAAAAATAAACATTAAACATTTTTTAAAAATAATTATTACTGTTAAAAAAATGCCCTAAGCAATGTATTGAGTGCCTATTATTAGCCAGGCATTTTACTCACAGCGTATCACTTAATTTTCATAACCCGTGTAGTGTGCAGTATTTTCCCTCTTTTCCCAGAAAGAAACGGAGCCCTTGGGAAGTAGGTAGCTTGGCTAAGTCACCCAGCTGGTGACTACAGAGCTAGGATTTGCAGTCTGGTCTGCCCAACAATCAAACGCCTTCCTCCTCCAAACCACGGAAGGTTAAAAGGTGTTTCTAGTGTAGGACTCTCATTATGTTTTTCCATGCTGCTTTCCAACAGCTTTGTGCTGTTACATGAAAGCCCTACTCCCTGAGGATGCTATTTTCCCCATAACTTTGAGTATCTTTTTTTAAGCTAAGAAATTCAAAGATCCGCATCCACCGTCTTCGTTCCCACATAGGTACTGTTTTTAGATTGGATCCTTCTTGAGCTTGAATATTACCTGCCTGGAGCGGAGCGTGGAGTATCTCACGGTCCGCCCTGAGTTCCCCTAGACCGGGGCTCTCACCCCAGTTGGAAGGTGCAGCAGACATGGTTTCCTGCCATCCAAACCAGCAAAGGAGGGAAATGACACATCCTTATTTATTATCACTCCTTTTCATTCCCTTCGTCCCTCCGAGAAATGTGGCAAAGCATAGTCTGGCAAAATGAGAGCCACGGGGCACTGCGCTGTGGTCTTTCCAGCATTCCTCTGAATGCATTAATGGTGGTACTGGAGTAACATGACTTGAATAGAGAACAGGTCAACATCAGGAATTATGGTGGGTGGGGGAGACATTGGAATCTTCCGTTAGAACTCAGGGGCTATTTGCATATCCCGTTTTTTTTTTCCTTTTGAAGTTCAGGAACAAGTTTAATGTTCCAGTAAGCACCTGGGAAGAAATCAGAGAGGCAGTGGAGTTCCCCTCCAATGCTTCCTCTCTGAAGGGCCATAGAACATGCACGAGGAGTGAGGCTGTTTTCTTGTTAGTCACTGTTTAATCACTAACCTTTGTCATTTTGCTTCATTGGTAAAACAGTGACTTTGTGGCTTGCTTTTTTTTTTTTTTAACGTTTATTTATTTACTTATTTATTTTTTGAGACAGAGAGAGACAGAGCATGAACGGGGGAGGGACAGAGAGAGAGGGAGACATAGAATCCGAAACAGGCTCCAGGCTCTGAGCGGTCAGCACAGAGCCCGACGAGGGGCTCGAACTCACCAGCTGTGAGATCATGACCTGAGCCGAAGTCGGCCGCTTAACCGACTGAGCCACCCAGGCGCCCCTTAGTGGTTCTTATTAAGATTTTTTCTAATCTCTCCACCCAAAGTGGGGCCTGAACTCACAACTCCAAGATCAAGAGTTGCCTGCTCTGCTGACTGAGCCAGCCAGGTGCCAGTGTTTCTTATTAAAATAGTCTCTTACTGTTTGGCCTCCTGATGCCCACGAGGGTTCTAGACATCATGCACACCACATAGCCTTTGTGCCAGACCCACTCAGCTGTCATCGCTGTAGCTCAGCCACGGGTTAAATTGGTATCTTGTTATTGAGGTTTTTTTTTTTTTCCTCTTGCATCAGGCTCTTGTAAGTTTTCGAAATAAATAAAAATTGTTTAGCTCTGCTTCAAAGAGGATTTTCCCCTGCAGCTGATTTTACGATAACATATAGCTTCATATAAAACCTAGCATTCTGAAAACTGTCTTCAAAGTGAATTAGGGATGTTGTGCTTTGGGCATCTCTGAGGCATTAGTTACAGTACATTGCATTAGCTTTACCAGTTGCTTCTCCCGTAATGAAAGGGACACAAAGATCACCTGCTTGAATAGAAGACCCAAATGCTATCTTTTAACTTCTGTTGAGTGTGATAGAGATGATAACTGAATGGCAAAACCACTCCCATTGTAAGGAAGCAATGGAGCATTCTCTAGTTGCTTTGGAAAAGGCAAGTACAGACATTGGAGCCGCTGAAAGCCGTGTTCTTTTCATGCCAGCAGTATTAATAGTGATAATGATAATGATCATAACGGTATCAATTGTTACTGTTTTCCACCTCCCCCCTTCTCCAGAGGCGTATATTTTAAGCTGTTAAGTTGACCTAAGTCTTTATCCATCGTGTGTGTGTGTGCGTGTGTGTGTGTGAGTGGGAAGCTACTGAAATCATCAGTGGATTTCATACATCCCGCGTGGATGGCACCGTGTAGAGAAAGTGTGGGTTTTGATAGTGCTCTGTGTATGATGTGTGTGTGCAACCAGACATCCCTGGTTGCCTAATGTGCGTTACTACGTTAGTGGTGAATATGCAATGCTTATACACATGATTGCAGACATAAAAATAATACAGGCACTTAGCATTTACTGTGTGTTAGGGACTGTGCTAAGCGCTTTGTGTATATTATTTTGTTTATCTCTCACAACACGGCCATGAGATAGTACTCAGTCTGATTCTGTATACGGGTCCACGGAGGCACTGAGAGATTAGTTAACTTGTTAGTTCATACCTAGTGGGTCCAGGATTTGAACACAGACATTCTAGTTCCAGAACCCTTGTACTTATTTGCACTTAATGGCTGAGTTATACCGTCTCCCTTAAGTGAGGAAATAAATGAGTATCACACGCTTAATATAATTGAAAAATATACTACAGATGTCAAGGATATGCAAGCATGTGTGCCAGCTTTGGGGATTCATATGTCCAGGCTTTGTATCTGCACATACCATATTTATATTTATTTCAAACAGATCGTGAGATGGATATTAAGGTTTATGTGGTATTTTGTACAGGCACATGCAGTAACTGTGGACTATAGGTATTTGAATGAGTTATCAAGTCAGATACCAACTTAGGACCAATATTGCAGACTATGAAGATTGCAGTCCTTCTAGAGAAGAGACCAGGCTAACCATGGGAGAGCATAAACTCTGACATCAGATTGTCTAGTCTGAACCCCAACCCAGCTGCTGATAGCTGTATGTCTTTTTTTAAAAAAGAAATTTGTTTAGGGGTGCCTGGGTGACTCGGTCAGTTGAGTGTCTGACTCTTGATTTGGGCTCAGGTCATGATCTCATGGTTTGTGAGTTGGAGTCCCATGTTGGCTCTGTGCTGACCGTGCAAAGCCTAGTTGGGATTCTCTCCCTCTCCCTCTCCCTCTCCCTCTCCCTCTCCCTCTCCCTCTCCCTCTCTCTCTCTCTCTCTCTCTCTCTCAGAGTAAATAAAAATAAACATTAAAAATATTTTTAAAATAAACTTTAAAAAGAGAAAAAAATTATTTTTAAGTAACCTCTACACCTAATGTGGGGCTCAAACTCACAACCCCAAGATCAAGAATTGGATGCTCTACGGATCGAACCAGCCAGACACCTGTAGCTGTGTATCTTTAAATGACCTCTCCAAGCCTCATTTTTTCTCATTTGGAAATGAGGATAACACCTAATTCATTGGACTGATTTGAGAATTAATTGAGAGGGTGCCTGATTCTTAGTAAGCTTGCAACAAATGTTAACTAGCCTTACTCTGGTTGTACTTGCCTATTGACCTGATTCAAATCAAATTCTCTTCCTGCCTTCAGCGTAGAACCTGTGTATGTAAATTGTTCTTTATTACATTTCCCCTCAGAAAACAAGCAAATTGTTTCTGGAACCTGGGCCAAACTTACCCATATAAAGTACTTACTGCCAACAAATTGGAAAAAATACCTTCACAACGTGTTATAGTCCTGAGGTAATATATAAGAGTGTGCTAAGAGTAAAACAGTAATGGGAAGGATAAAGTAGTTTAGCTTTTAGAAGTGGGTGGTAACTTCTGTGAATCTAAAACTGTTCTTGAAATAAAGTTCATTTTTTTAAGAAGTCGTGGCAATGGGTTTCTGGACCCAGCTCTTCCACAATTAGTGGGTTGACTTTATCTTTTGTGGCTTAGCAAACAGGCTAATGAAGGCAGTCACGGGGTAGGCACTTCGCAAGCCTAGCACCTTATCTATAAGACGTGGGGGCTGACTTCCTCTAAGGTATATTTGTCTGCTTTGAAACTCAAATGGAATAAACAGACAGTTGGGGGAAAATAAATTATGGCTTAATGTCAGCCTTATAATCAGGATTGGCAGGCATCCTCTGGGCAGGAAACTATGGAAGGGGAGGGTTATTTTCTTGAGTGGGGAGAGCACCGGAACTCGAGTCTGCCTGGGTTTACTGAGACAAGTTGGGAGATTCACTTACCTGGAGATCTTCAAAAGGGCGCTGGATACACTGAGACCAGAGACCATCAAGACCATCGCCAGTAAGAGAAAGAGGATTGATTACGCTCCCAATTCAGAGAGTTTTCTTAAGAGTGGATAGATAAGCAGCTGCTTCCAAATGCATTCTTGTTCTTTTCTTTAATTGCTCCCCAAAGATCCATAGCCCAAACCCTCTTCCCTAAGAAACCTGAGCTTTTAGTTAATCAGGAATGAATGTTCTGGGCAGAGAGCAATATAGTTCCAGCTGACTTCTCCTGAGACCTCCCGTATGATGTCCTGAGTGTGATGTGATAGTCTAAGGGAAATTATGACTCTGTTCAGAGCTGTCCCCAGGGACCCTGAAGGGCTGAGACAGACGATGTTCTTCAGCCTTGGCCTCTCCAGAAGGGTTTTACAGTGGAGAAGCAATCTCCAGAGAGTTGGAAGCCGGGAAACTAATGGCGCTAGATGTCTTCAAACCTCCTGCACGGCCCTCGCTGCTCACCCCCTCCTCCATCATTTATGCATTCACACATGTTTAGGAAGTATACACCCTGTGTCAGGCAATAAGCTCTGTAGCAGGATGATAAAGATAAAAGGGATGTAAATCTTGCCTGGGTGGCAGTTACAGTGTGAAAGGAGGTGGGAAATGCACATCAATAATTACAATACAAGAAGATAGTGATGTGTTTGCAAAGCACTGTGGGTAAACTGCTTTTTTTTTTTTTAATACTAGTAAGGATTGATTTAAATGAATATGGAGGATATTCTCAAAGGAGAAAAGAAAGAGAAGAAGCCACAAAAGGAGAAGGGGGAGAACAAGAGTGTGTGCAGACCGGGCTACAGAACCTCAGAACTTCATTAAACTTTAGACCTGGAAGTGCCTTCTAAGGTCGTCTGGTTTCTACTTCAGTATGAGAACATCCCCAGGAGGTTCCGTCTCTGCTTGAACACCTCCGTGGTGGGGAACTCACCATTTCTTTTTGGATTAACAGTGTTTGGTCATCGAAGGAAATAGGGGTATCTCTAAGAATGGTGTGTGTGTGTGTGTCTGTGTCTGTGTGTGTGTGTGTGTCTGTGTGTGTGTGTGTGTGAGAGAGAGAGAGAGAGAGAGAGAGAGAGAGAGAGAAGGAGAAACAGAAAAAGGTAGGGCGGTAACCTAGATTAGGGTATCCTAGTGAGACCGCCTGAAGGACAGTGGGAGCAGTAGGTGCTGACTGGCTGTTCTTTGAGTGAAACTGGGGAGATTTTATTATGTTGAAGATGGAGCTTAATCTTCTGGTTCCAAGGTCCAAGGATGCAAGGGTGAACTTGCACAGGATGAGATCACGTGAGCAAGCCGTCAACAACGGAGACTTTGCTCTGGCCAGCAAGATTTAAGCCAATGCCTTATGACATCCTGAAAACAAGTTAGATTTACCTGGGGAGGCAAGATTAGAACCCGAGGACCCCAGAGAAGCGACTTGTAAAGGTGTTTTGGTAAGCTCCCATTTCAGCAGGGGGTGGCAAGCCTCATTGTAAGCAAACCAGCTGCGTGGAGCCTTGGGCTGCCCCATTTGTAAGAGGCCCGCTGTCTCTTCTGTGCTTGGAGGAGGTAGGAACATTGTGGGGACAGTTCTCAATAATAGGAGCCTCTGGGCACCAGCACTTGGAGAGCCCTGCCGACTCATCTCAGATGTACAAGTAGACTTCTTAACAGGTAAGAGGTATTAGAGACGCTTGGGTACAAATCAGAAATTAGGGCTATACCAACATTATTAGTTGCAAATGAGAAACGGCTTATGTGGCCTGCCTGACCTTGCCATCAAAAAGATTTCTTGCCTGGCCGGCTCAGTCTGAACAGCAGATGACTCTTGTGAATTTGAGCCCCAGGTTGGGTGTAGAGGTTACCAAAAAAGATAAAGAAATAAACAAAAAGTATGCATATGTATATTTCTTGCAAGTATCTCTAGAAAGTGAGTTCTGCTAAATATTTGGGATAGCATTTCTTTTTTCTTTTTTTTTAACGTTTATTTATTTATTTTGAGAGAAAGCGTGTGTACATGTGAGCAGGGGAGGGGCAGAGAGAGAAGGAGAGAATCCCAAGCAGGCTCTAGGCTGTCAACGCAGAGCCCAAGCCTGATGCAGGGCTCAATCCCACAAACAGTGAGATCGTGACCTGAGCTGAAATCAAGAGATGCTTAACTGACTGAGCCACCCAGGTGCCCCTGGGATAGCATTTCTTTTAAAAATATTTAGAATCCAATAGCAACTCTCAAGGAAATTGGTACTGACTTTGTGGCATATTTTAGCTAGGGGACAAATAGAAACTGACTGAATTAAACAGGGAAATGAAATGGATCAATTTGCAGAATTGTGATCCCAGATATTAGTTTGTTTACCAAATTGCAAATCAGTCAGAGGCTTCATTTAAAAAATGACAAAATGGGGCGCCTGGGTGGCTCAGTCGGCTAGGTGTCCGAGTTAGGCTCAGGTCCTGATCTCACAGTTTGTGAGTTTGAGCCCCGTGTCGGGCTCTGTGCTGACAGCTCAGAGCCTGGAGCCTGCTTCGAATTCTGTGTCTCCCTCTCTCTTTGCCCCTCACCTGCTTGCTTGCTCGCTTGCTCTTTCTTCCTCTCTCTCTCTCAAAAATAAATAAAACATTAAAAAAAAATGACAGAGCAGTTTGAATGGTGGCTGGAAACATATATTTTACAAGAAGTCGAAATAGAGTAATACGGCAGAGTGGAGAAAACACTGGCTTTGGATTCAGAATACCTGAGTTTGAATCAGATCTTGACACTTAAAGTTCTTAACCTCTCTGGGCCTCAGTTTCCTCATCTATAAAATAGAAAAAATGGCACTTAGCTCACTGGATTTTTATGAGACCTAAATGGGAAAAGACTGTGCCTGACTCAAGAAATCCTAGGTGAATCAGACAGATTTTAGGATATTGGAACATTAAAAAAAAATTTTTTTTTAATGTTTGTTTATTTTTGAGAGAGAGAGAGAGAGCAAACAGGGGAGAGGCAGAGAAAGAGGGAGACACAGAATCCAAATCAGGCTCCAGGCTCTGAGCTGTCAGCACAGAGCCCAACGGGGGGCTCAAACCCACGAACCATGAGATTGTGACCGGAGCCAAAGTTGGACGCTTAACCAGCTGAGCCACCGAGGCGCCCCGATACTGGAACATTTCTTTTTTTTTTTTTTTTCAACGTTTTTTTATTTATTTTTGGGACAGACAGAGAGAGACAGAGCATGAACGGGGGAGGGGCAGAGAGAGAGGGAGACACAGAATCGGAAACAGGCTCCAGGCTCCGAGCCATCAGCCCAGAGCCCGACGCGGGGCTCGAACCCACGGACCGCGAGATCGTGACCTGGCCGAAGTCGGACGCTTAACCGACTGCGCCACCCAGGCGCCCCATGGAACATTTCTAATCTATGCCCGACTGATGTTGCATTTGGTTTAAGTCCTCGTTATCTTATATTTGCTTCGAACCAAAAGGGTATGAACCTATTACCTGCTAGTTTACAGATATACTTTTATTAAGTAGCGGTAGAATTGCAAAGTCGTGTATAAATCGAGTAATATTTAAAATGCATGAGGGGAACTCCCCACATAAAGGAACTCTATTTGTGTAAAGCTAAAGACCTTTCCAAAAGCGAATTGTTTTTTAAAATTTATTTTTGGGAGACAGAGAGTATGAGTGGGGAAGGGCAGAGAGAGGGAGACAGGATCTGAAGCGCAGCTCTGAGTCACGGACTGTGAGATTGTGACCTGAGCCAAAGTCAGACGCTTAAGGGGCTGAGCCACCCAGCTGCCTCAGAAGCAAATAACTACTCTGTTATATCTTTTGTGCAAATCTACATGTTCATATGTTGGGATTAGTTCTATGGAGGTAATTTTGTTTCATTAGCTTCTTGCTGTGTGTGGGCTTATGAGAGAATTGCACGCAGAATGTGTGAGGAACAAAAGCAGAATGTTTGGACCCCTAAGTGTGATTGGTTTTTTAGTTATTCTCACGGGTGAAAAATGCGACCTCCAAAATCTACACTGAAACTAATTAAGGAAGAATATGACCAAAAGATGTTTGATTTACACTGTTTTGATTCCAGCCCTGTGACCTTGGCCAAGATTTGTCTTGTTAGAACCTCCATTTCTCATCCATGAACCTGAGTGGGACAGAGTGGAGGAAGGGTGGACCCAATATCTAATGCAATTGGACTAAATATCTAATGTTTCTTGCATACCTATAATTCTATCACCTAAGGAAACTTTTTTTGCTCATACTGTGTTCCAACTCTCAGACAGAGTTAATAAATGTCTTCCAAGAGTACTAGCTTACTTCAAGGGAATGGTTGAGGATATGGGAAACGGGACTGTTTCTTTTCCTAGAAATAGGGAGAGACAAGGTCACTCAACATTCGGTGATGTTTTACGTTTATTTGGACACTCTTAAGTTACTCAACAGGTGGCTTCCTCATAGAGTGTGCCTTATTCAAGTTTAGTAACTGAATAAAAATGTTCATGCATGTAAAGAAACGATCTATTTTAGTGGATTCCTTTTTATTTTTATATATTTTTTAATGTTTAATTTGTCTTAGAGAGAGACAGACAGAGCATGAGCAGGGGAGGGGCAAAGAGAGAGGGAGATACAGAATCCAAAGCAGGCTCCAGGCTCCGAGCTGTCAGCACAGAGCCCGACATGGGGCTCGAACTCACGAACTGCGAGATCATGACCTGAGCTGAAGTCGGACGCTTAACCGACTGAGCCACCCAGACGCCCTTGGATTCCTTTTGTAAAACAAATGATTTGTATTATATGAATGGTCAGTCCGACACGTGCATTTTTAAAACCTGTGTTTTCATACACCAGGATTGCTTTAAAGCAAAGTAGACCTTTCTAGTTCATCGACTCTGAGAGCTACACTAGACTTTAGAGCTCACCCAGTATAACCAATCCCCCAAATACCAGTTCAGGGCATTTAAAATACCTTGCAGTCACTGAATCAAGGCAAGTTATGAGTCCAGAGTGTCAGCAACTTAGAAGAAGGGTAGGGGAAATGCAGGCCCAGAGGCCACTGGCCACTAAGGACAGCTTGAGGGCAGAGTGCAGGCCAGGGTAGCAAACTGGCTATTCCTGAAAAGTGGGAACATCTGAAAGTGTGACTTTCATTAAGGCAAGAGCTCACACTAAATGCAGAATTTTGCAGGAATTAATTATTTACAGTTCCCCCCTCTGGATGCATTCCTTGTAGAAAGATAAAGAGCTCCGGGTGTATTGGGAATGGTTGTCCAGAGCCGGATGACAGGGGCTGCTGCTGAAAAGACTCCGCTGAGCCCAGCCTCCAGCTCCTTCCGGAGTTATAACAAAACGAATCTAAGTTTTTGTGTGTGAAATCGTATGTAAAGGCTAGTATCCCCCTAGTGCTTGGCAAACAGGCTGTTGTTTCCCATCAGAACTGAGCAGTTTTTACAATCTCAGCACTCTGTCTCAAGGTAATAGGTGACCACAGTTCTGTTCTAACTTGGAAGCAGTTTGGAGCACAGTACTCAAACATCTCAACCTCTCAGGATCTCGGTTTGCTTATCTGTAAAAGGGGGCTCTTTTCTGATTTACAGAAGGTGGAGTGGCCCCAGTGCAGGGCGGAAATAAAGGCCTTTTGTGGTTGTTTTAGCACTTGAAAGAAATCTTTTCCTAGAGCCTTGGAGCCTTGCTCTTTGAGTGAGTTAAGCTTGTAGCTCTTTGAGTCTGGGTCATTGTTTGCAAAGCCATTTATTATCTGGGAAGCTGTGTCTTTTTGATATGCAGCTCAGTAAAAGCCTGTAACCTCCCTGTGCCTGTTTCCTAATTTCTGAAACAGAATGGGGGGTGCCTGGGTGGCTCAGTCGGTTAAGCGTCCGACTTCAGTTCAGGTCATGATCTCAAAGTTTGTGAGTTTGAGCCCCGCGTTGGGCTCTGTGCTGACAGCTCAGAGCCTGGAACCTGCTTCAGATTCTGTGTCTCCCTCTCCCTCTGCCCCTCCCCTGCTCACGCTCTGTCTCTCTCTGTCTCTCAATAATAAATAAACGTTAATGGGGTGCCTGGGTGGCTCAGTCGGTTGAGCGTCTGACTTCAGCTCAGGTCATGATCTCGTGGTCTGTGAGTTCGAGCCCAGCATCAGGCTCTGTGCTGACGGCTCAGAGCCTGGAGCCTGCTTCGGATTCTGTGTCCCTCTCTTGCTCTGCTCCTCCCCCGCTCATGCTCTGTCTCTCTCTCTCAAGAATAAATAAAACATTTTTAAAAAATAAAAAAAATAGGTAAATGTTAAAAAAAAAAAATTAAAACAGAATGAGCCGTGGAGATAACGTGATGAATCAGACCTTCAAAATCTCTGTTCCATCATTCCAGAATTTTGTGGTCACCAGGATGTAAATTCCTTCAGGGCACAGACTTGCTTTTCCAGTACCTAGAACGGAGTGTGCTCCGTAGATACGTTTGAATAGGTGAATGAGGGAAGATTTATAGTACATCTAGTCTCTTGTTCTCATTCCTCAGTCAACTGAACATTATGATTCAGACTGTTCTTTTGTAATTCCAAGAATGTACCGGGCTCTCTTTTACACCCCACAGCCTTTCCATGTGTGGCCCCTCTGTCTGGAAGCATACCTCTTTCATCTGCCTGGAAACCTCCTGTGCTGACCCTCAACCTTGGTTAGGTACTGTCTCCTCCATGAAGTTCTCTCTGGATCAAGATCTCTCTCCCCTGGGCCCACGCTGCGTTTGACACATGGCTTCTGTTGAAGGGGATTTTCATACCAAATTGTGGTTCCTGGATTGGTTTTCCGCTCTCCCTTCCCTCCCAAGGTTTGAAGCAACTGAGGCCAGGGTCACCTTTGATAGGCATTCAAAAATTATTTTTAGGAATAAATGAATAGTTTCACAGAAACTTTTCAGAAACCCATCACAGTACCCAGTATTATGGTATGCTTAGAGTCTGGGCATAAAAAACACTTTTTGATTGATTTGCTAGATTACCAGATACTGGACCAAGCTTCAATTTTCTTAGCAGATCCAGGCAGAACTCCATTTTAAGTGGCATAATCATATAGGCACGTTTTGTTCCTCTGAAATGTAACTTCTACCAGTGATAAAATACAAACACACAAAAGGAAAAAAAACTCATTATCCCTGTGACCTAAATGCCTCCCACCCCTTTTCTCCTCCCTCTCCCTTGCTTTCCCTCCTTCCCTCCTCTCTCTCTCTCTCTCTCTTTCTCTCTCTTTCTATCACACACACACACACACACACACACACACACACACACACTACTTTTCACAATCCAGCTGTAGGTCCTTGAAGAGTGTTTAACACAGAAGATGCTCAATGGCTAAATTTTTTTTAAACGTTTACCTATTTTTGAGAGAGAGAAAGAGAGAGAGACAGAGCGTGAGCTGGGGAGAGGCAGAGAGAGAGAAAGACACAGAATCCGAAGCAGGCCCCAGGCTCCTGGCTGTCAGTGCAGAACCCCACTCGGGGCTCAAATCCATGGATGGGGAGATCATGACCTGAGCTGAAGTCAGATACTCCACTGACAAACCATCCAGGCGCCCCCCAGTGGCTATTTTAAAAATGACTAGACGTTGGGGCGCCTGGGTGGCTCAGGGGGTTAACCATCTGACTCTTGATTTCGGCTCACATGATTTCATGGTTCCTGAGACTGAGCCCGATGTTGGGCTCTGTGCTAACAGCACAGAGCCTGCTTGGGACTCTTTCTTTCCTTCTCTCTTTCTGCTCCTCCCCTGCTCACACATGCACCGTCTCTCCCTCTCAAAATAAATAAACTTAAATGAATAGAAGGCACCCACTCTTTTCACTGCTTAATTTCTGGAATAAGTGTTATAACCTTGCAGCCTCCATTTATTCCCTTTGTTCTTGAACTTCTATCAGTAGCATTTCTTCTCTTGCCACTCCACTGCTGTTATTCTCTTGAAGGCCACCAATGACCGAATTACAAAACCTAATGGAATTATCTCGGTCTTCCTCCTGCCTGACTTCATTATGGTGTTTGGTATTGTTTATCTTTCTGAAATGTGACGTAATTGAAAAAACATGGGTTTTAAAGTAGAGAGACCCTAGTTTACATATTTTTGAGTTTTATTTATTTATTCTGAGACAGAGAGAGGCAGGACTTGAACTCGGAACGGTGAGATCATGACCTGAGCCAAAATCAGGAGTCGGACACTTAACTGATTGAGCCACCCAGGCTCCCCAAGACCCTAGTTAAAAAACATATTTTTTTAATTAAAAAAAAATGTATTTGAGAGAGAGAGAGAGAGAGAAAGACAGAGTGGGGGAGGGGCAGAGGGAGAGAGAATCCCAAGCAGGCTCCATGCTGCCAGCACAGAGCCTGATGCGGGGCTGGAACCCACAAAACCATGAGATCACGACCTGAGCCAAAACTAACAGGACACCCAACTGACTGAGCCACCCAGGCACCCCCGCCAAACCCTAGTTTAAATGTGTGCCCACCTACCACTTGCTAGTTTGGGTAAGTCACCTTTTAACATCTCTTGTCACAGGGCACCTGGGTGGCTCGGTCGGTTTAAGCATTAGACTCTTGATTCCGGCTCAGGTCATGATCTCATGGTTGGTGAGATCTAGCCCCACATCGGGCTTTGTGCTGACAGTGTGGATCCTGCTTGGGATTTCTCTCTCTCTCCATATCGCTCAAACCCCTCCCCAACTCACTCTCATGTCCTCTCTCTCTCTGTCTCTCAAAATAAGTAGATAAATATTTTTAAAATTAATTTTCTTTGAAAACAAATAAATAAATATTCAAAATAAAATAAAATCTCCTATCATCCTAAAATGGAGTTTTGATATCTATTTCTCAGAGTGGGTGGGAGGGTTAAATGGAATTTTGTGAACACTTAGCCCAGTGCCTGGCTTGCAATAGGCATTCAATAAATGTTGGCTCCTTTCCTCCCTGACTTCCGAATCATCCCTCATTCTTGGTTTTCTTCCAATCTACATCTCTGAATAGATCTTCATAGGGCTTTTCTTGCTTGCTCACCTCTTATTCTATGTTTTTCTCCTGTCCTATTTCAGATCTTCTCCATCTTTTACCCGAACTGTTTGCCGTGCGTTTTGTTGACATTCCAAAATATGGAATGTTTAGAATAATAGTCTCCAAATTGGTCTCTGTGTATCCAATGTTTCGCTCCTCCAGTACATATTTCGCAGTCACTAGAATCGATGTTCCTCAAATACAGATTGATAGAATCACTCCCTCCCTGCCCCCCCAAAAACTTGAATAGCATCCCTGTGTTTAAAGAATAAAATCTACATGAAATCATTATTGCACTATATGCTAACTAACTTGGATGTAAATTAAAAATAAATTAGTTTTAGGGGTGCCTGAGTGGCTCAGTTGGTTGAGCGTCCAGGTCACGATCTCACAGTTCGTGGGTTCCAGCCCTGCGTCAGGCTCTGTGCTGACAGCTTGGAGCCTGGAGCCTGCTTCAGATTCTGTGTTTCCCTCTCTCTCTGCCCCTCACGTGCTCACACTCTGTCTCTCTCTTTCAAAAATAAACATTAAAAAAAATTTTTTTAAATAAATCAATTCAAAAAAAACCTTTAAAAGAAGAAGAAAAAGAATAAAATCTAAACTTTGAACACTTACCATTTTGAATGTTATTTATCCTTTCCTTTATGTCCTTCTGTATGCCCTGACTTATCTCTGCCTATTTTCAAAACCCTTCATGAGTTTTTACTCCTCAGTGCCTTTACTACAACCTTTGCTTTATTCCACAATGGCCCATTCTTCTTTTCTATTGAAATTCATACTTTGTCTTTTAAAAATTTTTTTTTAATGTTTATTATTTTTGAGAGAGTGAGAGAGACAGAGAACAAGCAGGGAAGGGGCAGAGAAGGAGGGAGACACAGAATCGGAAGCAGGCTCCAGGCTCTGAGCCGTCAGCACATAGCCCGACATGGGGCTCGAACTCACAGACTGGGAGATCATGACCTCAGCTGAAGTCAGCCGTCCAACCGACTGAGCCACCCAGGGGCCCCCATACTTTGTCTTAAATACCAATTCCTCCACGGAGCCTGCCCAGATCACCTTTTTCCTTCTAGTTAAAATTTATCAATCTTTCGACTCATACTTTGTTTGCACTTATGTTTTGCACTTAATTTATTCTGCCTTGCTCTACGGGGTGCCCCGTGCACAAACCGTGTCTTATTTGTCTTGCTGTATTCCTAGCACTTAGTAAGGAACCTCACACAGCTCTCTGGCTTAAATACTTACAGAGTTAAACTGAGTTGAAAGCACGAATAGTCATGCTTCCTAACAAGGGTGTTATAAAGGGACTTAATTCAGCATAAAAAGCGCTAACATTTATAGACTGCTTACTATGTGCCAAGCACTTTTCTAAGTGCCTTGTTCTGTTTGATGCTCACGACAACCCAGGAGAGAGATGGGATTAATTGCCTTGATTTTACAGGTGAGGAAGCCGAGACGGAGAAATTAAATAACGTGCCCCCAAAGCAAACAGCTGTGAAATGGTGGAAAGGGGCCTAAAGCTCAGATAGCATCCCTGGGGCCTGTGCACCTAATCATTAGGTTATATTGCCAGTCGCATTTGGCACTTCCAAGGAAAGCGGTGGAAGGCCCAGAGCATGCCACCTGCAAGGACAGCAAGGAGACAGGGTGACGTCAGGAAGTCTCTTCCGGCCTTGGTTTGCACAAAGACCGCCCTTGAAAGCCTTAGAGAACAAGAGATGATGTCTGTGTGTGCCTTGGTATCCCAGTTTCAAGAACACAGGCAGCCAACCGTTGTGCAAACCATTCTTCTTTGACCCCTAAGCCTTTTGATGAGCAATTAAACTAGGGAGGCTTATCTGGCGACAGGCCTCCCGAGGTGACGTCATTGTTCACCCTGGCCCCTGCCAAAGGCTAGCGGAAGCGCTCTGCCAAGCTTATGCATTCCTCATGGCTGAGAGGCCTCGCCAGCACCCTGTCCTCAGGAACTGAGACTCCATACAAGTCTCGTGGCATTTTCTTCCTTTTCCACAGAAGGAGATGCTGGACGTGGTGGCTGGCCAACTGTGGTTTTATTTAGATTGTGTTCAGCCCGCACGCTCTGCCCTCCTCTGACCACACAGATCCCGTGTGGTTTCTTCTGACTTCTCCAGTAGCTAGCTTCTGCACAGAGGAAATGAGGTAGGGATTGGGGAAGGGAACAGAACCCATATACCAGGAGTGGTTGAAGCCCGTTCTTTCCAATTCTTGCTCCCGTCTCCCCATTCCAGGCTTCTTGTCCTATCACCACCCTAGCGATTAGTCCCTGATACATTTCACCATGCAATGCTGTTTGTAGGTTTCGGGGAGGTGTTTAGTATTCAGTAATAAAATGTCTGGGTTCAGAAATGCATCACTTCAAATGGACTTTGTTTTAGGCATAATTATAATGTTTTTATTTTTTTTAATGTTTATTTTTGAGAGAGAGAGAGAGCACACATGCGTGCGTGTGCGCGGGGGAGGGGCAGAGAGAGGGAGAGGGAGACAGGATCTGAAGCAGGCTCCAGGCTCCGAACTGTCAGCACAGAGCCCGACGTGGGGCTCGAACCCACGAGTCCTGAGATCATGACCTGAGCTGAAATCCAACGCTAACCGACTGAGCTACCCAGGCGTCCCTGAACTGCTTTTTTTTTTTTAAACAGAGAGAATCTGGGGGCTCACAGATCCAGATGGTGGGGTGGGGACCCTCTCTTTCCTGCCACTGCCTCTAACTAAGCTCCAGTTACCTTTAACGATGTTCAGAGAAAGCCATTCTCTCTATCCTTGCTCATACATTCCAGTCCCTAACTGGATTCACTGTCAGTAGATGTTTATCATCCAGCCCGAATCTCCCGCACTGAGAGCCTCAGTCCCTCTTGCTCAGCCACAGAAGGAGAGCCGGAGAGTAAGGTCTGCCGTCCCGCACTTTGTATTCGGAGATAGATAATAACCCTGCGCCACAGCATCCTTGACATTTCTGTCAGATTTCCAGCTTCTCTGGTATTAACAGGGTCTACTTCACGTATACCTGTTGCTTGCTTCTTGCTTCTTTCCCTTGTGATGTGGGCCAGCCCTTGGGTTTGGTTGTTCTCATGTTGTGTAGGAGACAGACTCCACTTCCCGGCCTTGAGGATGGGGACCGTCTGGCTTGTGGTGGCATTACTGGAGGGGACGCTCCTGCCTCCCGCCTGTGAGTTGCCTATCCCTGGCATCCCCGGGGGGGCAGGCGGGACGGTGCGTCTGTGGGCGCCCTGCGCCTGCCCCTTCTACCCCACACTCACTTGGATGTGCACCCAGGAGAAATCTAGCCTCACAGCTAGTATTTTTCACTTAGGTTCTCTCCTGACGTTTTGGCCGAAGAACGGACTATAGTTAGTGGGCCTCCAGAAGTAATAGACAGCTGTTGGGTGTCCTGTGGCTGCAGGAGAAGGGAGCCTGAGCAGCTGAACATAAACAACAGTTGCTTGGTAATATGAGCTCCTTTCATTTAAAGTCAGAGGCCTGGCTGCTGGTGGGGGAAGGGAGGCCAGGTTGTTCTGGCCGGCACCTGTCTGGGAGGCCAGAGTGCCAGAGAGTCTGCTGAGAGCCAAATATGGGAGAGAGGTGGTGAGGGGAGGCCTGCAGAGGAGAGCAGGGGCTCAGGTTCTGGAGCTCTGGGTGGAAACTCTGGTCCTGACGCCCTGAGGGAGTTGAAGAGCAGCATAGAGCTCTGTGATATACCCAGCTAACATCAGGGCTGGTAAAATTCTGGTGCCACACAGAGCTGCTTGCCAGAGTTGATACAGTTGGTGAGATTCCGGTGGCCTCTAATGGGCTTGAGAAGACCTGGGTCCAAGTTCTGGCTTTCTCTTTGATTGTTGTTATTGTTACTTATCTGTGACCTTGAATAAAGTTCTACCTCGCTCCTAGGTCGCTGGGAAGATCAAATATTACGCATGAAAGTCCTTTACAAAAGTGTGAGGGTTACTATACGACAAAAGACACAGGATGCTGAAGAGACTCAAAGGGCGGAGACACTTGGTTCTTCCCTCAACATGCCAGTAGTCTTAACAGTAATGATGGCTCGCCTTTGAAGGAGATTTTGTTTCTCAAAGCAGTTCCCTATTTATCATCTTACTCAATAGGGCCATAGGAAAAAGTAAACAGAAACAGAGGGCGAGGGGGGGGGTTACGGGGGGGGGGGCGCGGAGGATGTGTTTTCAACAGGGTTTTAGTGGATGACAAGGTTATGACTTCAAGGAAAGAAGTGGGGAAGGGACTACCGGTGGAGATAAGCAAGGACAGGGCTAGGGACTCGAGGGACTCAGGGTATCTGCTTCTGAGCCAAGGGCAACCATTTCAGTTTTAGTTTGAAGGAGGTTTTCCCTCAGGCCAGGTGACAAATGTAAATGATCGTTCTCAACCACTGCTGTGCCCAGGCTTAAATCAAATCTCCTAGGATTTTAGATTTTAGGCCCAGAATCTGTCGTGGGTGGGAAAAGTGGCTGCAGTGTGTGGGAAGAGGGAGCTTGGTGACTTTAATGCCTTTTAAGAGGCATCCATTTAAATTTAGAATGCTCCTGATAAACTGCAAGGAGCCTGCTCTCCTTGTGAGTCTCTCTCCCCGCCAGGTACCCATCAAATCCTTTAGCCCCATCCCTCCTGTTTTTGTTTGCTTCCTTGCTTTGTTTTGTTTGGCTTCCAAGTGAGGGGTGGTGTTCTACCTTCTTCCCTCCCTGAGACCCCAGTCTCTTACTTCAGCAGGCCCCTCAACAGGCAGGTTCCTTGCAGTGGGAAGTTATCAGATCCCCTGCAAAGCACTTGTCCTTGGAGGAAGTCCAAGGCAGTGAGCAACTCTGGCGCCTTGGCTGAACTCCGGATCCCCAAGTTTGAAGTTGCTGTCCAGACTCCTCAGCAATCCTGGAGCCAGAGGAAGTATTTGTTCCTTGCCAGGCTTGACACCTGAGGGAGGGGGTTTCTCCTTTCTATGCCACGTCCGGGAGTTAAAATAGAGTGCTACCAAACCACCTTTGAGTGAGCCAGTGACCGGATGTGGGGAGTCCGAAATAAGACGAGCTGATGTTCCGGGGAGTCATCATTTACAGGTGGGCCTGGCCTTGGCTTTTTGGCCCGGGGGGAAAACTTACTTCCCTCAGTTTCCTGGCCTCTTGGAGCTGGTGCGGTGTCTGGATGCCGTGAGCTCCCGTCCATGGGTCATTCCCGGGCATCATGGACCTGTGGCCAGTTGTCAGACCATGCTTGGTGTCTTGCTGAACTGCAGGGGTGTGTTTTCTTGCGGTGAGTTCTTGTAGTCTTTGGGAATGTGATTTTGCCTCAGCTTTGGGACACTCATGCAATGTTCCCGAGACCTTCACCCTGGTAGGGAAGCTGGGTGTCCGCTCCTCACTGGATCTTGGACTCATAGACAGGGGCGGAGAAGAATAGGTGAATCGCTTTGTGGATTTAACGGTGCATTCGTCTGTGCTCCTTTTGGTCTATTTGAAAGCTACTGTCTCTACTTTGCAGAGAGGCCAATAGTGGAGAGGCATATGTGCTGGGCTGGAAGGGAGAATGGACCATACAAGCCTCTGTTGTTGAAGCTGGGCTGGTTTACTGAGTGCCCCAATAAAGTGGATCAGCTTTAGGGCCAGTGTCTTAGGGCTGTAGGTACCCGGGTCTAGGGAGTGAATGGGTCAGCGTATCTTCAGACACTATCAGGGCTGATTCACTTTCTTAGGTTCCATGACCTGGGGATATCCTAGACTTTTTGTGACCCAGTCCATGCCCCTTGCAGGTTGAAGCAGAACTGAAACGTCCTCCAGGAACGCAACTCCCAGGGGCCTTGCTGAATGCTTTGCCTTCTGGGTGCTCACCCTCCTCTAACTTGATTTTTGCGCTAGGGGTGGGGCTATGGTATGGACAGGGTCGCTCAAGATCTAGAGGGATCAGTCCCTCTTCCTTACTGGTCCTGTGTGTCCTATGTCTCTCACATCCTATTGTCTGTGCTTCTTTGGTATGTCGTGTCTGCTGTCCTCAGCTTACTCCACAGAAGAAATGTTCTCTCTTCTCAGCTTGTCGTTTTGGAAGCAGCCTCTGGGAACCTTGCTGTCACCCTTTGTCACCCAGCTTTCCTGTGCACCTACCTGCACCCCCAAATAGTTCAAAGAAAGCACTTTTTTTAGAAGACATCCAGCGGAAAAGCGCCCTCCTTTTCCCTCAACCCTATGTCTTGGGTGGCCTTGGAGAGTGAGGACTGAATTCCCGGATTCCTCCGTTCCCCTTTTCCCCTCCCCCCCCTTCCCCCAAAGAAAAAGCTGGGCGTTAGACTGATGAGAGTTGCCCGGCCAATCATTGCTTTGAGAAAGTTTGGTTTGTGATCCTGTTTCATTAGGCTGATTGGAGCAGCCTTTACTCGGAGGTAGAGTCCCTCCCCAAGGGATTCCGGGTACAGTTACCCTAGCCGTCGCTGGCTGTGCATGCCCTTTCTGGACAGAAATGACCTCCCCTCCCCTCCCCTCCCTCCTAGTCCCCCCCCGCCCCCCCCCCCCCTCCTTTTTTGTTTTTTTCTAGTGTCTCTCTCCCTCTCTCTCTCTCTCTCTCTCTCTCTCTCTCCCTCTCTCCCCTTCTCCCTCCTGCTCTCCGCCTCCCTGCAGCGCCACGCCGGCTCCCCAGCCCGGTCGGCCGATCGCGAGCCGCTGAGAGTTTGCCGAGCCGCCCCCCTGGGGCCCCGCGCCGCCGAGTCCCGCTAAGGCGAAGACGCAAGCAGGCCGGGGAGAGCGCGGAAGAAAAACAAGCGGGCGCGCCGCGGGAGCCCCAGGAGGGCGGCCGGGTGGCGGCGGAGGGCGGACGGGGCGGGCCGGCGCCGACGGCCGGGGGAGCGCGCACGGGAAAGTTCGGCCCCGGCGGCCGCGCGCCTGCCTCGCGGCGCTCCGGGAGAGGAACTTGCCCTCCGCGCGGCTCGAGCGGCGAGCCTTTCCCACCCGAGAGCCGGCCGAGCGCGCCGCGGCCGGGGGCGGGCGGCGAGGCGGCTGGCGGAGGGCGCCGAGCGAGCGCGGACGCCGCGGGCCCCCATGCCGGCGGCCAACATGCTGGAGAACCTGCAGCCGCCCGCCCTGCAGGTGCCCGAGCCGCAGGGCGCGCCCGAGGGCAGCCCGCTCTGGTCCAGCTCGTCGACCCCCACGCTCCGCCGCCGGCGCTTCAAGATGCGCCGCATGAAGAACGTGCAGGAGCAGAGCCTGGAGGCCGGGCTGGCCCGGGACCTGCCCGGCGTCTTGGCCCCCGGCAAGGAGTTCCTGCAGCTGCCGTCCATCGAGATCACGCCCTCCAGCGACGAGGACACCCCGTGGTCCAACTGCTCCACACCCAGCGCTTCCCCGCGCCGAAAGCGCTTCCTCCTCCGCAAGTGGCTCAGGGTGAGGGAGCGGAAGGAGTGCAGTGAAAGCAGGTACGTCCCTGCGGCTCCCCCTGCCTGCCACCCTCTCCCCTCCTCCTCCTCCTCCCCTTCCCCGGGGCGTCCGGGGTCGAAGCCTCGCGGAGGCGCGTGGGGGGGGGGGGACTCGCCAGAGTGGGCCCCGGGCACTGCTGCGCCCCTCTCGGGGGGGCTGGTAGTCCTTCCGCTTCCACGCGTGTCGCCCCCCACCCCCAGCCGGGGCTGGGGGCCTGCGACTTTTCTCCTGTGTCCCACATCTCCTTGGGGCTTCCAGCCGCGTTCCATCTCATTCCATCCGCATAGCAAAGTGAATAAAACCCGTGGCAGCCAACATCTGTTGAGCCCTTACCATGTGCATGCAGGTCGTTATGGTAAGCACCGTGTATCGCCAAGCTGAATCCTCACAAAAACTCTGAGTTAGGTCCTACTCTTATTCCCGTTTCACACATGGACGTAGCAGAAGGTGAGAGAGGTTCAGTGGTGCCTCCACTTACACCTGTGTTTCTGAACTCCATTTCCATTTTTATTACTTTATTTTGGCCACACCAGCTTTGCGTGGCCTGGCCCACAAGGGTAGAGGACGAGCAGGCGGATTCCTGTTGAGTGAGATACATTTCCCAGTGCAGACAGTCTTCAGGGGTCTCGAGCTGCTCTCCAGCACTCTGGCTTGTGCTAGCTACTTCTTGCCTGGGTTAGTGTGGCATCCCAGTAGTGGGACAGGTTCCCCTTTTCTAGCACTGGGTGTGGAAGACCATAGGGCTGCTGGATACAGCCTTGGCTAGGAGGTGTGTTGGAGCCCAGGCCATTGCCTGGTGGAGCATGTGCGAGGGGAGCATGTCCTCACTGGCTCATTGATACCATGGACTCTACTCACGTTTAGACTCTAGGGCCCTGTCTCTCTCTCTTTTATAGTGTTTTATTTTGAGAGAGAGGTAGCATGAGCAGGGGAGGCGCAGAGAAGGAGAGAATCCCAAGCACAGATGCTTTCAGCACAGAGCCAGAAGTGGGGCTCGATCCCACCGACGGTGAGATGGTGAGATCGTGACCTAAGCCGAAATCAAGAGCTGGCGGCTTTGAGAGCCCCAAGTGCCCTGTTTGTGCCCTTGAGTGGGGCAGCTGAAGAATTGGCCACCTTCCCCAGGACTTCTCCTCCTGGCTTAGTCAATTTCATTCACCTCAGTAAGGATTTATTGAATGTTCTGAGCTCAGTCTGGTACCAACTGATGTTGATGGGGCCCTGGAAGGGGGAGGAAGGGCTGAGTAGAAAGAGGGGATGTGGACTTTGAGAAGGAGGATGGGTGGAAACTTGGATCAGCAATTAAGACCTAGGCATTTCTCTCCTGTTGAGATGGAACCATTGGAAGACAAAGATTTATGGAAGGGAGAGTCTCAAACTGTTATGGAAAGTACGAGGTCAGGGGCATGAGATCAGGAAAGGGGAACAGTATGGACGAAGGCAAAGGAAGCAGGGTGGGGGCACCGGGCTGGCTCATTTGGAAGAATCTGTCGTAATTTTTTTTTTTTTTTTTTTGTAATCTATATTTTAGAGAGAGATTGAGAGACAGAGTGCAAGAAGGGGAGGGGCAGAGAGGGGGGAGGCACAGAATCTGAAGCAGGCTCCAGGCTCTTGAGTTGTCAGCACAGAGCCTGACGCGAGGTTTGAACTCAAGAACCTCGAGATCATGGTCTGAGCCGAAGTTGGACACTCAACCAGCTGAGACACCCAGGTGGCCCTCTTTCTCTCTCTCTCTCTTTTTTTTTTTTAAGTCTTATATATTTATCTTGAGAGAGAGCATGCACGGGGGGAGGGTCAAAGAGAGAGGGAGAGAGAACCCTAAGCAGGCTCTGCCCTGCCAGCACCAGCAGGGAGCCCGAAGCGGGCTTGAACCCATGAACCATGAGGTTATGACCTGAGCCTAAGTCAGTTTAACTTACTGGGCCACCCGGGTGCCCGGTTATCCTTTTAATATGTAGAGTTTTGTCCCGGGGCTTTTTGTGGACCTGACCAGAACAATTCTGTCTGGTACCTCATCCTGCTGACTTTTCCATAGAGTAGAGGGAAGAGGGGCAAACTTTATGGGAACTAATCTTTTTTTTTTTTTAATATATTTATATTTTTTAACATTTATTTATTTTTGAGACAGAGAGAGACAGAGCATGAATGGGGGAGGGTCAGAGAGAGAGGGAGACACAGAATCCGAAACAGGCTCCAGGCTCTGAGCTGTCAGCACAGAGCCCGATGCGGGGCTCGAACTCACGGACCGCGCGATCATGACCTGAGCCGAAGTCGGATGCTCAACCGACTGAGCCACCCAGGCGCCCCCCCCCCCTTTTTTTTTTTTAAAGTAATTTCTGTGCCCAATGTAGGGCTTGAGTTCATGACCCCAACTCATGATCAAAAGCCCAGTGAATGAATGCTCTACCCACTGAGTCAGCCAGGAGCTAATCTTGAATGAAAATAGTTCATCACCTTTTGTCAGCTTTTTCCCCTCGAATGTGAGAGACCCTAATAGAGACCCTGTTTTGACCTTGGGATTTTGCCACATATATGGGGGACAAAATATGGGGGAAAGAGTCTTGCGTTGCTGGCCAGGGTGAGGATGGGGGTGGGTGGTTAAAATTACGGAAGGCTTTTTTGGTTTTGAGAGTTGTCTAAGGATGCAGTGTTATCTTCCATACTTTTTAAAAAAAAATTTTTTTTTTTAATGTTTTATTTATTTTTGAGACAGGGAGAGACAGAGCATGAACGGGGGAGGGTCAGAGAGAGGGAGACACAGAATCTGAAACAGGCTCCAGGCTCCGAGCTGTCAGCACAGAGCCTGACGCGGGGCTCGAACTCACAGACCGCGAGATCATGACCTGAGCCGAAGTCGGCCGCCCAACCGACTGAGCCACCCAGGCGCCCCAATCTTCCATACTTTTAAAAATCAGTAAGGATTTCCACCTTCTAGGTGTAGAGGAAGGCAGACCTTTTAAATGATGGCTTGATGGATTAGAAGAAGATGTGTATATGTGTAGAAAAAGGTAGACTTCGGATTCAAACTCACATTGGTGTCACTCCAGTCTCTACTCTTAGCCACTATTACACTGCCTCCTGTTGGCATCTCTGGATCTTGGCAAAGACAAAAACCCCATCACGTGTAGGCCTTAGAAGCGGAAGGCTTCTTGGAGAGAAAAGAAGCATTCGAGTGAATAGGTGCTTGGAGATGCCCAGCAGGATTCCCTGAGAAGGATTTGGCATTTGGAAACAGTAGAGCAGAGAGACTATTGGACGCGAAGTCAGGAGACTTCAGTTTACGTGTAAGTTCCGTAATGTAGTGAGTGTGGGACCTTGGACACCCCACTTCATTCACCGCTGTGTGTCTCACCTTCTCCATCCACGGAAGGGGGCATGTGTCTCAGGAGTAATACACGTGGAAACGTTTTCCGAACGCCTGGGCGGAGGGTTATTGTCCGTATTCAGTGAGGATCTCCCATGGAGCGGATGTATGCTTGAAAGTGTGAGCTTAGGGACTCAAGTGTCCTGGAGCAGCACCTGGGACTCCTCACACATTATGGGACTTGGAAACGATGGTTGGAAAATTACTCTGCCCTCCCCGGCCTGGCTTAGGGGGGATTAGCATACCGGGCCCAGCGTGGTATCCTTTCTTTCCACCTTCTACCTCGGAATCTCCCTCTGCACAGTAGAGAAAAGCACCTTTCAAAGGCCTGTGATGGCATCTGCTGCGGGGCTGTGGATCTTAACTGCGCAAAGTCGAACATAGAGATCAGGAGAGCTGTTTTTTTCTCCTTTAACCCTAGGAAGAAAGAAGTGGAGAAATTGGTAAAGTTAGCGTGGAAAAGCACGTTGGAGGACAGTACTGAAATAACCCACGTCCAGTTTTGTCTGGTTCCCCTTTGTATCTTTGCCGTCTAGCACCGCACTTGGCCTTGTATGGTGACCCATGCGTGTTCGTTGATGAATAAATTAAAAATGAGTGAATGAATGATTCTTTCTGTCTCTGCTGTTTGGAATGGAATTATCTTTATTCATGAGTCAGGGAGAGTTTCCTGGAGGGGATGACTTCAGAGCTGAGGTTTTTTTCCTGTGACAGCTTTATGGAGATGTAATTTACATACCATACCATTCACTCATTTATAAAGTATACATTTCGGTGGTTTTTAGCATATTCATACATAGGCACCACAGTCCATTTTAGAACATTTTCGTGACCCCGGAAAGAAACCCGTACCCTATACGTACCACCCTCAGTCCTCCTATTCCTCATCCCCCCAGCCCCAGGCGGCCACACATCTGCTTACTGTGGAGAGCAGTTTTGAATAGGAACCAGATGCTTGTTGGTGAGAGCAGTTTGGGGGTGTTGACAGCAGGAATGGACGACCAAGAGAGTGGTCTCGATGAGAGATGTGGAAAATGAAGTGGTGAACTGATGGGCTGGCAGACTTGCTTTATGCGGAAGAGTTTGAATTTCAGTTTATCAGTCAGTCAACAAACATGTACTGAGATCCCATGGACATTGTGTTTTATATACAAAGAAGATTCACCTCCGTGGGAGACGCTGTAGGTTCTGGAACCAGGGAGAGGTGTGCAGAGTGGTATTTGAGGCAACTATTTCTTGCTACTCGGGGCGGGGGGGAGGGGGGAGAGAAACCCAGTGGGGAGGTAGAGGCCGAGCCTTGCACTGTTTTTCCAGGGGTCTGACTGGAAATGGTCTTCGCCCCCCCCCTTTTAGGGGAGAGGGGGCTTTTTTTTTTTTTTTTTTTTGCTGGCCATGTCCCCTTCTGAGCTCCCTGAAAAATGTAGTCCGAAGTTGATGGGGCAAGCTCTTGGAATTAGCGCCTGCATGCCTCCCTGAACACCCTGGCCATAGCTGGTTGTAGAGATTGTTCATAATTCTCGGACCTGCTGGATTACCGTAAAAGTAAGAAATTAGAGCCACATCTGGCAGAATGGCATCCTGTCCTCCTTTTCTGGAGGGACAAGGGGCAAATGAGTAGGTGTGGATGGCTGACTGTAGGCTGTCTTTCCAGGGGACACAGAAGCATTTCTCTGCTGCTCTCTCCCCAGGGTGCCCTCCTTGTCATTATTTGTGCCGCCACTTTCCCTCGGCTGGCCGGCTGGGCGTTCTGTCCCCTCTTCTGTGCAACGTCCGCACCCTGCTTAGAGACCTTTCAGCTTGGAGCCTCGGGGTTTCTGCTGTGCTATACATGTGACCTCAAGTGGTACCTCTCACTGATTCTGCCCAGCCTGGTAGGTCTGGTTGTCCCTCTGGTGGTGCCAGCCTAGCTGGTGTGTGGGTTGGCAGGTAATGGTGTCATTGGTATATTTATCTTGATTCTTCAGCCCTTTCCTCTGAGCTTTGGAGAGAGTCTTGCTTCCGGTTTCAGCCCCATTTCCAGGGGAGCGGGTTGATGTGTGCATCCAAACCCCTGTGCACACCCTGCCGTGTATGAGAAGCCCAGGGAGTGTGGGAGAGGGAAACTTCGTTCTTTCCTTAACACAAAGACAATAAACACAAATGCAGAGGAGACCTGTGCTTTGTCAGCAGATTAAGTAAGGAATCAGTGCCAGATATAAACCAGTGAAAACCTCTACCAGACCCATAAATCCTTGGGGGCGGGGACTGTGTCTTAACTTTGTGCCAGGTTTTCTGCTAAGCGTCTTAAATGCAAAATCACAATTAATCCTCGCAAGAAAGCCCCCAGGTGGGTTTTACGGCCGAGGAGCCTGAAGTTCAGAGATTAACTTGCTCCAGGTCTAACAGAAGCAAGGGGGAGATTTGAACCATGTTCTTCTGATTCTAGAGCCTGAGTTCTTCACAGCCACGCTGTACCGTGTCTCCAGGGCCTGGACATCGTTGGCTCTGGAGTGTTTGAGGAAGCAAACACATGCGGGGGAGAGTATAAGAGAAGGGAGGAATGAGGTCAGGAGGACGGGACGGCCTCTGAGGAGAATGCTGTAGCGGTCGTGGGCAAGCGCCGCCGTGGGCGAGGCCCGTGCTGACCGGCGTGGCAAACCGGTCCGTGAGAAGCAGCCAGCCTTTGGCTGTAGACGCGGCTTCCAGATTCGAACCATTTGTGGAAACAGAGGTGGAGATGGAGCCCCCCGGGCTGCTTCACCCTGGCCAAGGCCCTCTGTGGGAGTTGGCATTTTAAGAGTTTCCATGGCGGTTACGTGCTCAGGGGGCCCCCGTGATGTGTCAGGCAGGAGACAGAGGTGATCTTGGGGCAGATGAGCAGGTGAGGATTTGGCCCTGTGTGGTTAGTTTCTCTCGAGTACTCTCTATCCAACCAGTTGCTAGGTTGGTCACTGATAATTGCTTCTAGGGTAACGCTGTTTTCCATTAAGGCGTCTGAATGGCTAAGCTGCCAGGGGGGAATTTCCTTCCTGACCTCAGTGTGCGAGCCTCTGGGCCCTGGAGCAGGTGTTCAGATACGGAACCAAGTTGGCCTGAGAGCCCGACGTGGTTGCCGGGTTGCGGTGCGTACAAGAGCTTGCTACAGCCTGAGGGCTCTTTCTGGAGCTTTTGCCCTCTTGGGATTCTCTCCTCTGTAGCCCATGTTGGTGTGGTGATGCGCCAGGGGGCTGCTGTACCTGGTGCGAAGGAAGATACAGCTTTTGGGGTATCTTGTGGGGGGTAAGGGGATGGTCTGTGAGTTCTGGCGCTGTGACTTCGGGGCCTGCGGAATCTTCCTCCTCTCCGAGGAGATGGCAGAGCTTCCATCCGGGGGTGCAAGAACTGAAAATCAAATGCGGGCCTTCAGATGGGAGAGGGGGGAGGCAGGGTGGAGACGCTTCGGGCTGCAGCAAAGAGCCGTCAGGCAGTGGCTGGCCACCCCCTGTGGCACCGGCAACAGCCGCGGTCCCCTTCTAAAAATAGTCCTGGTGTCAAATACTCTCCTCTGTTTTCCAGACACCACGTGTCTGGATTTCCAATTCAGATAATACAGTCCAGAATCATCCGTGCGACGTGGCTGTGCCTCAGCTAATCAGGTCAGCGGTGGAAGACGAGAGGGATGAAGAAATCCGTGGCTTTTCCGTCGGAGCCCCGATACATTTTGTTGGTTCGATGGCATAAAGGCCTTCTTTCTGCATCCTTTGTACATACTTTGTTGAGGCTCTGGTTGCTCAACCCTGCTTTTTATCTCATCTAGATAAAGAAACACAGCGATAGGCACATCATGGTGGCAGATCTGGGTTATGGGCAGGAACTCAGGCCTCTGACCTCAAGGCTGGGCCAGTTTCTAACCTATCACTTCTCTGGGGCTTCTTCATTCTTTGAAAGATCTCCTCATGTCAGCATATCTCTGAAGTGATGCCTGGCCCCAGCCTCGTGCCTCTCACCTACTCAGTCTGACCACAGAGGTTTTTAGTCTTTGCTGCTTCTTGGTTAGCAGATTGAGTCAGGAAATGAGGGGGCTGAGTGAGGGAACGAAAAACAAACAGCGACCCACTTGGTTTTTTCCCCTTTCTTCTTACAACTATGGAAAAAGGATTTCCTTTGGGGCCCGGGGAGGGAAAGGGGAACATGGTAACCCTGGCGTTGTTTGGCCCAACAATTAGGACAATACAGAAAGACATGGCGGGCGGTTAGTTTAGGGGCACGTTTGTGAGTCTCTCCAAGGGGGTCTTCCAGCTTGTCTTAAAAGAAAATTTTACGTCATAAAAGTCAGTGCATATTGTGTGTGTAATAAAATAGCTAGCCAATGTAAAAATTTGGGGTAATAGGCAAGAGGAAAATACAGCTCATTCTACTGTGCTAACCCAACCGTAGGTAACATATTTTGTGTATTATCACTCACTATTTTTTCTCCAGCAGGTTTCCTTTTTTTTTTTTTTAATTTTTTAATGTTTAACTGTTTTTGAGAGAGAGAGAGAGAGTGTGTGTGAGTGGAGGAGGGGCAGACAGAGAGGGAGACAGAATCTGAAGCAGGCTCCAGGCTCTGAGCTGTCAGCGGGGCTCGAAATCACAAACTGCGAGATCATGACCTGAGCCAAAGTCGGACACCTAACCAACTGAACCACCCAGGCGCCCCTCAGGTTTCCTTTTTAAGTGATAGACTTTTCTTTTTCACTCGCTCTTCTGTATCTTGTCCCTATAGAAGGTACGGTCGAATGTAAGTCTGTAGGTTGAGGACAGGTATGTCTGTGAAATAAGGGGGGAAAAAAGAACTTCTAAAGCACTGTTTCTGGAGGAGCCATCAGGATGAGACGCTTCTCCAAAGTGGGGGTGAGAGCCCGCTCATCAGAGATGCCACTCAGCCTTGTCCTCATGTTTTCCATAACCAAGCTTGTGCGTTAGTGCCAGTCTGACCCCGCAGAGCCATCCGCCTTGGTCTGGCAAGCGTTTGTTTTCTAGCTGGGTCGTTACACTCCGGAGTTCTTCCTGACCTTTTGTTTCCTTCTCAGGAATGACAGTAATAAAGGTTACGCTGTACAGGGCGGAGCTTCTCCAGGGAACAGTTTGCCCTTCGCGTGGGTGACAACATGTGTTTTCCTTTGTCCATAACAAACCACATCTTCCTGATATGTGAAGATCTCAGAGAAAGACAGAGAGAGAGAGAGACAGAGACCTCAGAAAAGAAGATTGTACCACTTCTCTTGGTTCCTTCTTTCTAAGTTTCAAGGCCCACTACTGAGAAAGTTCTTCCTGAGATCTGTGAAATCCTCTCTAGTACAGTTCAAACTCATTTTCTCTAGTTTTGTCCTCCGTGAAGACGAGAGCCTGACTGGTCATCATCCTTTGAGAATATTCCTTCAGAGACTTATTCTTAGTAGTAACTTGTGCTGCGGCTTGTAGATTCTGAGGGAAGCCCTAGGTTTGTACTGATGATTCCTTGGACCTCACGGCTGCTGGCGGGCCCCACAGACTCGTGGGAGGAATTGACAGCCACTCGTGTTAGAAGACCAGGGTAGAAAGTGGCCCGCCCATTCAGGAAGTTCCTAGTGACGCTGAAAGATTCCTCTCCCTCAAGTCCTTCTCCATGCTCCGATTGGTTCCTTAAATGCCCCTATCAGTTGGCACGCTTTTCGTTTGTAGTTAGAGAGAGTAGGCTGAGAAATCAGATAACTCAGGAGACCTAACTCTCACAGTTCAAACATTTATGGAACACTTATAGGGAATCAGGTGCTGTGCTATGTGTTTGGGATACAGGGGACGACACAAATGGCCCTTCCATTGAGAAGCTCACAGGGCTGCTCTCTTTGAAGAGAGCAACGTGAAAAAGATAATTTCAGTAGATTATGGAATTCAGACTACAGCATAAAATATATATATGTGTGCATGTATATATACACACGTATATGTATGTATATATGTATATATATGTGTGTATATATGCGTGTGTATGTATGTATACGTGTGTATGTATATGTATATACATGCGTATATATACGTATATGTGTGTATATATACGTGTATGTGTATGTATGTACATGTGTGTGCATGTATGTATATATACACATGTGTGTATACATATATGTGTGTGTATATATATACACATAAGTGTGTGTGTGTGTGTGTGTGTGTGTGTATAGGTCTGAGGAAAAAGTCTGCTGGGAGGGAGAGGAGAGGAGGATCCTGGGACCTAGATTGCACCACAGTGCTGCCTGACTTCTGTCATACTCGGCTGACACCTGTTAGTACCTACAGTTCTTCTGTACCTCTCCTAGAGAATCTAGTCTTCACGGTGGGGATTTGTGTGGGGATTTGTGTGGTCATTTCACCTTTGAACAAATAGAACTTTGAACTTCATGGCCAAGGCCATGAAGCTGGTCAGTGGCAGAGATGGCTCTGGAGCATACAGGGTGTACTTGTGCACATGGACTGAGCCACTAAATGTTCAGCCCACCGTGTGTCTGGGGAGCCCATTTTGCGTGGGATGGAACCCTATCTTTATCAGTGAACCCAGGAAGCACCGGCAGGCCTTGTCTGTTTTTCCTAGGATGACCGCCCTGGCCCCAGTCCAGGGGACCGTCCTCGGCAGCATGGGGTGTTGGCCATGGTTCCGCTCCTTTTCTCGCTGTGTGGTCCTGCGCTGGTTACTCAGTCAGTCTGGGTCTCAGTGTCTTTCTCATCTGTAAAATGGAAAATACACATTTCTCCTTCGTCCTGTACGACTGTTTAAGTTGATGAGTCTGAAGGCACGCTAATGTGATTACTAGTAAAAGTGAGAGTTTTTCCAATGGTCTGGGAGGCCTCTGAGTTTGCTCCTCTGGTTAGCGTAAGCTGGAACAGTGGCTTGTTACTTCTTTTATTAACTGTGAGACGTTGCTTTTCGGATCTACCGATAGGTGCCGTGCCGAAAATGAAGTTTTACAACTTGTGGGCTGCTCTTGTCTGTCTGTCTCTTTAGTGTCCATGTGCTTAGACTTCTGACTCCAGGCTTCCTATTTCTCCGTCTCCCTTTCCCTTCTCCCTCCCTCTTCTCTTCCTCCTCCTCCTAAATCTACACACTATCCTTGGGCTGTTTTGTCCACTCTGGGCTTAACTATTTCTATGTGATGATGACTCGCACACTATCTCAGACCTCTTCTTTTTCTTGAGCCCCAGGCTCATACCTCCAAATGACTGATGCACATTCCATGGAGGTGTTCTTCAGAACTCAGCTGTTGGTTGTACTCGAACTGGCCCTCTTTCCCCCCCAGCCCGTTTCCTCTCCCTTGGTCCCTTGCATTGGGGATTGGTATGGGTCAGCTTCCCGAGGCCTCGATACCCTGGGAGAGAGTGCTCTTCAAGTCTGTCTTCCCGATTCCACCACTGTTGCTCCTTCCCAGGCCACCATCTTCACGTGTCCTAACTGGTCCTTAAATATGTTCTGCCAGGGTCCTCCTCCCTGGCCTCTCTACTGGCAGAGAAGCCCTGTCCTTTAATTCAGTAGCCGGACTAGTCTTCGTGACCTCACTTCTGCTCCCCTCCTGCTTCCTTCGCTGAGGCTACTCCCAGGACCTACCTCCAGCTGAGTGACCTCCCCGCGCCTCGAGTGGGATGCTTTCTCGTATTTCCAGTTCTCCTCAGACACTGTTCCTTCAGCTGGAAATGCCCTCCTGTGGCTCTGACCCACCTTGCCAGCCTGCCCTTCTTCTCCTTTGGGTCTTTCCTCCAGGAAGTGTTTCCAGACTCCGGTGTTTCTTACACGTTCCTGGTTTGTGATGATGTTCCTAAATTGTGATTCTCTGGTCACGTTGCATCCTTTACTGGGTCATAAGCAGTGAGGGCAGAGTTGGTTTTATTCAGTGTTTGTTTTAGTCAGTGCCTGCTGAGCTCTTTGCATGGAACATCGCAGGAGCTCAGTAAATAGGTATTTAGGGAACGAGTAAATAATCAAATGGATGAAGGACTGTACAGAAATTTGATTTTCACGGAATTCTAGCACAAATCATTTCACAAAGCGAGAAGTCATCTTGAAGCTGAATAATTGCCCCTTCATATGCCATTTTTTGTCAGTCTGGATTCTTACATAATGGCTCGTTTGCTTTAAGCCTGTTGGTTTCCTTCGTGCATTTCTTCCTCTGTGCGTGTGTCTTCCATCAGACTGTAGGTGCCCAGAGACCAGAGACTGCCATCCTTCTAAGGGTGGTTTCTGTTTAGGGAGTCCAGTTTGGCATATTTAGATGGAGAGTAGTTGACTTTTCCCCAAACGAGGCTCCAGGATGCAAGAACACATTGGAAGCAACATTTTGGCCGATGGTCGACCCGGGGCCCAAGTACGGTCTGCAAATAGGAGTAACCGTTTTCCCGCCAAAGACCTGTGACAGCTTTGAAGGATGTTTTGATTTGGGGGAGCTGTGGTTGCCATGGTAACAGTACTTTTCCTGGCCTTCTGATTCCAGGTCAGGGCAACCGTTGTTCCTCTTGCAGGACAGAAGGATTTGGGAATACATATATCCTTCCTTTTTGCCCCCCTCCCCACCATTAATCCAACAGATACTCATCAACCACATGTTACACTCCAGGTGCTATTCTAGACACCAGAAACTGCAGTGAACAAAATCGTTTCTGCCCTTACAGTAGAGCTTGGATTCTACAGAGGGTAGAGAGACAGCAAACGGATTAACAATGCAACATTCATCCCTGTTTATTTGAAAGCAGGTTGCTTAGGGGGACCTGGGTGACTCAGTCAGTTAAGTGTCCGACTTTGGCTCAGGCTACGATCTCACGGTTCGAGGGTTCGAGCCCCGCATCGGGCTCTGTCCTGAGCGAGCAGAGCCTGCTTTAGATCCTCTGTTTCCTTCTCTCTCTGCCCCTCCGCCTCTGTTCTGTCTCTCTCTTTCACAAATAAACATTAAAAAAATTTTAAAAACAAATTCCTTCGGCACATCACCGCAAGAGAATTAGTCTGTTTTCTAGAACTGAGAAATCAGGAACTGTGAAAGTAATGTCTTCCACCCAGCTCCGAAGAGGGTGGGGTGCCGCATGGGGGTGCCGCTGCGGGGCCGAGCGTGGGAGCTGACTCCCCCCACCCCCACCACTGACAGCAGGGCTTCGTTTATTTGGGTGTAGGCATTTTGGAATGCAGATGCATTGGCTGCTCCGACGTTTTCCAAGACCTGGGAGCCGGTGGTCTCAAGCAGGTTCTATCTCTGCAGCTGTCGGCAGCCCGGGTGGTGGTTCTGGTGTTTTCGCATTGACTCTTAGTGGAAGCCAGGAGCCCAAGGGCCACCAGGAGACATGGCCCTTGTTTGTGCAGTGTAGCGACAGCCTCAGAGACAGGCTCTGAATGCTACGTGTTGAGACACCACAGGGTACGGAGTCTGAACTGGCCCCGGAGCCCAGGGAGGGGAGGTACGGGGGAGAGAGGGGACACTGTCACTTGCCACTGGAGCTTGCAGTCAGAGCAGCCGAGCACGGCGCCCTCGTGGACACAAGGGAAGACCATGCTGGCGAACGCAGTTTATCATAAGCTCTCAATTTGGGCAGCACTTTCTCCTTTTCAGAGTGGTTTACCAGGCCGTGGGCTCCAGGAAGGCAGCACAGCGTGCAATTATTCTCTGCATTTGCCCCAGCACGTACCGTAGTGCCTGGCACAGCCCCCAGTCACATGCTTAGGGCACGGGGATCCCCATTGCTTCAGTTGCTCCTGCATCCTATGGGGCAGCTGTAATGACTGTGTCCACTCGGTCCCCCTAAGGAAATGGAAACTCTGAACGTGCCCGCGTCCATACAGCTAAGTAATGATGGAATCCTGGCTCAGAAGGAGGTCGTCATGTCGCTTTTCTCTATACAGTACGATACATGTACATATCTTAACGTTCCACTGAGTTTTATGTATGTGTGCCGACAATGTGGATAATTAAAATCCACAGGAAATGGAGAACAGGGACCAAGCATAAGCTGCTGTTTCAGCACACCTCTGTTTTGTTAAAGCAGCAGCTCCCGTGAAAAGCTGTGGTTGGGGGCGCCTGGATGGCTCAGTCTGTTGAGCGTCCGTCTTCGGCTCAGCTCATGATCTCGCGGTCTGTGAGTTCGAGCCCCGACTTGGGCTCTGTGCTGACAGCTCCGAGCCTGGAGCCTGCTTTGGGTTCTGTGTCTTCCTCTCTCCTGTTTCCCTGTTTGTGCTTGCTCTGTCTCTCAAAAATAAATAAATATTAAAAAACAAACAAACAAACAAAACTCTGGCTGGATTTGCACCTCCTCCGCAGGACGCATGAAACATTCAGGCTGCCACGGTGAGGAACATCTGAATTCCGCATACCCTTATAGGCCAGCTGCTATGTGCTGGCCACCGAGCTTCGGCTGGCCTCTGCTGTTTAAGGATTTCGTCTAGCTTATTAATTGCCCATGCATTCGTTTGTTCAATTATTCGTTTTTTGTTGTTTTGGGGTAGGGGGGAGAATAAGGGCGGAGGGGTAGAGAGAGGGGGACAGAAGATCGGTAGCGGGCCCTGCGCTAAGTCTGACAGGAGCAAGCCCGACACGGGGCTCCAACTCCAGAACAGTGAGATAATGACCTGGGCTGAAGTCGGATGCTTAACCGACTGAGCCACCCGGGTGTCCCTCAACTATAAGTTTTTATTGAGCATCTATTAGGTGGTCGACGCAACTCATACAAACAAGTGTAAAATCTCGAAATGTGGCAGGTGTATCCAAGGGGAGGGCAGCAGTAGCTGTTGCCTTCGGTTATCATGGTAACTGGCCAGACGTTACTGTGAAGGACATCAGCTGTCGGGTTCGATCCATCCACCTCAGGGAGACTTAGAGACTTGGCCTGCTCTGTTCTAGATGAGTCTAGGGTAAACCCAGCGGGAGCTGAGTGATGGAGCATCCGTAGTCACAGGTGGCTACTGATTGTGAATTTGAGAAAAGGACTGGGGACAGCTGATTAATAGAATGTGTTTCTACCTCTTCCAAGGCTGTTCACTTTTGCAAAATACTGTCGGTACTGTCCAGGCCGACAGTGTTCCTCCCTCACCAGTGTGGATGGCTTCCCAGCGGCTGTGTTTCCCTTTTACTCCAGTAGCAATTTCCATCCTGCTTCCACAGAGTAAAATTCCAGCCTGGGGCAAGTTTTCGGCCCTCACCCTGCTTTGCATCACTAATTTCCTCCTACATAAGGAGGGCACTATGATAACACCTACCTTGTAGGTTGGTTTGAAGATGAAATAATGAAGGTAAGGCATCCCTTAAAGCGCCTGGTTGCACAGTGGGTGCTCACTTTCTGATGACTTCTTTTTACTTCTCATCCCTTTAAACTGAAGGGAAAGAAGTGTTTGCATATTGGTGTCATTTTCATATTGGTGCCAAGCTTATCTGATCTGAAGGGCAGGCCCTGGGGCTTGTGGTTGTTTCTCATTGTGGCTCCTTTGCTGAGTCATTTGGGGTTGGCAGACCTGGAAAAACATAGTGGTCCAGAGGGTGGTTAGGGCTGCGTGTGATTAGCTAAGGCGCGGCGTGTATTGTCTCAGTGTTTGCTGGTGGACTTCTGGAACCCGATTCCCCATGTCACGGGAGAGGGCGGTGGGGGCGGGGAGCGAGGGGACAAGGAACCAGCTGAGGGGATGTTGCGCCTGTCTTGCCTGGTGCTGAATTTCCCGTGATATGGCTTCATGAATCTTTGATTTCGGCTTAATCAGTACAGCCACCAGGCCCCGTGGAGAACTGCAAACGAATGGATTGTCTTCTGAGTTTGAAATGAGTGACATCCTTTGATATGAGGTGTAATTAGGAGAGAAGATGCTTTTGGTGCTAGGGGGAAGATGCAGAGTGAGAACTTTTAGAAAAATGAGAAGATCTTATAAAAAAGAGCCAAGGTAAGATTTAAAGACGGTCTTTGAGATCTGAGGCATTTGTGAGATTACGATTGGTTTTTTTGCACGCTCTGCAGTGTTTATTCTGTCATCTGTGAGACCGTATTTGTGAGAGCAGGTACATCTAATTCTTGTATTTTGAGAATAGTTTTACTTGTTATATCTGAATATTTCATGAGCACTTGTTCCTATATTGGTAAGAGGATTGTGATATGTTATATCCCCATCGACATCAACGACGAATATTGTTTCGAATACGTACCGTGTTAACAGCTATATATAAATTTTAGGAGAATAAGAAAGCAAACGTTTAAGTCTGTTTTGTCACAGAAGATGGAGATATAGAATGAAAGAGGAAATATTTGATGAAACTATAATCTACGTTTCCATTATGACGAGCTACAGATTCATTAGGATGAATTATAATCAAAACAGAATTCACTAGAATCTTCTTCTGAATTCCCCTTCCAAGTTAAAAACACTCCAAATTAAAAATACTCGAAAGACCCTTCTGATTATATGCATTCACATTCAATCAGCCGTTTGTTCTGTGAACACTGTGTGAACAGTGGCCACACTAGTCACTCTGTACAACCCGGTTGGTCACGTCTTAGGCTCTGTGGTGATCTTCGTGAACCCGAGTCCAAACTCTGACACTTTTTCATCAGTGTGACTTTAACATACTTACTTATTTATTTTTGCTTTCTTGAGACTCCTCACTTGCCCCTTTTATTATCTTTGTAACACCTTTGAAAATTATAGGGTTTTTTATTTTTTTATTTTATTATTATTATTATTTTTTGGTCTGTTGACGGATCGGTCTCATCTCTGCATCCCTCTGGCTAAACCACAAGGACGTGAGGTTGGTTCTTAAGAGCAGGGGCCCTGCCTACTCCCGTGTCACCAGTGGTTAGAACAGCACAGGTACCTGGTAATCACTCCCCAGCAGCACATGACATTGTACATTTTGTGGAACGAACAGCTATTCATAGTTACCCTTCTTATGAGTGGTAGCACTGAAGGGCTGAGGAAAAAAAAAAGGAAGATACTTTCTCTACACGCTCTGGGGGTTTACATTCCTGTACCTGGTGTTGTGGGCAGAACTCTGCTCTAAGAGTAGGCCAGCTTGAGTTTTATCTTCTATTTTATCTTCTATATTAAATGCCTCTGTGGCTTTTTACGTGTCTCTTAACTTCTTTGGCCTTCAGTTTCCTGGTCTGGAAGGGGAAAAAATTAGACTAGATCATCTCTTAGGCCCCTTCCTGTGTAAGGGTTGGTCCATGATCTTATTACAAGAATCACAGATTATGATAAAATGATAAGCTGGAAACAATCGCAGTAAAAAGAAGCAGGAATCAAAAAGAGTGTGCAGGAAGTGAGCCAGGAAGTCACGTGTGCCTCTGTGCCCGTGAATTGCCTTTCCGGGGATCTAAACCACACTTGTTCTCAGGTTGCTGTTCTCTCTCTCCTCCCCGCTGCCCGGCCAGTGCCACCTCACCCGCCTGGTTCAGCCCACACAACTCCCTTCTCCGCCAGTCACTTAGCTTGCAAACTGATTTTCCTGGAGGATTTCCTTCATTAAAACCTTACTGAGCTTTGAGGCCGGCGGGGCCCTTGTGATGGTCTAGCACGCTCCGTTCATCTTACGGAGAAGCATAAGCAGAGCGAGAGGTTCAGAACGGCGACGCGATGCTCTTTCCTCTGTGTCCCGCCTGGTCAGTGACAGAGCAAGAGCTGGGCCCGGGGTTCTGAGCCCAGCTCCAGGGCTGTTGTTCTACTGGACCTGTGCTCTGTTTTCCCTGGTTTTATTTCTCACTCTTGGGAGCGTGACTTCGTGCACGACTCCAAGATGAGTGTTTACGGATGCCACGTGGAACCTGATGGTGGTGCCTTGAAATCTTCCCATAACCTGCCTTAGCAGCCTCCTGCTCGCACTCCAGGTATGAGGTCCTCGGAAGACTCGCTGTAGACTTCTCTTACTATTAGGCGAGGAAGGTGGGAGTGATGAACGAGTCAGGCATTTATTACTTGCTTCGCGTGTGTTTTGCCCCATGCCCGAGTGGTGGGGAATACCAGGGGAGAAGGGAGAAGTGCCTTCAGGTGTGGGCAGGCAGAGGCAGCAGGACATTCTAGATGGAGCAGGCTCCACGGAGGAGTTGGTATTTAAGACAAAGTATAGGGGCCCCTGGGTGGCTCAGTCGGTTGGACAACTGACTTCAGCTGAGGTCATGATCTCCCAGTCTGTGAGTTCGAGCCCCGCGTCGGGCTCTGTGCTGACAGCTCGGAGCCTGGAGCCTGCTTCGGATTCTGTGTCTCCCTCTTTCTCTGCCCCTCCCCCGCTCGTGCTCTGTCTCTCAAAAATAGATAAACATTAACAAATTTTTTTTAAATAAATAAAATTTCAGCTCAAATGCTTCCTCCTCTGTGAAGCTCACTCTGGAGTCCCATGGATCCCCAGGTGTTCTTTCTCTGCATGTAGGTAGTGTGCTTAGTATAGAAACCTTTCTATCCCACCCTCCACAAAGAGGTTAGCTAATTTTATGTAATCCCATAACTCTGTGAAATGTCTCTCTCTTCATTAGAGAGTAAACTCTTTAAGGACAGAATGTACTTTTTTTCTCTTTGATCTTTGTGTTCCCTCAAGTGGAGCCTGGCACATAGTAGGTGCTCCAGAAATGCTTGTTGAATGAGAGATGTGATTTCAGTAAGTACTATTAAAATTAAGCAAAGGGTAGGGGTGCCTGGGTGGCTCAGTTGGTTGAACGTTCAACTCTTGATTTCGGCTCAGGTCATGATCTCATGGTTCATGTGTTTGAGCCCCACGTCAGGCTCTGCACTGACAGGGAAAAGCCTGCTTGGGATTCTCTCCCTCCCTCTCTCTCTCTCTCTCTCTGCCCCTCCCCCACTTGTTTTATGTCTCTCTCTCTCAAAAGAAAATAGCCTTAAAAAATAGAACAAACAGAATGGAGTTGGAATAAAAAAGAATGTTATTTTCCTCAAATGCTAACTTTTAAGTGAGATAGTATTTGAAAAATGCTTATTTTAGGCATTCGGTACATGTCAATTTCCCCTTTCTCTATGATACAGACTTTTGGTGATTCATACTTACCTTTACACTTTAAGCTTCATTCCTAACCGCACATTAAGATTCTTGAGAATACGGGCTAGTTTTTATACTTTGCTGCTGCTGCTTTCTGGCACAGTACTTGGCCCAGCCAAAGCTTGATTTCTCATCTTTTCTCTGTTTGCAGGTTGCCATTAAAAGTGTTCTTTGAATGAGTCTTGAGTGAATCATCTACTTTATGGATCATCAAAATCTCTTTTGCGCTCTCCTCCGTGTGGGTGGATACCACAGTTGAACTTGAAGAGAGTAAATTAGATATAGGGCAGGAGTGCCGAACATTCTCAAGACAAAAATAAGTGATCTGGGGATTATTCAACTTCTGTTTTCTTTTGTTCCGTATTCTAAATGAATCCAGTATCTGTTGCCTTCTTGCTAATGAAAAGTGCCCATGGGTGTATACCTTATGGGAAAGTTGTCAGAGTTCTTGGCACAGAAGATACAGTGTTCCATCCCGTGTGGAAAACGGCACTGAGGAAACCGATCAGGCTGTTACACACAGAGGTCCTGACTCCAGGTTCTGGTCAGTGCTATTTCTTCCCCAGGCCCCTGCGGGGCTCTTTGTCGAGTTGCTAAATGACCACCCAAGTTCTTGGTTAGGACTGTTTGTCTTTCTTCTAACTGGAAAAAAACCGACATAATGGTTTTACCCTAAACCAGTTTTTTCCTGAGGCTAAGGACAAATGAAGTTGGAGGAGGGATGGGGATCGGCGTGGGGAAGGGGAGGGGGAGACAGGGAAGCTGAAGGACTCTTTCTGGAAGAGTCTGCAGGTTGTCTGATAGCTTCATGGGGCCCTCCATGGCATCTGGCAGTTTGTGATAGAGTTTCTGCATAAGTGCTTCCCCCATCCCCATGTGTCCTTTGCCCTTTAGGACGCCAGAAGTCCCCCCTCTTTCCGGATGCATCAGCCTCTCCTCTCCTGTGGCTTCCTGGGGCAGGACACAGGCTTTCTGTATCTTCCCTACTTCTGTTACCTTCGGCACTCCTACGCTTTCAGCTTAAGGGGTTTGACTCTTGTTCACTAGAGGGAAACAGGTGGTGACAAAATTAGCTACCAGTTGGGAAGCTGCAGTCCTGAAACATCTTGAAAACATATTTATTCTTAATTGGCTTTGGTCTTTAAAGAAGTAAAATAGACACCTGCCACTTTTCCTTGGGCTTCTAAAATGTTCTTGTGGGAGGTTGCCAGTGGTTTCTGGGGAATCAGGGGCCCGGAGCTATTCCCGCTTGGTTCCTGAATCAGGCTCCTTCTGCTTCAGCCGGTGGTAGAACCAAGTTGGCACGGCCACCGGGATGGCTTCCTAAAATTATCTCTGTGAAGGGGCCCTCAGGGCACCAGCGTCCCTGCTCTGCGGCCGGCCCACCCCTCCCCCCCGAGTCCTGCCCTCACCCCGACATGGGATGGTGCTGGCCTCTCTGTCCCCAGAGGCTTCCTGTTGGGCTCCAGGCCAGCCTTTCACAGGCCTCCTACAAATGTCCCCAGGCCTGGCTCCAGCTCGAGGAAGTCCTCTCTGCCCGTGGACACGTTGCTCTGTCTTATTTGGCTTCCCTGTGGCCTTTTCACCAGCTGGTTGTTGAGACAGCTTTGCTCTTAGGCAGGAGTTGTTTTCCTCAGGTGTGTTCAGAGACTTGTTTATTTCCGTGGTTTCACTTGTGGCCTTGCGACCTCATGGCAGGTGCCATTACCTGGCAGACTGTCCCATTTTTTTTTCTTTTTAGTTGCAGTATAGTTGACACACGATGTACACGTGGTCTCATGTGTGCAGCTTAGTGTACGTAACTCCATACATTATACTATCCTCTTGTCACCTTTCGTCTCAGGAGTTTTGCTGCACTGGACTTTCCAGATGTCTGTGCTTTCTGGCCAAGGGCTGCCTCCTGCAGAGCAGAGACGGTTGGCAATTTCAGCAGAATGAACACCCGAGCTCCTCCCAGATCCCCCTTGCGGCCCCCCAGTTTAGATCTCCCTGGATCTCGTCACTGAGGTCATTCCTGCCACCCACCCCTTACCAGCTTTAAGTGAGTGCCATGGCCAGCCAGCATTGTCATGAACTTCAGATGATAGAACAAAGAATTCTTGGGCAGAACACCTCTACGGAAACCCTTTTTCCTTAGCTTACCAATGGTTTGCTCTTTGACATGTCATGTACTCCTGGAAACCCTTCTTTCCTTCATTTTTCTTTCTTTCTTTTAAAAATTTTTTTGTTTATTTATTTTGGAGAGAGTGTGTGCACAAGCAGGGGAGGGGCAGAGAGAGTGAGAGAGAGGTTGGGGGTGGGGGTGGCGGTGATCCAAAGCGGCCTCCGTGCTGACAGCAGCAAGCCTGATGCAGGGCTCAAACTCCACAAAATGCGAGATCATGACCTGAGCCGAAGTCAGGTGCTTAACCGACTGAGCCACCCAGGGGCCCCTTCATCTTTCAAATGGGGATCCGAGTGTATGTATTCTTACCTACTTTATGAGGTTGGAAAGATCAGATGGAAGAATGTACGTGGAAGCCCTTTGTAGACTGGAAAGCACTGTTTAAATGTGGAGCTTTACCGTTAATATTAAACACAACGTACTAGAACGCAGTATCTTGGATACACTGAAAAAAGCAGACAGTATTTGCCCCAAAGGAGATTTTTTTCTCAGGCAGCCAACAGGTCATCCCCAAGGCATGGGCAGTGCATTGCTAACTTGCTCAGGCTTGAATTTGTCGTAGCTCTCTCTGTGCCTCAACGGGGGTAGAGCTCTGGGTCCAGTAGGGGAAAAAAAAAAAAAAAAAAAAAATGAATTAGGCCCTGAATATGTCAGAGGGAAGAGGAGGCCGGGCTTCTGTGTGACACAGCGCTCAGTTGGCTGAGGTGGAAGATACAGTTATTGAGGCGTGAGGGCTGTGGGATCATATAGAAGAGATTTAAAGCGGAAGGGAGGGCGCCTGGGTGGCTCAGTTCGTTAAGCGCCCGACTTCGGCTCAGGTCATGATCTTGTGGTTTGTGAGTTCGAGCCCCGCGTCGGGCTCTGTGCTGATGGCTCAGAGCCTGGAGCCTGCTTCGGATTCTGTGCCTTCGTCTCTCTCTGCCCCTCGCCTGCTCACACTCTGTGTCTCTCTCTCTCTCTCTCTCAAAAACAAACGTTAAAAAAAATAGTAAAGCAGAGGGGACCGTATGAACAAAGTTTAGAGGAAGGAATGTGCACGGTTTATTTGGGGAACACAAGTGATTCTATGTAAGCAGAACATTAGGGGCTGAGGCAGAACTGTAGGGGAAGTTGAGAAGTTGGGAAGAGGAAACTGGTTTCATGTCAGAAGTCCTGTGTGAGAAGCAAAGAACCTTGGATGTATTGTAAAGCATTAGAGGAAAGCTTCAAAGGAGTTTAACCTGGGAAGAGGCATGTTGATACCTGTTTTAGAAGATAACAGACGGTGGTCTGGGCGTATTCGTATGCTGGGGCTGGCTTACATCAGCCAGTTGTGCACACTGATCCCCAACTGTGATATTAGCTTGACATTGACCACGCTGGGAACAGAAGTGGCAAATGATGCACATCAGTTCCCTCTTTCCCTGAAGCTGGTTGTTAAACACTTACCAGCTCAGTCAAGGGGCCATTTCAATGGGGTCTGGACGTCAGTCGTTTGTACACAAGGGACGTGTGTTCCAAATCCTTCAGGACCCAGCCCAGGATCCTCTGAATCAGAATCCAGGGAAAGTGATGGGTGGGAACCTGTCTTTTAAAAAGTTGCTAGGTGATTCTTATGTAGTCAGTCTGGTACCGGTCTTTGGTTCAGGGCCGGGGCAGTAGGGAAAGGGAGGAGGGATGGATATAAAAGATGTGTCAGGTAGGAGCAACAGAACCCAGTGGCCAATTAGAGGTAGGGAGTGGAGTTTCCTTGTTTGGACAACTCAGTGGATGGATGGAGATGGATGGATGGTGAGCTAAGGAAGGCAGATAAGAGTTACCTGGTGGCAGAAGGCGCCTGGTGGCTTAGATGGTCAAGCATCCGACTCTTGATTTTGGCTCAGGTCACGATCTCACAGTTCGTGGGTTCAAGCCCCGCATCAGGCTCTGTGCTGACAGCGTGGATCCTTCATGGGATTTTCTCCTTCTCTCTCTGCCCCTCTCCCCTGCTCCAGTGTGCTCTCTTCTCTCTCTTTCTCTTAAAATAAATAATCTTAAAAAGAAAAAAAAAAGAGTTACTTGGTGGGAGGAGTGAGAGGGGGGAAGAGAGCCTAGGGTGGTTTTGGATATGCTGAGAATTCTCTAGGGAGGCAGGATCTTGGTGATGTCTTACATGCATTTGGATTCAGGGAACCTGGCACTTGGTAGAACAGTCAGGTTTGGGACAACATGTGGGTTGTTGAAGGTATGGATCTGGAGGGCATTGTTGGGGGGAGAATGTGTAGAGAAGAGAAGGGGACGGTGGGCAGGACTCCAGCAACGACTTTTCAGAGAGTGGTAGAAGAGAAGCCAAGAAGACGTCCAGCAAACAGCAGTTTGCTTATTACTGAAGTCGGTGGTTCCATGGAGGGAGGAGTTCCTTCTTTCCAGCATTTCCAAAAGTCTAATAGAAGCCGCATATGCTTTTTTTTTTTTTTTAAGTTTATGTATTTATTTTGAGAGTAGAGAGAAAGAGGCAGAGAGAGAATCCCAAGCAGGCCCTGTGCTGTCAGCACAGAGCTGGTCATGGGGCTCAAACTCACGGACCGTGAGATCATGACCTGAGCCCAAAGCAAGAGTCAGACGTTTAACCAACTCAGCCACCCAGGTGCCCCTGCATTTTTTTGTACTAAGAGTGACCAAAGAGCGTTTGAACTGTGGTGTGAGCATGTTATTAGATGCTGACCTGAAGTTTTGAATGGTGGTTATGTATCTTTGATTAAAAACACACACACAAATTAAGTAGGAGGCAAATAGTGTTTGGTCACATATCAGAAAGATATCTTTTAAAATATCATAATGGGGGGCGGTGCCTGGATGGCTTAGTCGGTTAAGTGGCCAATTTTTGCCACCATGATCTCCTGGTTTGTGAGTTCGAGCCCTGCGTCGGGCTCTGGGCTGACAGTTCAGAGCCTGGAGCCTGCTTCAGATTCTGTGCCTCCCTCTCTCTGCCCCTCCCATGCTTGCACTCTGTCTTTCTCAAAAATAAATATTGGGGCGCCTGGGTAGCTCAGTCGGTTGAGCGTCCGACTTCGGCTCAGGTCATGATCTCGCAGTCTGTGGGTTCGTGCCCCGCATCAGGCTCTGTGCTGACCGCTTGCTCAGAGCCTGGAGCCTGCTTCGGATTCTGTGTGTCCTCTCTCTGCCCCTCCCCTGCTCACACTTTGTCTCACTCTGTTTCTCAAAAATAAATAAATGTAAAAAAAAAAAAATTAAAAAAAAATAAATATTAAAAAAAATAAATAAATAAAACAAAATATCATAGTTGGGGATATGGTTTAAAGGTTCTTGGTGTGGAGCTCTCTGTGAGTCCTGGGACTGTCTCTGGACTTGCCCCTGTGAGAGGAAATTGGTAGAGAAAGGACTTTAACTTCTTGTTTTGAATAGTTTAGATGAAGGAACCAGGATCAAGATGATTGTCAAACATAAAGTTTTGCAGGGGGTGGGGGCGTGGGGGAGATGCCTGGCTAGCTCAGTTGGTAGGGCATGCGACTCCTGACTTTAGGGGCATGAGTTCGAGCCCCACGCTGGGTGTAGAGATTATTCAGAAAATAAAAATGAAATGTTTTGGGGTTATCTGTGGACAGAATGATTCTGGCTGGCATTGGCTTTGAGAAATCTACGCATCTTCCTACCACTTAGTCCAGAAGGCTCTGGATTAAGAAGCAAAGGATGTCTTAAAGGCTGGGAGGGGCACTGAGGGCTAGCTGAGAGGGTGGGGAGGCTGGCCAATGAGACGCCACTGCCTAGGGTCTCGACAACTTGTCAGAGACTTCAAGTTCTGGGAGGCATCTTGGTTGGTCACAGTTATCACTGATTAAAGGTTTACCACTAAGTGACCTGGTTAATGCCTCTGTGCTCTCTTACGAGGGCTTAAGATTTCACAGCGAAGGGGAAGTAGTGGTCGAGGCCAAGGAAGCTACCAGGGCGTGGGAACCAGAGAAAAGTGGTACGTTCCTTAAGAGTGCTTGAAGAGAGAGTTTAAGCGGACACGAGTTCGCTTGCCCCCTTTCTTCAGAAGCCATTTGAGGAATATAATGGGGTAAGTATAGTTCTTTTAATTGTGTGCGGGGAAGGGCCTAGAATTTCACTGTAGGTCAGGGAACCTTTACGCTTTGGGAAAAATATCTCAAAACAGGGCATAAGAGAACATGATGATTTTTTTTTTTTCCCCTCCTCATCTGATGCTTAAATATCTGTATACCTGAGAGCCAAGGATTGGTGACATTTGAAACTCATAGACAATTCAGAAAGAAAGAAACAAAAAAGTTGTAGCCTTGGGCTTCAAAATCTTTTTCTATTAACTTTTTCCCTCTGGTGTCTAATTGGAGAAGCACATTCTTTCCTACCTCCCCTCCAGTGGAGGCTCTGTCAGGCATGAAGCCAGTCATTAAAAGTTGGAGCATACCTTTGGCAGGGGGGTGGGGCAGAGGAGGGCAGGCCTTAGGAAGGTTTTCTTTTTTTTTTTTTTTAATTTTTTAACGTTTTTTTATTTTTAATTTTGAGACAGAGAGAGACAGAGCATGAATGGGGGAGGGTCAGAGAGAGAGACACACACATAATCTGAAACAGACTCCAGGCTCTGAGCTGTCTGCACAGAGCCCGACGCGGGGCTCGAACTCACAGACCGCGAGATCATGACCTGAGCTGAAGTCGGACATTTAACCGACTGAGCCACCCAGGCGCCCCGAGGAAGGTTTTCTTAACAGTAGCTGCTTTCTTTGGAAGGCTCGCATGTGTCTAATTCAAGTTGGTATCTCTAGAGCACCCATGCCTGGAATGTAGTCTGTTGGAAACTTCTTGAGGTCACAAACGATGCTTTACACACTGAATAAGGCCTAGGGTACTCTCAACACAGGCATCTGGGAATGCTGATGAATGTTTGGAAGTGTGTGGTCATCTGGAGAGAGAGTGTCATCTGTGCGGATTTGATAGTACTTACTCAGCAAAGTGTCTCTCTGGAGGGGCCAGGAGTGGTAAGTGGAAATGAAACATAAGATACGATCTTTGCTCTTTTAAAAAAAAAATTTTTTTAACGTTTTATTTATTTTTGAGACAGGGAGAGACAGAGCATGAACAGGGGAGGGGCAGAGAGAGAGGGAGACATAGAATCCAAAACAGGCTCCAGGCTCTGAGCTGTCAGCACAGAGCCCAGTGTGGGGCTCGAACTCACGGACCGCGAGATCATGACCTGAGCCGAAGTCGGCTGCTTAACCGACTGAGCCACCCAGGCGCCCCGGATCTTTGCTCTTAAATAACTTTACAGTGTGGCAGAAGGCATAGGGAACTGAATCATTAATTACTGTATCCCAAGGAATATGCTAATTTTTATGGTAAAGGGTAAGATAGAGCGATGTAGGACCATAGTGTAGGCAGGGGCCACCAAGGAAGATTTCCCGGAGAAGGTGCTGCTTTTGAAGGATAATGATAGCTATAATAGTGAGTACCCAATGCCAGATCCCTTTCCAAGTATTCCATGGGTACTATTATTCACAACACCCCAATGGAGAAGATAACTATTGCCATCCCCATTTAATAGAGGTCAAAATTGAGTAGGTAGAAGAGTCAAGACTGGAACCCCAGCAGTACCAAACTAGAGCCCTCAGGCTTAATCCAGGATGGGGTGAGTGGAGGAAAGGATATACCAGGCCCTGGGGGAAGTGCCTGAACCTGGGACAGGGAGGATCACTGGAGGGGGTGTGGGCCACGTGGGAGCTGGAAGATAGATAGCAGTTAGCTTATTAGGGTTTTAATTGCTAAACTAAGGAGTTTGAACTTGGCTCATGAAATTATGGGAAGTCTGCAGGACTCTTAAGCCTAAAGAGACAGGATCGAATCTGCATTTCAGGAAGGCCATCAAGTGTCCAGGATAGACTGGAGTGGGGCCAGACTGGCAACAGGAAAAGAAGTTGGGAGCCTATTAAAGTAATCCCTGTGAGGAGTGATGAGAGCTTGGCTTAAGGCAATGGCCAAAGGAGTGATGAATGGAGGCCTGGACTGACTTGAGGGATACAAGGAGGTAGAATCTACAGCCCTTGCCGTTAAATCCAGATGGAGGTGCCTGTCGAGTGTTAAGAAACATGAACCAAAGCTTGAAAATCTAACTGGCTTTATTAATCCAGTCATGAATCAAGCAGCCTTCTATCTAGCAAGTAGAGGGAGCTCTGAGGAGGTTTCTGTAGGAAGGAGGGCGAGGTAAAACATTAGCAAAAGAAAAGAAAGGATTATTTGAGGCAAGGTCACCTTCCCTTAGGGGAAAGGGGAGGGAGTCTTCTTGTCATGCAGATTTTGTGCAGATTTTGACCCTTGGAGAGGTCCAGGTGACAGATTACCTCGCTGGTGCAGACCGGAGAATTTCTGACTGAGCCCTTAGGACTCCAGACTCCATTTCCGGGGGAGGTTGGAACTTGGCCTGTGTGACGCCATTTTGGACCTGTGTTTTTTTTTTTTTTCTTTTTCACAGTAGTTTGAATGAATCCTTGTGGAATGCAAGGGAAAGACAAAAAAGATGGTGCCTTCAGGATTGGCCGTGTTCAGTTTGAGATTCATGTTGGACTCCAGAGAGTTCAGTACCCATGCAAATGAATGACAATAAGTGTTCGGGACAGTTCTTGGGTGCTTTATTCTTTGTGGAAGCCTTCTGGTTAGCGCTTTACATTAGTTAACTTGCTTCATCCTCAAAACAGTTGTACGGAGTTACTTACATCTTAACAGGTGAGGTGATAGGAATGTAGAGAGAAATAGGCGGGTCTCAGTGACTCTGATGAGAAGTGACAGAGCTGGAGCTCAGATCCTGGGTTTGATTGGGGAACCTCCATGCTGTCTAATAAAGCTTTCTGCAATGATGGACTTGTTCTATGTCTGCACTATCTAATACAGAAGCACATGGCCACGTGTAGTTGTTGAGTATTTGAAACATAACTAGTATGACTAAGGAACTCAATTTTTTTTTTTTTTAATTTTTTTTAACGTTTATTTTTGAGACAGAGAGAGACAGAGCGTGAACAGGGGAGGGGCAGAGAGAGAGGGAGACACAGAATCTGAAACAGGCTCCAGGCTCTGAGCAGTCAGCACAGAGTCCGACGCGGGGCTCGAACTCACGGACCGTGAGATCATGACCTGAGCCGAAGTCGGACGCTTAACCGACCGAGCCACCCAGGCACCCCAGGAACTCAATTTTTAATGAATGTAGATTTAAATAGCCACACGTGACTAGTGCCGGCTCAGTCCTTCTGCCCTGCTGTCTCTGGGAATCATCAGTGTATCCATCATAACTGAAGGTTTGGTGTGGATACGATTCCCCAGAGAGGTATTGTGGTGGATTCTTCTGTGGGTCACAGGCCTATCTGAGAATCGGTGGGAGCTATAAATCATCGCCCATGAATGTATAATATTATTGCACCGTACTTTGGTAATAACAGGTTCACAAAACGCAGGGTCCCCTGGCATAAAGCTGGGAGAGGAAGGAACCCAAACACAGTGTCAACTCATTGAGAATGGGGATCTCATCTGCTTTCTACTCTACACTCGGGATCGAGATTGCCAAACAATGCCTGGTACAGTTGGTATTTGATAATTTATTAAATGAGTGGCTGAAACAGAAACTAAGAGTCCATGAAGCTCCCGAAAAAAGAAGAGAAAAGCAAAAGTAGGACAAAACCCAAGAACCAGGAGAAGGTGGTACCATAGGAGGCAGAAGGGTGAAGTTTGAAGAACGGGAACAATAGTGCAGACCTGCCTGGGTAGTCAGATAAGATTAGGACATAACAGCTGTCATTGGCCTGGCAGTAATGGAGGTCCTGGTGGGTGAAAGCATGGAAGGGTGGGGGTGCTGTCCAGATTTAGTGGACTAATTCACGAGGCAATGGTGAGGAAGTAGAGGCAGTGAGCGTGGAGTCCACTGCGTTCTCCATCTAGGTTGCCCATGGAATCACTGGGAAGTGCTTGAAAGATACACATTCCTCTGGGTTCCTGGCTGGCTCAGCCGGAAGAGCGTGCAACTCAATCTGGGAGTCTTGAGTTCGAGCTCCATATTGGGTGTAGAGATTATTTAAAAAAATAAATAAAGATAAATTAAAAAAACCCCACACGTTCCTGGACGTGTTCAGACTCTAACCTGGCAAGTTTGGAGAAGGGCCAAGGAATGAGTTGTAATGAGTTGAAAGATATTTAGCTAAATTCTGAATCCCTGAATCTTTGACCATCCACCCCACCCAGCTGCAAATTTCCATGGGAGCCATTACACAGGTCCCTTCCTGCTAACTTTGTGGACAGATTGTCAGTCTTCACGCAGAGTGTGTTATTTTCTAAGTAATTTTTGCGAACATTCAGGTATGCTGTGTAAGAAGCTGGCAGTCATTGGCAGAGCCCCAAATCACATCTGTTTACTTATTTTCTATTATTAGACTTGCCCGTATTCATTTGCCAAATGACAGACTATTCCCCTGCATTCTCTACTTCTTTGCCACCTGCTTTTCTTCCCCCGTGCGCCTTTCTTACTGACACCAAAATGGAAAATGCCAGAGCCATTACACAGGTGAATAGAATTCAGCATGAAAAGTCAGCCTTCTCTTTTGTCAGGTGACCCTACTTTTCAGGTCAGTGGCTCTCAAAAGTTTGACCATCAGTGTCTTTCTTCCTCTCTTCCCCCTATGCATTGGATGCTTCAAAAAATTTACCTGCCACACTAACTGAATATTGAATACAGTTGACATCCACCATTGACGGTACACCCACCAAAGCTCAGATACTGCCCTAGACACTTTTTATATACGTGATTTCTCCTGTGTCTAATCCTCACTGCAATCATTTGGGGGTATACCCACATCTGACACTTAGAAAAGTTAAATAACTTACCCAATGTCGTCCTGCTAAGTGGCAAAGTCAGGACTAGAACTTGTGTCCCGCTGACTCTAAATCCTGAACTCAGATATAGTGATTGGATGACTCACCGCTTAATCCTCAACACCATTCTCTAATTTGGGGGGAAATAGGCTAAAAGAGGGTAAGGGACTTGGCCAAAGCAGAGGGCCAATAAAGCCAGGGCAAACCTAGGTTGATCTTTCTCTGTGCTACTCCTACTACATCCACTGCTGAAAATAATTTCTCTCCCCGTATCAAAGACATATATCAATCAAAGCCACTCTGAGTCTTGAAGCTTCCAGTTAGCATGAGGTAACACTCTAGATTGCTCTGGTTACAGCCGAAAGCAAAGGAATTTGATAAATAGTCTGTACAGCCATAGTGTGGGTAAATGGATGGTTTCCATTAGGCTCTGGAAATAACAGCTTGCCCATCCCTGTACCTGCTTGGAATCCCCCCAGTCTCTCAAAACCCACTCTGGGCTTAGGAGGCCATGACCCCTTTAGTATTGTCTGGGAGAGAAAGCTGTTTTTGCATACGAAGCACCCACTCAGGAAAGATGGCAAATTGAGTCTCCCTATCAGGGAAGCTGTACTTTCCAGAGGGCAAAAGGACACCTTCCTGGTGGCTTGTGGGTTCAGCCTGTACTTTCTGCAGGTGTTCTGGGTTGGGGGAGGGAGGAAGGGAGATCAGTGGAATCATGGGATTTACCCAGCCTGCACCGCGGAGCTTCCTGGCCGTTGTCTCTGATCTTCTGTCTTCTGAGGTGTGCTTTGGCTCAGATTACAACGTATTTTTCCCAGCTTGTGCTAATGTTACTGGTTTGATATGACCTTCGAGGATAAGCTCCAAGCACTAGTTTGCTGGTGGAGAATAAAAGCAGGATTACGGATCTGATTTGTTTCAGCTGGTGTCCCTTCGGAATATTCTGGAATTTAAAGAAGCCGCTTCCTCACCTGATTTAGTAACACACTCTAGTGTTTCAAAATTTAATTTATACAGTGGTTTTCCTCTAAAGCTTGAATTTACAACAGGAGGGATTTACTTCTTTAGCCGTCTTGGGGGAATAGCAAACGGTTGCCTGTACAAATTTCTTTCCTTTCCATGGTAAGCCTATATTCAGTCACCTAGAGCCTAGATCCAAATCTTTGTTCAGAGTTGGGGTTTTTTTGTTTTGTTTTGTTTTTTTAAGGTTTTCTAACATTTTTATCTGTTAGTGCCCCCTGCTGGACTTCTTCCAAGTTCTTCTTCACTTTAAGCTGTAGAGCCCAGATGGGGCACTCAGTGTCACCAAGGCCTTCCCTTAAAATGGAGAGGTTGGGGATGTGGCCCTTGACCTCTGGCATTCCATAACTCCGGGAACACCCTACTCTGGTGGTCGCTTTTTCCGTGACCTCAGGATACTGGTAGATGTCATCCAGGGAGCAAGATGAGCTGCCCTGCTTCCAGGAGCTCTGTTCTCATTTGAATCAGGTTCATTTAAGAGCAGAATGGAAAGAGTTTATGTGAGAGGGTGCGGCAACATCTCAATCTCTGGAGTTTCTGCTCAACAACATTGTTTCATGGGGATTGAGCGGAGGAGTGCTTGGCATCCATCTCGCTTACTTAAGACTGTCGAAAAACAAGTTCCAAGAACCAACAGGAGGAGACGGGACTAGTCCCCTCCTGGGAGCTGTAAAGGAGGAAGCACCCTGTGCACCCTGTGGCTGTCGCCACCATGGACTTATGGGCACTCCCTCTTGTTCAGCGTCCACCTGTCTGACGTGGTCCCCGCCTGTCCCCAACAGAAGTGTCTGCCATCTGCCCTTCGTCCATCTTTGTAGAGTGGCCACACCGCAGTGCATGGTGACTATCTGTGCCTCTGTGTCCTTGTCTCCTAGCACAGTGCCTGGTACATGATAAGTGTGTGGTAAATGGAACTAAAGTAGAATGTCCTTCTCTTCAGTTCTGTCTGTCCTGGATCTATCTGAATTTCAAGTGTGCGCGCTGAAACCCTTGTCATCCAGCCATTCCTTCTCTTCCTGGCCCCGAGTAGTTTATGTTTCTGTAGCATTTAGTATTCGCTTCTAAGAGTTACGATGTTTGCTTTTAAAGGTAGTTGCTTACGTCGACTCTTACTTTCCAGATCCTAAACACCTTGAGAGCAGGATCCTTAACTCGATTGATGTCTTCATTGTCCGTGACCCACGAAACGATGCCTTAACACATAATAATGATAGCAGTTATATACAGCATTTAATGTGCGCCAGGCACTCACTGTTCCCCATACTTCACATATGTGCGTTCTTTAATCTTCGCAACAGCTTTGTGGGACAAGAGCTATCATCAACGTCTATCTCCGTTTTGTAGGTAAGGAGAATGACATTAAGTAATTTGCTCAGGGTCATATAACTAGGAAGCGAGGAGCTTGGATTCTGTCCCCGACAGCATATCCCAGAGTCTAGACCTTCATCGCTGCCTTGATGCCGCCTCTTGTCGGCACATGTGCACGTGGAGGCCATTTACGTCAATACTTGTCTAGCGCATGTAGGTTATTTCTTGGTTATTTAGAACCAACAAACAGGTTGGAGGTGATCCACTGTCGCTTTCATCTCCACCGTCCGAACCGCTTCCTGAGCCACGGGAAGGCCAAGAGGGGGCACCAGAATGTTGGTTCTAGTTTGAATTTCAGAAGCGTTGGATGGATGAAGTTCTGACTTCAAAGGCAACAGTGCCATCTAGTGAGACAGCTTGCTAATAACAGCTCCGAATCCTTTTTCTGACACCCCGGTACATCATCCTTTTATTCCGGGAGCCCCAATATTAGCTTAACTTTAAGTTTTGATTGCCAGAGAGCGGGTGGGGTGAGAAGGAAGACTAGCTTGAATGGAGCCAAGCCCAGTCTCTTCCTTGAAGAGGCTGCGATGCTGATCGTGGTCCTTTGGGTTGGTTGAGCCCCATTGGCTGTTAGTGCCCAACACTGGGCTCCAGACCCCCTCCCTTCTGCTTCTGCTCACGTGTGCTGCTAGGGGTATAGGCTGGTATTCCTCTCTTAATCCTTGCCTTTGGAGCTGTCTGCTCTGTTGCGACCATCTGTGAGTTGCCTGCTGGAGTACAGACCACATTCCAGGTTACGTAGGAGACGGTACGTGATGCATTATAACAAGTTAGTCCCAATGTAAGAAATCCCACGGTCAACAACATTATAGCACAGTTTTGCGATGAGGAGTTTTTAACAAGCAAGTCTCTGAGACCTTGGGAAGGGGGTGTGATGAGTAGCCACTCCACAGTGAACAAGTAAGTGGCAAAAAAGTGCTAGGTGTAGGGTAAATGAGAGAGGAAGGGCTGGTATACACACTTCAGTTCTGCCAGGCAAGTGGAGGCTCTGTGTTTGGTGCTGTTTTGATTTCTAGGGGGTGTATGTGTTCGAAAACTTGATATCAATTGCTTCTAAGTTCATTTACTTCTTGCTGAAAGAATGGAATATAAGAGCATGGTTATAACTTCCCTCACACACACACATAAAATTATGTGCTTCTTTGGTTGGGAGTGAACAATCCCTTACCCTACAAGACTGTTCAGAGGCTCAGCGTCCTGGGGATCTAGTGGAAGGAATATGCTCTGTGGAGATCAACGAATTTTTCAGTGGTGAGCAATCCATCAGAACAAGAAAACAATTTTGGTTATACTGGAGCCTGAGTTATAGCGACATTTATGGTAATAGGAATTTACCATTAATAAAATCTATGCAAAGCACAGGGTTTGTTTGCTAATTTTTTTGGTTAGGGGACAGATAAAATATTTTAGGTTTTGTGGGTCTAATGAGCTCACTGCATAACTTACAGTGGTGCCTTAACTATTCAGTTTGCCATTGTAGGTAAACAGCAGCCATAGATAATATGTAAATGAATAGGTATGGCTGTGTGCCAATAAAACTTTATTAATGATTATGAAATTTGAATTTCATATAATCATCATGTGTCATGAAATAGTATTCTTGTTTTGAGTTTTCACCCCCAATCATTTTTTTTTTTAAACACCATTCTCAAGGGACCGTAAAAGAAAAAAACAACAGGCAACTTCAGATTTGGCCTGGGGGGGGGGGGGGGGGGGCTGTAGTTTATGGACTGCTGATCAGATGTTTGGATTAGTTAAAAAAAATAAAAATTATTTGTTCATATGTTCAGTTAGTGTCATAAGATGTCTGAACAGCTTTTCTCTCTCAAGTAAAATGAAAGGTGGCTGAATTCCATCTACTATAACTTCAGTGTAAGCATTTTAAAGAGCTCTGTGAACTTGAATCATCTTGGGCTGGGGTGGAGGGACTCTGCCCTCTAATCCCTCCTTGGCCTTCCCAGGAGGAAGAGAAGCAGGCCCGGTGACCCCTGCCCCCATCAGGTCTTTCTCCCTACTGGAACTCTCCCATCCCCCCTCCCCCCCCTCCCCCCCCCCCCCCCCCCCCCCCCCCCATCTGCACCTGCATCTTGAGAGTCTCCATGAGGTTGAAGAAACGTGGGATTGTTACCCTGGCATATGGATTAAGAAGCCCACGTATAAAAAGTACTGGAGGGATTTGCTCACTGAGATTAGGTCCCCAAGGAAGAATAAGGCAACAGGTCGAGATTTTCCACTTCTGCCTCAAATGAGCTGGGTGGAGTTTGCATCACATTTGTATCCTTTCTCCTATCTATTGCCTGTCAGTACACTCTCTGTGTACAGAGTTACATGGGGGAACTTGTGTCTTTAAAATTTTGTAACCCGGTTTCTTTGTCAAGCTGTGGAGTTGAGCTGACCTCCCCCAGGGTTGAGAAAGAAGTCAACGGCTCACATCCTGTGTCTTTCTGCAGCAGCCAGCAGAGTAGCCAGCAGAGCAGCCACGACGATGATTCCAGCAGGTTCCTGAGTCCTCGAGCGCGGGAAGAAAGGTAAGGCCAAGAGTGGGGGGAGCGGTGGGCTGAAATGTTTGCGCATGATCGTCCTTCCGGTGCCTGGAGAACCGTGGGCAAAGGCAGGGTGGGAGGAGGCTTCCAGACGTCTGTGCTCAGACTGGCCAGGAAGGCCGGACATTCGCCTGGGAAGTGAGAGGGTGTAGCACCAAGGGACTGGCTCTAAAGGCTTTTGGTGTTCGGCAAGGAGCAAAGCCAGTAGGTGGCCAATCAGAGATCCCGGGAGGACCTCAGCGTGGACTTGGCTTGAGGCACATCTTAGCGGCTGGGTTGCAGGGTGGATGGTGCCTGAAGAAGAGCTGCGTGGCCTGGCGTGCCGTGTGTGGCATCAGGTGGCGGCAGAGCACCGGGGTAAGGGTGGACTGTGATGTCAGAGGTGAATGAGGGTGGATAGGCAGGGGGCAGGGAGGAGGGAGAGGCTCTTGGGGTCTGACTCGTTAAACCCTGAGGATGGGAGCACCAGCCGGCATCTACCAGTCGTCCCGTGGTGCCCGTGTGCGGCGGACAGGGGTCCACTGTAGCGGGTGAAACTGTGCCAGGGCACGTTGACCGCACTGATGCTGACGAGAGGGGGGTTTCGGTTGGCATGCCGCGGCGCGGGGCTCTGCTTTTGGTCCAGCTCTGGTTTTTGTCAACATACCGAATGAGAAAGGAGAAGGTACTTCTATGTCATTTATCAGACTTCTGGCAGACACTCAGCTGAGAGGGAATAGAGAGAGAAGACCAAGGATGACAGGCTCAGGATTTAGTATTTCAGATGGAACCGTGGGTGCAAATGACAAGATTTTTTTTGAAGGAAATGTGCCATTATATTTATATTATGTGCTTATAAATCTATAGTAGAATGGTTTTTTTTTTTTAAGTTTATTTATTTTGAGAGAGAGAGAGAGAGAGAGAGAGAGAGAGAGCGCGCACAAGCAGGGAAGGGGCAGAGAGAGAGGTATCCCAAGCAGGCTCTGTACTGTCACTGAGCCCTCAAGAACCATGAAATCATGGCCTGAGCTGAAGTCAAGAGTCGGGCGCTTAACCGATTGAGCCGCCCAGGCGCCCCTAGAGTAGTTGCTTACCTATAGGATTGCCACAGGGAGCCTACCTTGACAGGATTTCATGTGAAAAAGAACCTGGGCGTTTTATTTACCAGCAAAATTACGAACCAATAGGATGACACAGGGACCAGATGATCTTTGAAAGTCCGAATTCATTCATGGAAGTGTGGAGCATGGATTAGAAAGAGAAAAAGATCTTCCTGGTCTGTACTGGTTTGACCATATCTGGTGTATCGTATCTAGTTCTTTGGAAATACATGTATTGATAAATTAAGAATCTAGAAGGAAAGATCGCAATGATAACGTAGTATGATAAGGACCAGTTGAAGGAAAATGGCTTAGCCTGGAAAAGAGAAGGGCTTCAGTGACTCTAACAACTGCTCTTTAAATACCTGGAAGCCTAAGAAATAGAGCGAGAGCGGGAGAGGTCATAGCGAGAAGTATTTCAGCCCTGGGTAAGGAAGAATTCTGTGGTTACAGCTGGACTGTAATGGTATAGGCCTTGCAGAGATAGGTACTATCCCCTCAATAGAAGTGTTCAAGCTACAGCTAGTAGTGGATCAAAAGGGGACTGTCTCCTGGGGAGAGGGTGGGGCCTTGCTAATCCTTTCATAGATCTCTTTGCATTATAAAGTTGTATGGGTTCTGCCCTAGTCCTCAAGTATCAGTTTTAGCTCATCAATTCAAACTGAGGGGATAGGAGGCAGGGAGCCCCCAGGGGTAAAGACTAATCAATCTTGTTAAGATGCTTCCTCAGTTACCATCTGATGGCAGTTCCCTCTGTCTCTCCAGTGGCCCATACACTGTCTTGTCAGTGCTTTCTGGGTTTCATCAACCATACTCTCAAAATTAACAAAAAACTAAAAAATTTGAAAAAAGGGGGCTGTGGGGGCACCTGGGTGGCTCAGTCGGTTAGGCGACCGACTTGGGCTCAGGTCATGATCTCGCGGTTTGTGAGTTCGAGCCCCATCTCGGGCTCTGTGCTGACAGCTCAGAGCCTGGAGCCTGCTTCAGATTCTATCTCCCCCTCTCTCTACCCCTTCCCTACTCACGCTCTGTGTCTCTCTGTCTCTCAATAATAAATAAATGTTAAAGAAAAAAAAAATTTGAAAAAGGGGGCCGTGGAGTCCCCCGGCTCAACTTCCTTCCCTTGTGCTTGGACATCGCACATCTCCTGAAGTGTCCCGTCCCGTCCTGGGAGAGACGAGTAGGCCGTGAGTTGCAGGCTCTAAAACGTTTCTCCCGAGGCAAACTTCATCTCTTACTCCAGGACGTGACTACCCGAGCACTAGAGACTGCTCTGTCTTTCGTTTGCTCTTTGGGGTTGTACGTTGACATGAATCATATTTTAGCTCCTTCTCTACCCACTTCCTCAACCAAATGAAATGTTGCAAAGGTTCTCCAGTCTGAACCTCTGCCCAGAAAAGTCCTCGGATGTCTTCCCTGGGCCTTCCCATCCCTGGCCCCCTGAAAGGCCCCTAAACTCTTCAGCTCCCCTTGGGCAGTACAGGAAACAAAGCTCTGATCAGAAGTATGCCTCCCATGGTGATCTCTGCGGACCCCCTCCTCCCAGAAGCTCAGGACTGGTATGTGTTCCACGATGGCCATTCTGAAGGAAGTCTTTTTCTTTTCTTCTCATCCAGTTGGTTCTCCTGGAGAGAACAAGTCCCCAGAGTGCTAATTAATCACCAGTCTCAGTTCAGAACAAACCCTTACGCCCTGCCCCTAATCCTTCCTATAATATGTTTTTACCCAATTAAGAGACTCTCTGGGGTGTTTTGGATGTTGGTCTGCAGTTATCCTGGCCTGGGGCAAGCATGAGATCCAGACCCTGGGGAGATTTTCAGCTGTGGTGGGGATCCCACTTCCTGCTCCTCACTGTGGGCCCCATTGAATGGACAGTGCCCCCTGCTGGGTATGGCGGGATTTCCTACAGAGGCCAAGCCTTAGTGGAATGTCATTTACCCTTGAGAATTTCCGTGGGAGGCCGCAGAGCAGGTATTATGGATCGAAAATGGTCAAGTCGGTGGGAAATATGGACCCTTTTCTGTGGCTGCTCCTAATTCTCCAAACCACGTGGTCAATTATCAGATGAAGGATAGTTTCATAGAGCAGGCAAAAAAAAAAAAAAAAAAAATTAACATTGATTGCTTCTGCCTCACAGATAAAAATTCTAATCCTTAAGTATGAGGTATTCTTTCTTTCTTTCTTTCTTTCTTTCTTTCTTTCTTTCTTTCTTTCTTTTTTCTTTTACAGAATTGTATTTCTTTTTTCTTTTTTTAATTTAAGTTTTTTTTAATTTACATCCAAATTAGTTAGCATATAGTGCAACAGTGATTTCAGGAGTAGATTCCTTAATGCCTCTTCCTCATTTAGCCCCTCCGCCATCCCACACCCCCTCCAGTAACCCTCTGTTTGCCCTCTGTATTTAAGAGTCTCTTATGTTTTGTCTCCCTCCCCGTTTTTATATTATTTTTGTTTCCCTTCCCTTATGTTCATCTGTTTTGTCTCTTAAAGTCCTCATACGAGTGAAGTCATATGATTTTTGTCTTTCTCTGACTAATTTCACTTAGCATAATACCCTCCACGTAGTTCCATCCACGTAGTTGCAAATGGCAAGATTTCATTCTTTTTGATTAACGAGTAATACTCCATTGTATATATATACCACATCTGCTTTATCCATTCATCCATCGATGGACGTTTGGGCTCTTTCCATACTTTGGCTATTGTTGATAGTGCTGCTATAAACATGGGGGTACATGTGTCCCTTCAAAACAGCATACCTGTATCCCTTAGATAAATAGCTAGTAATGCAATTGCTAGGTCGTAGGGTAGTTTTATTTTTAACTTTTTGAGGAAACTCCATACCGTTTTCCAGAGTGGCTGCACCAGCTTGCATTGCCACCAACAATGCAAAAGATCCTCTTTCTCCGCATCCTCGCCAACATCTGATGTTGCCTGAGTTGTTAATGTTAGCCATTCGGACAGGTGTGAGGTGGTATCTCATTGTGGTTTTAATTTGTATTTCCCTGATGATGAGTGATGTGGAGCATTTTTTCCTGTGTCGGTTGGCCATCTGGATGTCTTTGGAGAAGTGTCTATTCATGTCTTTTGCCCATTTCTTCACTGGATTATTTGTTTTTTGGGTGTTGAGTTTGATAAGTTCTTTATAGACTTGGGATACTAACCCTTTATCTGATATGTCGTTTGCAAATATCTTCTCCCATTCTGTCGGTTGCCTTTTAGTTTTGCTGATTGTTTCCTTCTCTGTGCAGAAGCTTTTTATTTTGATGAGGTTCCAGTAGTTCATTATTGCTTTTGTTTCCCTTGTCTCCAGAGACGTGTTGAGTAACAAGTTGCTGTGGGCAAGATCAAAGTGGTTTTTGCCTGCTTTCTCCTCGAGGATTTTGATGGCTTCCTGTCTTACATTTAGGTCTTTCATCCATTTTGAGTTTATTTTTGTGTCTGGTATAAGAAAGTGGTCCAGGTTCATTCTTCTGCATGTCGCCGTCCAGTTTTCCCAGCACCGCTTGCGGAAGAGACTGTCTTGATTCCATTGGATATTCTCTCCTGCTTTGTCAAAGATTAGGTGGCCATACGTTTGTGGGTCCCTTTCTGGGTTCTCTATTCTGTTCCATTGATCTGAGTGTCTGTTCTTGTGCCAGTACCATACTGTCTTGATGATTACAGCTTTGTAGTATAGCTTGAACTCTGGGTGAGGTATACTTTCAACTGGTTAAATAAAACATCACTTTTCCTTTTTCTTGTATGAGGTTCAGAATAGATACAATATTTAGAGATAAACTAGCTGTCCTACTTAGCTTAACAAATGTCTACGTGACAGCAAAGGGGGAAATGCCTCGGTGTGCTGTCCAAGTCCTAGGACTTCTGAGAATTTTTCTTCTCATTCACATCAGTGTTGATTCCTGAAGAAAAAAGCCTTTGGAACTATGATAGGGGCAGAGGGTGGGCGGGTACAGGGAGGAAGTCATTTCCTGGGCAGGTGTGCATCAAGAAAAGTTGATTTGAGGAAGAGAATCAGCTTTTTGGAAATGAGGGTTGTCTCAGAGATAGGAATAATGCCCTCAGGTTTCTAGTGGAAAGAAAGCAGAATAGATCCAGCTTTCCCAAAGTCTGTATGTGTGTGTGCGTCATTGAATGTGGGGCATAGATCCATTTTCATGCTTCTAGGGTAAAGAAGCCAGGGGTACACTTAAAAAAAGTTGGTTCCCTGGTTCAGCCCAAACTGGACCAATTGTCAGGGTTCCTCACGTTGCCAGATCTTTATTTGGTACATTCACAGAATGGCAGGAACTGTCAAACAGCCAGGGCTGTAGAAAAAGGAGCTATTTTACTAAGGACGTTTTATGTACACAATGTTAGTTTCAACAAAACGTGGTCTCGGTCGACCAGGAAGCCTTTCAGTGGTAGGAAGGTTGAGACCCAGACAGGGCAGGGGACTAACCGAGCGCTGAGGCCAGGCTGTGTGCGTTCACGTATCCATTTCTGCGTGCAGACACGTGCGCCCCAAACCCTTGTTAAGATACTGGGGAGCCTGCTAGAGTCCAGACTGTGAGATGGATAGAGAGGTTTCCTCGCTGGCGGGCTGTGTGGTGTCCTAGAAAGACAGACCCAGACCTTGAAGTCAGACCCACTTAGGTGTTCGACTAACCTTCTTCCTTATTAACTGCATTTTTAAAAGCACCTTACTTAGCTTTACTCACCCTCGTTTACTCATCTATGAAAGTCTTTCCTTGAAAGAAATAAATGAGATAATATGTGTAAGGTGCTCGGTACTTAGCAGGTGCTTAGTGAGTGGTAGCTGCTAGTACTCTGATGATGTGAGATTTCACTCTGTTTCCTAGCGGATCTGTATATACTCTGCTGTCCTTGAAGAAGCAGAGACAGAAAGAACACGTAGGATATTGATCGCCCGTAAAATGTCAGATGTGGACACTAAGAATAAATAGATGAAAGCCTGGTAGTTCCCCTTGGGCACCTTGTTGTCTCATGGTGAGACACACCTATAATGTCATGTTTTATAATGGACTCGGAATTCTGTATACAGTAATAACACGGAAGAATTTGTTCACTTAACGCGTCTAACCCTGTGCCATGCGTCTTGCACAGACTCTGAAATGCAGTCCTCTCAACAGCCCCGTCAAACAGATGCTGTTATTACCTGCACATTAGAGTGTAAGAAATGGAGGCTCAGTGGAGGTACCAAATTTTCCCCAGAGTAGCACAGCTACTGTGCTTGGGGCGAGAGCAGGGAAGAGGGAGGAGGAGCCCGAGGGATCCAGAAAGACTCCACAGAAGGAGATGTGCCTCGCTGAGAGCTACAAGATGAGTAGGAATCTGTCACGCGGGCTGCATTCGCAGGCGACAGAACAAGCTGTACATAAGCAGGGAGGCGTGAGAAAGCCAGGCAAGTTCAGGGACTTCAGATACTTCGGTATCGCTGCCGATCATGTCCCAGGAGGGGAGTGGCTAGTGAGTGGCTAGCAATCATCTTTGCACAGGTAGACAGGTGCCGGTCCTGCCACAGCCCGCTGTGACAGAGTGGGCTTCCTCATAGGGGAGGAGAAATGAGGGAGAGGTTTTGATGAAGGGGGTGCCCAGATCACTTATAGATACTCTTGTGACAAAAGTCACTTTGGTCCTAGTGGGAGAGATGGATTTAAGGGGCTTCGTTGAAAGCAGACAGACAAGGAAGGAAACTGACAATGATTTACCTAATCGGTCCCTCATTTAACAAGCATTTATTGAGCACATACTATCAGCTAGCTACTCTTTTAAACGTTGGGGGCCGCAGCCATGAACAGGTAACTTGTCCCCCATCTCTTGATGCTTATGTTATAGCAAGTGGACACAGATATAAACAAACAAGTGAATAAGAAAGCACCAAATGGTAACAAGGGCTATAAAGAAAATGAAAAAGAGTGATACAGCGGACCAAGGCTTTTTAGGACAACTCTTAAGCGGGAAGGGTCACCTTATTGACCTGGTGATGTTTAAGCCAAGACCAGATGGGCACATTTCTGAATTAATGGTAGTGAGAACGGAAAAGGAGGAACCAATTGAAGAAGTTCGTTAAGTAGGTTTGGCAAAGCTTATCTACATCTGGGTTGAGGAAGGGTACCTAGTGTGAGCCTAAGGTTTCTAGTGGGGCAGCAAATAAAAGGTAGCATAGTCCACAGGTTTAATGCCTACCTGGGTTCTGATTATGCTTCCAGCTGCGTGCTGTGTGACCTTGGGCAAACCACTTCACCTCTGTGCCTCAGTCTCCTCATCTATGAAATGGGTATAATAATAGTTCATACTTCATGAGTTATTGGGAGGAGCGTGTGTATGTGTGTGTCGTCTACGACGATTTGAATAGTGCCTGGTACATGGCTGGTATTTTACAGGTGCTTGCTATGATTATTAATATATTATTGTTATTAAAATACTGAGTAAAGGGGGAAGAATTTGAAGTGCGGAAGTGATAGTGGATTTAATTTAGACACGTCGAGCGTGTTGGTGGAGAGGTAGATACACTAGCCAGTGGCCTGCACCTGTTTGAAGCTCAGGAGACAGGACTAAAACTACTTGTTTGGCAATGAGATTGTGGTCGAGGCAAGAGTCAGCATCAGCAGATTGTAAGCAGAAGGCAAAGGAAGATGGAATTTGCAAAAGATTGCCCAGTAAGTAGAAAAGACAGAAATATAGATGTGAGAAGGAAGAATCCAAGAGGAAAGAGATAGGGAAGGTAAGCCGTAAACAGGATCTTCTGCAGTGGCCGTTAGGATGTCACTGGGAACCACCAATTAGTTTTAGAAGGGTGTATGGGAAGGAAGGGAGAAGAGACTGAACATGGAGAATTTATTCTAGGAGTTTCCCTGGGAGGAAGAGAAATAGAGATGAAAGCTAGAGGAGAAAGCGGGGGTGATTGGGGAGAATTTTTGTTTTAATATAGGGAGACACAAGCATGCTTTAAATCTATGAAGTAGAAACCCACAGGTCAAGGATGTGAATTTCAGAGAGGACATCATCCATTGATGCACTCAACAAACACTTACCAGTTGTGCAGTAGGTATTCACCGAGTTTCCAGGCTTGTCGAGGAGACAGTATTAACACACCTCAGGGTATGGCTTAGAAAGTACAAACTTGGGTGTGTGCATTAAAGGAAGGGTCCCGGGAGACAGTATATCGAAGAAACTGGCCCCAGACAGAGGGGGCGGGGCCAGAGTGGAGTGGTTGAGTTCAGAACAGGTGAGCAGGAAGCAGTGGGATGAGATGAGATGAAATGGGGCAGGAACTTGGTTGGCCACGTCCAGGACTTGAGTCTTTATGCCACGAGCATCAGGAAGCAATTGAGAGTCTTTAAGAAGGGAGGCGACAGCATCACATTTGCATCCTGGAAAGATTGCAGTGTGGGGAAAGGGTGGAGGCGGCCCTGGCGGGTGCAGGGAGATCAGCTGGGGCAGTTACAATAGTCCAATTAAGGGATGTTGGTGGCTTGGATTTGAGATGGTGGTCGTAGGGGTGTGTGTGTGTGGTGTGTATGTGGGGGGGGAAGCAGATGGATTCAGGATACATTTAGAGGATTAAAATGTCCAGGACTTGGTGATGGATTGGATTTAGAGTGTGAGAGAGCAGGGAGGTCCTCACAGTTGGTTCTGGGATTCCGACTTGGTCAGCTTGGCTGGTACCACCTACTGAAGATAAGGAAGCAAGGTTTCGGAGGAGGCAAGGAAAGATAGATCTAGATCACAGGTGAACAGATTGGCCTTGGACAGACCATAATGGCTGTGGATGCAGGTGAGTTCACACGCCATGTGGTGGGAAGGCGAGGAGGCTGATAGCAGCAGGATCTGTTTTCTCCGTGTAATAGGAACAAAGATTATTTCCTAAGATCAAGGAAGGTGGACGGAGAATAAGTGTGAGCTTTGGGTATAATCAGTTTGGGGGTGGCCTGTGTCACCTTTTCTCTGACGGGCTGAAAAGATGCCCACGTCTTCCGTGTCTCACTAGAACTCACCCTTGTTTCTTCCGGTTGGGGAAGGGAGAGCATGTTTTTTCACCCCTGTCTGAGAGGCTGTGGTTCGTTCTGTACAACACTGGCCTCCTGGTATGTGCTGTGTGGTTCCCTTCTCTGTCTCCCCCTAGCCCAGGAGACCCCGGAGGACAGAAACGGTATCTCTTCTGTCTGGCATAGCATAAGTGCTCGGCAGATGCTTGTGGAATTCGTGAACGAACAAATGGAGGAACCAAGGTAATGGAATTTGAGGCCACAGGGCAAGCCTCCGGGGTGGAAGGAAAGGAAAGGCCAGAGTGCAGGCTCAGGAATTTCACCTCAGGTCTAGCCGCCAGAATCCATAGCCTCCTAGTAGAAGGAAAGATGCTTTCAGTTCTGCTGATCCGATCCCAGAAATTGGCCCCAAATAGCATATTTCCAAGAGCACCGTAGTTCCATCTACCTGCCCGGGCACTGAATTCCCCGTGGCCCCGTGGACACTCAGGTGACCTCTCGGCCAGCTCCCTCACCACGAGGAAGGAGCCCAGTCGCAAACCCTCTGGGAGCGGTGCCCGCGGGCCCTCCCCCTCCCTCTGGCACCAGCAGCTGACATCACATGTAGGTACAGCCCCGTCCTCCCTGGCGGAGGACGGAGGAGAGGAGGAAACTCACCAAGTGCCCAGAGCCTTGCCAGATGTTGAAAGACGGAGCGGGGCTCTGTTCCGAGCTGTGGCTTGGGCCGCAGCCAGAGGGGATCCTGGTAACAGGGAGCCTCAGGCTCTCCCTCCCCGGGGCCCTCCACCTGCCTGTGTCTGGGACTGAACACCAGGGCCGGGAGGGCTCCCGTGCAGGAGCTGCGGCGGACAGCTGAAGGAGCCGCGAAAGCAGCACGTCCATGCAGCTCCGGGGTGAGCCCCGAGCCCTTGAGGTCCCAGCTGCCATGTGGCGGGCCCTCCCCTGAGCCCAGCATGGTACAGAATCTGCGCTCCGAGACGGTCTCCTGCAGCACGGCCGTGAAGCAGGCCTGTCACTACCACGTCTCCTCCCTGAGGAAGAAGCTGTTCTTTCTACGAGCCAAGTAGGTGGCAGGGGGCCCCTGGAAAGTAGGACACGAGGACTCGGCCCTTGGCCTGGTCGGGGTTGACCCGGGGCTCTTCACAGAGGCAGGAGGGCTTTGGGGGGCTGGCCCCCGTGTTCGGGGGCTGTTGTGGTTCTTTGCCAAGTGACAGCCCCTCAGGAGGGAGGAGCAGGCTGTCGCAAGAGGCTGAAGGTAAGGGATAGAGGGGTGCAGCCAGGCGAGGCCGTGTGGCCTTTGGTCGGAATGGATGGAACGCGTGACTGGGCCTTACTGTCTGCCAAGGAAGTGTCCAGCTCTCCCCGCTCTTCGTAACTGGCCAGGGATTGTTAATTTTCCTCCCTCGTGGTACATCATTAGGTTGGTAAAGAACTTGGAGGTCCCAAGAGAAAGGTGCTCTAGAGAATGAAATATTCTGTCCGGTGCCTTTGGGGTGTCGACAGTTCCATTCCAGTGAGAGAGAACCTATGAGTGGGGTATTTGCGGGGGTGCGGACTCTGTGCGTTCACTTCTTACAAGGTGTAGTCACTTGGGACTTTGCTCTGACTCCAGAGCCACTCGAGCAGACTGCCGGGGAGACGTGAGGATAAACCGGGTGTGGGGCGCTTTTTCCTGGTGGGGGGGGGGGGGCTGTACCGGAACTGTGGTGCAGTGGCTCTCTGGTGAATATGTCCCTTTGTGACAAGCAGAGGGGAGGAGGTGTCCTGGAGGAGAGAGAGGTTCCAGCCCCTAGCGTCTGAGTTAAACTCAGAGCCTGACGGGCGTTGGAGAGAGAGGGGCACGTAAGCCTATGGGCAGGCTTCCGGGTGTTTTGTTTTGTTTTTTTTTTTTTGTGAAGAGAAATACAGCAGTAACTGGAAGGAAAGGTAGGACAAATGGAGGAAAGGTAGTGAGAGAGGCTGAGTGGAGGTAGATTGGGGATGGAGGTGCAGTAGATGATCTTGATTCTCTCTCTCTGTCTCTCTCTTACTCTCTCGCACACACGGAGGCATGGATGCCTGCCCATAAGTGTTTAGCCAACTGTTGATAAGAGTTGTCTCCCCTGAGGTGTTCTCATGGCAGAAGTTTTGAGGGCAGTGAACAGAGACTGAGTCCTTCCTCTTACGAGATGACTCCTCAGGTACTGACCACCCAGTACCCTGCACACAGCAAAAATCCAAGGGATAATGGCGGAAGAAGAGATTCCCCGACCCTGTGGTACGGTGCTGGGGGCAGAGACACGATCCCTCAGCAGTCATCTTGTGGAGCTCAGAAACGCTTTGAAAACCGAACAACCTTCGATTAAGCTCTGGCTCTACCACCTATTGGCTCTGGGGCTCTCGCAAAATCCTGCCCTCTCTGAATGTTTCCTTCCTTAAGAATAGAGATAGCTGTACCTCCTTCGTGGAGGCTGTGAGAATCAAAATGACACAAAATGGAGGAAGGTCTTGGCCCTGTGTGTGGGACACAGTAGATGTCGTTGTGACTGCCAGCCAACAGCAGACTCGGGCTAAACCTGCGAGGAGAGCGGAAGGTGAGTTTTGAGCTGCTGGAGAGCTGTGTGTAGGTTGGAGAGCTTGGTTCGGGTAAGCCACGAACAAGTCCGCAGTGGCCAGGAGAAGTCAGTCAGCGTAAACCCCGGCCTTCACTTGCCCAGCTTATTTTCCATTTTGGCGCTAACCATCTTGTCGCTGTATTTATCTGTTGGCCTGGTTGTCGTCTGTCTCCTCCACTAGGGCCCTAACTAAGCTCCATGAGAGCAGGGGACTGTCCTTGCTTCATTCACTAGTGTGTGCCTGACACGTGGTAGGTGCTCAGGAAAGATCGGTTAAAGGAGGGGCGCCTGGTGGCTCAGTCGGTTAAGTGACTCTTGATTTTGGCTCAAGTCATGATCTGAAGGTTCCTGGGTTCGAGCCCTGCACTGGGTTCTGTGCTGACCGTGAAGAGCCTGCTTAGGACTCTCTCTTTCCCTCTCTTCTCTCTGCCCCTCCCCCGCGTGTGTGTGTGTGCTCTCGCTCGCTCTCTCTCTCAAAAATAAGTAAATGAACCTTAAAAAAAAAAGAAAAGATTTGTTAAATGAGTAAATGGGCGCATGAGTAACTATCTAAGACGTTTTTGCCAGCCTCTCGCGTTCTATAATCGTGGGATTCCGTGACTATGCTCCAGACGGAGGGCCACGGACTAGCCCCTCTGTATCTGTTAATTGTGTGACGTTTTCATGCTCGTGGCCTGTGGTTAGTGACCGCCCCTCACCTGTTGTTCTCCTTTCTTGGATCCACGTACTCCTATCCTTGGGGGATGGTCTGGTCTTGGACAGACAGCACACGTGGCATTTGAATAGGAGGGAGAAGGACCTTATTTTAGGTCTGCGCAGGGAAGCAAGTGGGTGTTCCTGCTTTCCCCTCCCTTCTCTAGTTCCCAGTTTGTAGTTCCTCGCTGGCAGTCCTGGCTGCTTCCGTCGCTGTCAGCAGAACTGTCTGCAGGTGTAACCGTCACCTGCTCAGTGTTTCTCCTACCCCAGCGTTTCTCCTTTCCTGCCCGAGAAAGGGGGATATTAATTATAGCTCAGCAAACGACGCTCACTCTGCTGATGCCATAGTTGGGATTTAGATTGGGACAACTGGCAGGCAGATGGTAAACCTCATTCTCTCGCTTCCCCCCCCCCTCCTGCCGGGTGAAATCCCATCCTCCTATAGCCAGGGTGAAGAAGGAATGTGAGTGGGTGACAGTTCTGGGGGCTCAAGCAGGGACTCCACTTCCGGCTTGCCCTGCTCTGCACCGCATTTTTTTGCCTCCCTCTTACTCCAGGGTTGAGACGCAGTTGGAGGTCAAAATCCGGAGTTCTCTTCTCAGCTTGTCACTGATGAATCCTGTGAGCTCAGAGCACCTGTTTGCCGAGACCACTCCCTGCTTTCCCCGTCGTACCCGAAGTCGATACTCCAGCCTTGTTGCAAACCCCTGTCTCAGTGAAAATTTTCTGAGCTATCTCCACCAGTGTATATTTATATAAATTATATGCGTGCACTGCTGTACTAAATGTTTTGCTTATTACAGACGTTTTAAAAGGGTTAGATAAAAAGAAACATAATATACATAAGTTATAATATTTTGCATGAGTAAGTGTTCCTGTCCCTTGATGATGAACAGCCTACTTGGGAGACCAGGGAGGCCGTATCGCATGGGTTTCAGAATCGTGTGCATAACTTGTTCAGTGTGCAGATTTCCTGGGCTCTTGTGAGTGGTGTGGACTGGGGTGGGCCTAGGAATTTGCACAGTGAACACATATCCCAAAGTGATTCTGACTTGAGTGGTCTTGAACCTGGCTTTGAGAAATGTGCCCCGTTGCCCAAAGCCTCCTGTTATCGCTGAGCTAGTTAGCATCAAATACACAATTTAACAGTGAATAGTAACAGGACAGGGAGAGCCCAGTGCCCTGTTCCTGGCCTGTGGCGTCTCTTTTCAGGGAGCCTCTGGCAGACCCGTGGCTCCCTCAGGGACACTGGTGTCGTGCCTAGCTCCTGTTTTCCCTTATTGGTTGCTCCGTAGACCAAGAATCCCCATTCTGCAGCAAGGAGAAAGGTGGGCGGGGTGTGTGTGCATGTGCGTGGGGATATGTAATTAAAATAATCATTACATCTTATCTGTCACTAACTTTCTGGACTGCTCAATGCTTCTTTTCTTCTTATCCTTTGACGGGTGACCAACAAACAGTTCACAGCTGGGCTCCCTCCTTCTCTTTGCCATTTCCTAGTCTGAAGGTGAAGGTCTCCCATCAAAATGCAGAGGAAAGCATTGTAACCCTGGTTCGGATGGTCCCAGGATTGGGAGAGGGGCTGAGGGAGCGGACGGTGTCCGAGTACCTCCCCAGAGGTTCCGTGCTGTCAGCGCAGAGCCTGATGTGGGGCTCCATCTCACAAACCATGAGATCGTGACCTGAGGCGAAATCAAGAGTCAGACACTTAGCTGAGCCACCCTGGCGCCCCTCCCTTGTGTCTTTTGTATGTGAACTGGCTGGGTGATTCATGAAGTAGAATTCAACGCCAGACTCAAAACTCTTGAGTTTATGAACATGGCACCACAACAGGTTTGTTTGGGGATTCACAGAGCGACCAGTCTTACCTGTTGAACTCCTTTCTCCCTAGACATAAAACACCCATGTTTCCTTTTCTTGGCATCTTAAACAGTGGGTGGACTTGAATCTGGCCAGGAGTGTGTATGTGTCAGTTGTCCTTACAAAGTGGCCTGAAGTGGCCCTAAAGAAGAGATTTAAGGAGGCTAATACCCTCTACTCCTTCCTGATTCGTGAATTTCTTCTTCAGTACCTACATCAAATGGTTATCTGCCTCTCGGTGAATAACTTCCATAGTCAGGAGATAAACTGGGGTTTCTCTCAGTAAAGAAACTTAGAATTATAGGAAACTACAGAGAATCTACGCATGTGATGAATAAATCCAAGACTATGAAAAATGCCTGTGTACTTAGTTTGTGGGCATGTGAGGTATCAATTGTCATTACTACTAATATCTGCTGTTTTGAGAGTTTATTATGTGTTCAGCATTGCACTTTACATGTACTTTAGAAAGCGTGATTAAGAATTCAACCGTAATAGCAGGCCTATAAGGACAGTTGCTGTTTTATCCATTGTCTTCTAGAGAAGGAAATGGAGGCTTAAATTGCCCACTGGCATTCTTTGTAAGTGATCAAGCTGAAATTCAACTCCAGAGATTTAAAAAATATGTTTATTCATTTTTGAAAGATAGAGAGAGACAGAGCACAAGCATGGGTGGGGCGGAGAGAGAGGGGGACACAGAATCCAAAGCAGGCTCCAGGCTCTGAGCTGTCAGCATAGAGCCCGACGCGAGGCTGGGACACATGAACCGCGAGATCATGATCTGAGCCGAAGTCGGACGCTCAACCGACCGTGCCACCCAGGTGCCCCTGACTCCAGAGATTTTTATTTGCAACCTTTTATGACTTCCCCCTTGAGACAGCATCCATGTGGCTATCAGGACACTTGGGGCCCAGTGCTGAACCTTCTGCTTTTCCTTATGTCGGATGGATCTTCCTTCACCAGCTTCCTGGACCTAAAGCTCCAAATGTGGAGTGTGTAAACGAGTTTGTTAGTGAAAGTTATCTCTTGTGAAGCTTCAAGCTGGACGGAACAGGAGACAGATCGACAAGGAGAGAATAGACTCCGGTGATTTTGAATGATACATGTTAAATATGCCTGAGAGCCAAACAGTTGGGGTTGTTTTGAGTATGTTCCTTATGCCTTGTGGATATTGAGAAGTGCTGTAGACTTTTCACCAGCAAGTTATTTATAGGAAAGTTCTAGTACATTTCTGATGCTTTCTTTCAGTTTCACTATTATGCCTAAACCGCAGGATAAAATGGGTCACTCTGACCTCTCTGCGGGTACCTATGGGTGAAGCCCCTATGGGTACCAGCCTGAGCTGCAAAAAGTTCACCTTCCCTTGGGGTCTCTCCGCTGGGCTCGCCAGCACCCTCTGCTGGCAGTGGCTTTGCCGGAGAGGAGAGAGCGGGGCCACCTGAGCCCTCCTCAGTAGTGAGATCAGTGTGAGTCAGCAGGCAGGAGGCAAGGGGAGTGCCCTGGACCCCACTTCTTCTACCCTGGAGGGTAGGACTGTCTAAGCCCAACAACTCCCGCCTCTTAGGACGAGGACACTAGGAGAAGGGACCTGCCATTGCAAAGGCAGAGGAGCTGTGGAAATGGGTTTGTCCGTTCTTCTTAGACCCTCTACTCAGATTCCTCTGGGGCCAGCGGAGTTCTTCCTTGGACGTCTATTTTCCTTGGTCCTTCTTTTCTTCCCCACTCCACTCAGCTTCTGTAGCTTAATGGTCTGTTTTTTGTTTTTAATTTTTTAAATGTTTTTTTCATTTCTGAGAGAGAGAGAGAGAGACAGACAGACAGACAGAATCCAAAGCAGGCTCCAGGCTCCGAGCTGTCAGCACAGAGCCCGATGTAGGGCTCAAACCCACGAGCTGTGAGATCATGACCTGAGCTGAAGTTGGACACATAACCGACTGAGCCACCCAGGCACCCCTGTGTTTTGTTTTCTGATGTGATTGCGACAGCCCTCCATGGTGGAGCCTGTATCCCTCTGGGATGTTGGATGGGGAGGGGGTTACCTAACAGCAGTCTGGAGGGGACAGTAGTCCCTGGAAGCATTCCCCTCCACATTGCCCTTTTTTGTGCCGGCTTTGCGTCTTTTCCCCTGCCTCTGGCCTGAGAATTGGCGGGGATCTACAGCTGTGTCTTTTGACCCCCGGCTCAGTTAATCCTGTGGCTTCTTATATGCTCTCACCCTGAATGGCTGTGTGAAAGGCTCCAGAGGGCTTGGCAGCCTGCGGTAGGTCTTTTGTGAAAATTGGTGCAGGTGTAGAAGGAAACCCCCAAAGCAGGAGGTGCAAGCACTTATCTGCCTTATGCTTTGGTGACCCTTCTCATTTTCTTTTATTTTCTTTTTAAAAATGTTTTTATTTATTTTTGAGAGAGAGAGAGAGTGAGCATGGAGGGGCAGAGAGAGAGAGAGAGAGAGAGAGAGAGAGAGAGAGAGAGAATCCCATGCAGGCTCTGCACTGTCAGCGCAGAGCCCGACGCGGGGCTCGAACTCACAAACGGTGAGATCGTGACCTGAGCTGAAATCAAGAGTCAGATGCTCAACCGACTGAGCCACCCAGGCGCCCCAACTCTTTTCATTTTCAAAGCACTTGCACAAAGTTGTCATGTGAAAGTCCAGTTTGGGGACCAGCTGCTGGCTGGAGGCCATATCATGAGGCCTGGAGGTGGCAGGGAAGGGCTTGTGTAATCAGAGCGCTGCGAGCTTCACGTGGACACCAAGTGAAGGCAGAGGGACATTAGGGGAACTCGTGGAGTTCCCATTGTTCCCAACCCCTGACTGCCCTTAAGACAGTAATCGTGAAGACAGCATTATTTCAGTTAACATTTAGTGACTGTTCCCAGTATGTGTCAGTCACTGGGCTCACATTTAAATTTCACCATTTTGGTGTGCCTGGGTGGCTCAGTCAGTTGAGTGTCCGATTTCGACTCAGGTCATGATCTCACGGTTTGTGGGTTCCAGCCTCACGTCGAGCTCTATGCTGACAGCTCAGAGCCTGGAGCCTGCTTTGGATTCTGGTCTCCCTCTCCCTGTGTCCCTCCCCCGCTCATACTCTGTCTTTCTCTCTCTCTCTCAAAAATAAACAATCATTGAAAAACATTTTAAAAATGTCTCCATTTTGTTATGAAACAGTAGTCCTCTTATCTCCATTTTAGAGTTTACAAAACTGAGGCTTAGAGAGGTTTTGTAATTCGCATAAGATCACACAGCTGTTTTAAAAAAATGTTTATTTTGAGAGAGGGCGTCCATGCATGTGAGCGTGGGGGGAGCAGAGAAGGGGAGAGAGAGAGAGATAGAATCCCAAACAGGCTCTGCGCGCCTGACTTGGGGCTCGAACCCACAAACCAGGAGATCATGACCTAAGCTGAAACCGAGAGTCTGACGCTCAACTGGCTGAGCCACCCAGGCACTCTGAGATCACACAACCCTTGTACGATGGGCTGGAATCTGAATCTCGGCAACTTGACTGTAGAGTTCAACCGCTATGCAATGCTGCCCTGTCCAGCTCTAGAGGCTAATGTTGAGGGGGTAGCATTTATATTCCTGTTGCTTGTGAGGCCTCAGGAATTGCTAGTGGCTGAGGGAGGCGGGCCTCCCTCCCCTTTGTCTATCTTGTTTTACCCTGAGGAACTCAGATGCAGAAGGGCACCGATACCGGCAAAGACACTCAGTATTGCACAGAGTACGAGTTTCCCTAAGCTGGCATCGTCCCTTTGTCCCGCCCGGAGTACTTGCACTCAAATAGGCCTGTTTCTCTCCTCTTGACTTCATTTTTTTTTTTTTTTAATTTATTTATTTTGAGAGAGAGAGAGCGAGCAAGCACAAGCAGGGGACGGGGCAGAGAGAAGAGAGGCAGAATCCCAAGCAGGCTCCGCGCCATCACCGCAGAGCCCGATGCAGAGCTTGAACTCAGGAACTGTGAGACCATGACCTGAGCTGCATGCTTAACCACCTGGGCCGCCCAGGTACCCACCCCTCTCCTCTTGACTTCAGAGCTGAGGGTGCTGTCTTCTAGGTGACTGGTCCCAAAGCTACGTCTACTTCCTTTCCTCCTGGAACCTGAACCTTAACCCTTACCACCCACCTCACTCGCTCCAGTCCTGCCTGCTTGAGCAACCTCCTCCAGCCCAGACCCCCACAACACCGGGGCGGGCCATCGCCAGGGATCAGGCCCGCTTGGCAAGACCATTCTAGACTCGAACTTTGCATTGTTAGCTGCTGTCTCTCTAGTTTCCTCATGCTGGGCAGTTCTGTCCATCCATAGCTCCTCACAGATGCTTTGGTCATATCCTCTCGGAACTTTCCATTTTGAGTTTTTAATTTCTCCGTCTCCTTTCTCCTCCCACCTCCAACCTGATCGGCTTCCCTGATTTTCTTCGTCAGTCTTTCCTCCCCTTCTTTATTTTTGTTCGGACTCCTTTTTACTGTTCTTTGATGATTTTTTTCCCCAAACTCCCCCGCATGTCCCCCTTAACGTCCGCTGCCATTCAGTATTACTTGCAAGTGTCTCTGGTTGTAGTTCTTGTCCTTGTTCCTTTTCTGCCCTTTTTCTTATTCTAATGTCTGTCTCACTGCCCCCCCCCCCTCCCCTCTTGTCTTTATTCATCTAAAAACGCAGGTGGGATTGTTTTCTGTCCAGTCTACCTCTGCCATCGTCAGCTCTGAGGACTTAAAATTTCATGTTCTGGGTGGGGGGAAAGGTCACATGGATTAGGGGAAGGGGCAAACCACTGAATAATACTGAAAAAAAAAATCTAACACTTAAGACACAGTTTTAAGCCCTCTAGCATGTTATCTGCATATAGTCTATGAGTTGAGTAACATCATCTCTGCCTTACAGATGAGGAATGGGGGCACAGAGGCTAAGTAACCAGCCTGAGGGTCACACAGATGGTGGGCAGTTGGGTCAGAATTCCAACCTGCGCAGAATAGCTGGAGAGGCATGCTCGTCAGCACACTCGACTGCCTCTCTCCAGAGTTGATGGTTAACCGGCAAAAGATGAGAAGTCACTTTCTGGTCCCTGAATCCAACATGCACAGTCATGGGAACACACACGCTGCCCTTTTCTCCTTCATCTGCCTCTCTTTCTCCCTTCCTCTTTCTTTTTCTGTCTCTTCTCTTGAGAGAAGCTGTCATTTTCTGTGCTCACAGAGCAAAGACATCAAGTGACCTCTCAAGGTCCTCATGTTTGTGATCTCCTGTAGTTTGTGAACCTCTCCCTGTTTCCTCACCGTCTTTTCTGTTTAAAGACAGACTGCAGGGGGGCACCTGGGTGGCTCAGTTGGTTAAGCGTCGGACTTCTGCTGGGGTCATGATCTCACAGCTCGTGGGTTCGAGCCCCTCATTGGGCTCTGTGCTGACAGCTCAGAGCCTGGAACCTGCTTCGGATTCTGTGTCTCCCTCTCTCTCTGCCCCTCCCCCACTCACACTCTGTCTCTCTCAAATAAATATTAAAAATAAAAAATAAATTCAGACTGCAGGGAGGAGTTGTACCTTTTTGGCTAAGGTGTCTGACCCACGTTTGTGGTCAAGCTGCACATTGGATAAGCAGTGCAAATATGGCCGCACCACTGCCCATTGCTCAGAGAACTACATATCCCGTGGTGCAGCAGGAGGACACTGGTCTGACCAGGGTTTGAAACTGGCTTGCTTGGCTTCCTTGTGCCCTGCCCACCAATAGGCAGCTGCTTTAGAGGAGGCTCTTCCTAAAGAAGCAGGTGCAGTGTCCAGCCTCTGAGCTGTCTTTAGGAAACTGGGTGCCTGTTCTTCCCAGGACACCCTACCCATCCTCCACCAAAACTCACTCTAGCCTCTTTTCAGGTATCTGGGGTTTTTTTTTGTTGTTATTTGTTTTTCTTCCTTAATTTGTTACATAAGTATAGTGATTAAGGAGTTAGAATATAATACCTAGGGTAAAGTCATTAGTACAAATAGTTCCCCTGGAGAGAAAATGATGTAATGATATGGTAAAGAGCTTCCCATCCATCTCTCTGTCTCTCTCTCTGTCTGTCTCTCTCTGTCTCTGTCTCTCTGTCTCTCTCTCTATCCATCTTTCTGTCTTTTTACTCAATATGAGGTCAAATGGAGCGCAATGAACTTGCAGAAGAGGGAGCTTCTGGTCTCTAGCTCAAAGAGCAAACGAATAGACTAGAGGAGTTACTTCTTCCAGAAGAAATTGTTAGATGGATTCCTTTCTGGTTAGCAGAGGTATGGATGCAGTGGCTTGTTAATTGATCCACTGCATCAGTTTTCCTTTCTTTTTCCCCTTTCATTGTCATTTTCTTTCTTCCCTCCTGGAATTATCTTTGGACTCTGGGACATACTTCTTCCCTCCTTTCTCATTGAAACCAAGCATTATCCCCTACCTCCTTCTGTGCCCCATCTCCTGCATTATCTGTTCTATAGCTAACAGCTCTCTTCCTGCTGCTTTGAGTCCAGGACATATAAATTGCTTTGTAAAAACATGGCTGCTTCTGGCTGAGCAGCCTTCTGAAATGCTGTCTGCTGTGTTCAGCATCCAGGGCTGTGTGACGGTTGGTTGCCATTAAGAACCGAGGAGGTACATGTGTTTGGTCATTTGGGACACTGGGCGGGGTCCTGTTAACACGGGTCTGATTTCTGCATGATTTTGATGAAACAGAACATCCTCCTTCGTGGGTACTAGCCTTCTGCTCTCCATCTGTCTGTGCATTTGACTGTCAGCCCAGGAACAGAGAGGACCGCAGGCCAGAGCGATAGCCAGAAGGAACATTACAGGCCTCTGAGCAGAGGTGATTCGTGTGGAACCAGCGCAGCCTGCACACTCTTGGCTTTTTTGTGCAGGTTATGATAGAATACCTTTAGTGCTGTCCTAGCAGCGCCCCATACCCTTTCCAAGTTGATTGTATCTATGACCATGGGGCAGTGAGCTAAAGAAAACCAATCCATCGGCCCAGATGGTGTCCCACTACTTTTACTCCTGTCCTTTTTCATTTTGCTGTATGGAACTTTCATGCCCCTTGGCTAATAGAGTGAGATGGGATGGGATAGGCAAGGGATACATGATATATTCAGTGTTTATGGTGACTGGAACCAGGAACATATCCCCCCACCTTCATTTTAATCTTGGTAATTGACCAGTTTGGTCAGATGGCTTAGTCTACTCTGCTACCTAAATAAAGTGAACGTGAGTAACTCTGATTCTTTTTAAAGGCAATTTCCACTGGACACAGGAGGTTTTTTTTTTTTTTTTTTTTAATTGACATCCAAGTTAGTTAGCATATAGTGTAATGATTCCAGGAGTAGAATCCAGTGATTCATCCCCTACATGTAACACTCAGTGCTCATCCCAAGTGTCTTTCTTAATGCTCCTTACCCATTTAGCCCAGCCCCCCCGGCACAATCCCTTCAGCAACCCTCTGTTTTCTGTATTTAAGAGTCTCTTATGTTTTGTCCCCCTCCCTGTTTCTATATTATTTTTGCTTCTCTTCCCTTATGTTCATCTGTTTTGTGCCTTAAATGTCACATATGAGTGAAGTCATATGATTTTTGTCTTTCTCTGACTAATTTCACTTAGCATAATACCCTCTAGTTCCATCCACGTTGTTGCAAATAGAAAGATTTCATTCTTTTTGATTGCCGAGTAATACTCCACTGTATATATGGGGCGCCTGGATGGCTCAGTCGGTTAAATGTCTGACTCTTGATTTCAGCTCAGGTCATGATCTCATGGTATGTGGGTTCGAGGCGTGCATTGGGTTCTACGCTGACAGCGTGGAGCCTGCTTAGGATGCTCTCTCTCTCTTTCTCTCTTTGTCTCTCTCTCTCTCTTTCCCCCTCTTCCACTCTCTACCCCCTTCTCTCTCTGTCCCTCCCCTGCTTGTGCTCTCTCTAAACAATAAATAAACTTAAGAAAAATACTCCATTGTATATATATACCACATCTTCTTTATCCATTCATCAGTGGATGGACATTTGGGCTTTTTCCATACTTTGACTATTGTTGATAATGTTGCTATAAACATTGGGGTGCTTTGAAACAGCACACCTGTATCCCTTGGATAAATACTTAGTATTGCAATTGCTGGGACGTAGGTAGTTCCATTTTTAATTCTTTGAGGTACTTCCATACTGTTTTCCAGAGTGGCTGCACCAGTTTGCATTCCCACCAGCAGTGCAACAGAGATCCTCTTTCTCCGCATCCTCGCCAACATCTGTTGTTGCCTGAGTTGTTAACGTTAGCCATGCTGACAGGTGTGAGGTGGTATCTCATTGTGGTTTTGATGTGTATTTCCCTGATGATGAGTGATGTTGAACATTTTTCCTGTGTCGGTTGGCCATCTGGATGTCTTCTTTAGAAAAGTGTCTATTCATGTCTTTTGCCCATTTCTTCACTGCATTACTTGTTTCTTTGGGTGTTGAGTTTGATAAGTTCTTTATAGATTTTGGATCTAAGCCTTTATGCAAATATCTTCTCCCATTCTGTCAGTTGCCTTTTAGTTTTGCTGATTGTTTCCCTCCCTGTGCAGAAGTTTTTAAAAAAAAAAAATTTTTTTAACGTTTATTTATTTTTGAGACAGAGAGAGATAGAGCATGAACGGGGGAGGGTCAGAGAGAGAGGGAGACACAGAATCCGAAACAGGCTCCAGGCTTTGAGCAGTCAGCACAGAGCCCGACGCGGGGCTCGAACTCACGGACCGCGAGATCATGACCTGAGCCGAAGTCGGATGCTCAACCGACTGAGCCACCCAGGCGCCCCAGAAGTTTTTATCTTGATGAGGTCCCAGTAGTTCATTTTTGCTTTCGTTTCCCTTGCCTCCAGAGACCTGTGGAGTAAGAAGTTGCAGCCGAAGTCGAAGAGGTGTTTGTCTGCTTTCTCCTCAAGGATTTTGATGGCTTCCTGTCTTACATTTAGATCTTTCCTCCATTTTGAGCTTCTTTTTGTGTATGGTGTAAGAAAGTGGTCCAGGTTCATTTTTTTGCATGTCGCTGTCCAGTTTTCTCAACATCGTTTGCTGAAGAGACTGTCTTTATTCCATTGGATATTCTTTTCTGCTTTGTCAATGATTAGTTGGCTATACGTTGTGGGTCCAGTTCTGGACCACGATTCAGTTCCATTGATCTAAGTGTCTGTTTCTGTCCTAGTATCATTGGACACAGGAGATTTGCTTAATGTGTATACACCAACCTCTGGATACGCCCAAGATTTTTTCCCCCGAATGTTTGAGAATGCATTTTCTTACAATTTGCCATCTTCAGGGGAAAACAGGCGGGGGGTTGGGGGTGGGGAGTGTCCCAAAAGGAAATCTTAAATTCATTGAGGTTTTATATTCTCTGAGTCTGTGGTAATGGCAGCAAGAGTTGGGGACAGATGGAGGACGGAAAGATGAAGGGGTGGGAAATTTGGTAGCATGGCGTTTAGTGTTTAGTGGAAAGATGTTTGGTGTCAGTGAACACAGGTTTGGAGCCCAGCTCTGCTATGCCGGCTGTGTGACCTTGGGCAAGTCACGGAAAGTCTCTGAATCCTAGTTTAATTATCTCTGAACTGGAGAAAACAATACTTACCTCACAGGCTTCCTCGGAGAGTCAGATGAGGCAGCAGATTTGGAAACGCATTAGAGCACCTTACAAATGGGAGTTGTTAACTCTTACTGTCCTGTCATTAAGCCAGACTCAGAAAGGCTGTGTTAAAGTGGAATTGTTTGTGGGATGGTTGGTGTTGTCGTTCTTTCGGGAAACTCTTTTCCTGCTCTGTGTTGGTCCCCCTGAGTGCTCAGTTTTGTTGTGAAGCCAGGCTTGACCAGCAGCAGAGGTAAGAGAAAAGAATGAAGGGTGAGGGAGGCAGGAATGGATGAGTGATCACAGGTTCCTTGCCTGTCTTTTTTATTCTCTTCTATTTTAATCTCTCTCTTTAACCCTGGCTGTGCTAGATTGTTCTATGCTCTGGAAGCTGGATTGGGAGGGGGTACATGAAGGGGCTTATATCTTGGGGTCTCACCCTTTCTGAGGGATGAGTCTATCTGGAATCTGGAAAGGAGTGTTGGCAGGCCTTTCTTTGACCCTTTTGCTCTTTTCCGGGTCTTTGTTTGTTTTCTCATCTGTAAAATGGAGCCTCAGCTTCCACCTTAACACTTCGCAGGTCCGAAACCAGAAGCATAAAGCAATCAGTGTGCTTAACAGCCCGCCCAGGTTAGCACTGTTGGAAGATCCGGTAGAGCTGAGGATATTGATCTGCCTTTCCATGGGTTATCGGCTTTGATTGGGAGAATCTCTCTAAAGACGGGGCGGGAAGGTCAGTGGTTCAGGAGAGCACACACCTCCCTTCTTGGCTGCCTCCGAGGAGCCCTGCTCTTTTGTGTTTATCCGGGCGCCAGCGCGAGCAAATGCACACAGTGAATACCCACACCGTGTTTTATTTAAGTAGAGGCTTTGCTCTTTCCTTGAAACGTGAACGGCCTCTTCCCCTTCTTCCCTCTAGGGCCTGGGGTGCTCCGATCCCTTTCCCCTGGCGGCCTCTGGCCAACACAGCCTATCCCAGGTTGCCGGAGTAAAATGGGCCAGAGAGGAAGCTGTAGTCACTGCAAGCAGAGCGGCCTGTCCCCGCTGGGCAGGAAACCTACAGTGATGAATGGGGCCGGATGAAGTCATCCTGCTCCTCCAATCAGGCTGCTCCGAGAGAGCCAGGGGCCTCTGCAGATCCAGCCGGGCTGCCGGCTGCTCTCATGTACCTTTAGACAGAGGCTGTGAGTCTCTGGGAGTGGAGTGGGGGGGTGTGAACCGCCCGCTCCTGGCTCCTGTGTAGGCCTCAGTCAGTCTGAATGTTATTGCAAGGTGAGTGGCTTCACCCGGCAGATTCCTCTCCCTCTGCATTCTCGACCTTGCCGCGCAGGGCTCCGGCTTGAGCCTCCGGCACCTCCTTGCACAGCACCTCCTGCTTCCATCTGAGTGCCTGTACCTCCTTGAGGTTCTCACACCCGCCCCCACGGGCCCCCGGCCTCCTCCCTACCTGCTACCCCCAGCACTTGCTCAGCACCCGCCAGCTGGCCTCTGCCCACACGCTCCGCTCTTCCTGACCTGTGGGTACCAGTTGGCCGGGTGATGGGAGGGCAGGGCCTCCACCTCTGTGCGCTCTCCCCCAGCAGGGGGAGCCCTGGGAGACCCACACTTGCCTCCTGGGAAGAAGTACCAGGCAAGGGGAGACGCCCCCTGACTCAGCCTGATGTGAGCATCTGTGGGAACCCAGGCAGCGCCCCCCCCCCCACAACCCCAACTTGCTGGGGACCCCGAGCCTCTTTCCTGTCTCCCCTCCCTTCCCCCACCGCCAGTAGAGGACATCCCAGGGGGCCAGAGAACCGAAATTGGTCTCTTATTTTCCCTGCCCTTCCAGAGGGGTGGTTTGTTCTTTCTGGGTGGACATTTGTGACTCTGCCTTTTTTCTCTGGATGGGGCCACTGCTCCTTAGGCCAAGCAGAGATCATGGAGCCGGCTGATATGGCGACAGCAAAGGTAGGATGGAAATGCTGCCGGCCGCACTGTGCGTAAGTGGCTTCGCTTGGCGAGTTCTGCCTTTGGTTCACTTTTCTCTCCCCTCCTGTCCCTCAGCTCACCACTCCTAAGTGTCCGGGGGCTGGGTCAGAGCGGAGGGAAATGACCCCCTAGCATGAAGCTCAGGAGAGGGGAGGGAGGGCTGGGTCTGACAGAACGCACTCCTCACCTTTCCGTGCCCAGAAGTCTGAGCAGGTGGTGGTGGGGGGGGTTGGTCTCTAGCTCTGTCTGGGCTGATCTGTGTCTTTCTCATTAGCTCTCCCTCCTTATTCCTTTATCCTTATCCCGTCTCTCTTTAGTCACCCCCTCCTTTATGGTCTCTCTTCCTCATGCCACAATGCTCTCTTCATCCATTTGTGCCTCCCTACCCTTCCTTCCCACCTTCTGTCTGCTTCCCTTTTCCCTCCGTCTGTTGTATAAGGAATGGGTGGGGTCGTTGTGGGCCAGACAGTCTTGAGAGCAGAGACTGCCTCTCATCCTGCAGCAGACGATGGCCTTGGGATTGGCGGGGAGTTGGTCTCTGAGTGGCAGGTGCTGCTGCTGTCCCCTCCCACCGCTCATCTGATGCCCCAATGGAAGTGTGGGTCTGGGCCCCTCCAGGGAATGTGCCCGGGTGCTCTCGCCCAGACCCTGCAGGCTCACTAGAGGGCGTTCCTGAGATGAGTTTCTAATCCCTCCTGAGTCCTGCTTGCAGTTTGGAATTTGCAGTGCCTGTGCATTTTCCCAGACGAGGGAGGAACTTGAGCCATTGGGAGTGGATGGGGGAACCTAAGGAGGCCAAGTCTGCAAGCCCCAACCCCAATACCTTTATGCAGGGAGAGACCTAGTGTCCTTGTAGAATATCTCAGCCCTTGGACGGGCTTGGGGGGGGGGGGTGGTTCGTTTTTGGCTAGATGGCAGGGTCTCCTTTGTTTCAGAGATGAAAGACTGAACAGGATTCAGACTTTTGGAACAGGTTGGGTACCCCGTGTGTATATGGAAGAGAGAAGGAGGTTGGAGGCCCAAGCAGCGAGGGTGCTGTGGGCAGTAATGTGTTCTGGTGGTGAGGACATGTCCCCGCGAATCACAGATCTGAGCTCCTGGTGCCTTTCTCCTACTCCTGCATGCGGTGTGATCTGCCCCGAGTTACTTCCCCTCTCTGGGCTTTCATTTTCTAGTCTGCAAAATTACCCACAGCTGTTGTTTTAACCAGCTTAGATTTGTCAAATACTTTGTTTTCTTTGAAGAAAGGAGCTGGGGAGCACACAACTAAATGAGAACAGGCCTCCCTGGACTGACTCCCTCCCCTGTCCCCGCTTCCCCTCTCTTTCCCCTCCTTCCGCAAACATCCTGGTACCCACATTAAGCACGGTTGGTGCAAGATGCCCTCCCCCCTTCGCAGCGCGCACAGAGGCAGCCAGGGGGAGCAGCCCTGTGTTTGGATCCAAAACCGGTTTGCTCCAAGCAGTTTGTTTTGTGTTTGTAATGCTACTGTTGGTGATGTCAGGTGTCATCTGTCACCAGGCTTCCCTCTCACGAACCTCCAGGTCAACTAGCTCATGAAGTTGTAAGCGGTTTGGGATCAACCAGTTGGCCCTCAAGGGTGGGTGGTGGCCTGTGCTGGGGGGAAAGGTGTGGTTTGCAGGGATCGGAGAGTTATTCTGCGGTTAATTAGGAGGGTATGTTTATGTTTGCAGCTGCATATGGAGGTAGAAACAGAGGCAGCTCCATTTTTCTTAGTCTCTTACCATCCGCTAGTCAAGATTGCAGATTGTCCACGCAGGGGGACAATCAGGTCTTGGGAGCCGGACCGTTCCTGAGGCAGGCATCTTCTTTCAGGACCTCAAAGAATGAACCTGGTTGGCCGTGGAGACAGATGCTTTAACCCCAGAGCTGTGATTCTCTTTCTTTAACCTTCTCTACCCCAGACCCTTTGGAGGGAGTTTAGTTCAGGTATTTCCAGTCTGGGCCCACAGACCACTGAGGTCCTTAGGAGAGGGTCCATGAGCTCTATCGTTTGTAGGCGGAATTTTATATTTCTCTGCATTTTTCTGGGAAGAGTACCTGTGGCTCTCTGTAGGTCCCCAGGAGGATTATAAGTCACAAATGTTTAAGAAACTTTACCCAATGAAGATGCTCCTGCAAAAAGCCTGTTTGCATTTTGCAGCCTAGGTACAAAGAGAACCTATATATTATGGCAGATGTACCGAATCTCTGATACTATCTAAGGAGCTGTTGAGTAAAAATCCACGTCGTGACTCATTGGTACGTCATTTATATATGACTCGGATGTTGTTTCCTTAATATATCATTTTACTTGTGTGTATTGCCAAATACATGTAAATGCATCTGTCTTACCCTGTCCCCTTCAGTTCTCAGGTACTGTTCCCAGGATTTCCCTTAGCCCCAACTATACTGGGTTCAGTTACTCCAGAATGAAAGAGCTTTTGGTTTGGAAGTGTGATCACTCTGGACGACAGCACTACCTATTTAGACCATGTTCAGTTCCTGGAGGAAGGCTGTTGGAGGCATGATTTCATCTCCTGGAGTCTGGAGTTTGAGGCTCCGTTATTGCATTGCCATGGTACTTTTTTTTTTTTTTTTTTTAAGGTTGTAATTTCAGCGCGGGGCCGTCTGATGTCTTGACGTGACTGTGTTAAGATATGTAGATAGTAAATTGCACCCTGAGAGTTCTCGTTTCAACCGTGAGAAAAGAGGTTGGTAGGCATTCGTCAATACGTTCGTTCAAGGAATGTTTATTAAATGCCAGTTATTTGCCAGCAAAGATTTCACTATGGAGGTTGTAATTGGATTGCACATGATCACGGTGAACAGTTTGTTCACGGGTTCTTGGGGGAGACAGATGAGTAAACATTATGAAACCCTATGACGGTACAAGGTAACAGGGGTTGTAACAGAAGTTCAAGTCAGCAGGGAAGCGCAAAAGAACTATTTGATGTTGGCCTAGGCAGGCAGGAGGGCTTTCTAAAGGAAGCGACATTTGATCTGAGACCCGAAGTGTCAGCGGGAGCTTAGCAGGTGGACAAGAGAAGAGAGGTGGTGTTGTAAACTGGAGTTGGACATATCTGCCTTCATACGCTGGTGCTGCCACTTTCTGGCTCTGCGAGCTTGAGCGGGTTATCTTGGCCTGTCCTCGTCCCCGAGTCCTTATTTGTAAACGAGGGCGATACCCATCAACCCTGCAGGACTGTCGTGAGGATTAGATGAGATAATGCCTGGCTCACCATAGCTGCTCACTGAACGGTAGCTAGGCAAGAGGAGACATTGTGCACAGGGCAAAGCCCAGGTCACTGCAGACAGTTTGGCACGATCAGGGCTTAGGAGCACGTGGACCCCAGGCGGCAGATGATGGAACCAGACATAGGGATTGACATCCCATGACAACCTTGCACATTACTGAGATTATGTAGATACTGGGAACAATCGAAATATCTTAGGATAGCATCAGATTTGCTTTTGAAAAAGTACTCTCTGGGGTGCCTGGGTGGCTCAGTCAGCTAAGCGTCCTACTCTTGAATTCGGCTCAGGTCATGGTCTCACGGTTTGTGAGTTCGAGCCCTGCACTGGGCTGTGTGCTGACAGCGCAGAGCCTGCTTTGGATTCTCCCCCGCCCCCATCCCTACCCCGCTTCGTTGTGCGTGCGTGTGCTCTCTCTCTCTCTCTCAAAATAAACTTAAAACAAAAAGTACTCTCTGGCTACAAGGCAGACAGATAACTGATCATTTCCTCATTTTGTGCCATCTCAGATTCTTTGTTTTACATGTCTGTCTTCCCCAACTAGACCGTAAACTTTTTTTTTTAAGGGCAGGGCTAGTGTGATTTTGCTTTTTAAGCCACAACCCGCCCCCCCCCACGCCTATTATATTACCAAGTAATATAATAGGGGCTCAATAAATAATTTGGTAAACGAACAAATAGGAGAGGAGGGGTAGGCATAACGCCACACCTAACGATGAGAATTTAAAGGCACGTATAAAACTGAAAGCAAGATACAAACTCAGAGTTGTTCAGGGAGCTAGAACGGACAGGCCTTTGTATCTAGTTCAGTGGGAGGTGGAAGAGGAGTATAGGGTGAATTCCAGGTGTCTGGGCGACTTTGTAGTTGGTGCCGTTCACTGAAGCAGGCACAGGAGGTCAGAGGGAGCAGCGGGTATAGAGGGGCAGTGAGAAGTTGCATTTATTCAGGCTGGCTTTGAGGTGCCCTTGGGACATCTAGGTGACGGTGTTCGGAACAGTTGGAAATTGGTGTCCGAGGTCAGGGGAGTGGCAGTAGTTGTTCTCGTGTACTTGGGAGGCACAGGCGTATCTCCAAGGCTTTGTTAGAGCATTCAAGAGTAGATCGGGTCATCATAAGAAAAAAGTCTTACAGTGTCGTGGGGATGGATGTTGACGAAGCTTACTGTGATCATTTCACCGTGTGTACAAATAATGAACCGTTATGTTCTACACCTGAAACTAATAGAATGTGACATGCCAATTAGTATGTCACTAAGCCCCCCTGGATTAGGAACCTCTGGGATGCAGGTGACCACCTGAAGACAGGGAGTTGACTGAAGCAGGCTTTCAGATCCCCCTTCCCAGCAGTTGGGAGCCATAGCCTCTCCTTAGAGTGGAATGTGAGGTCCCAGAACTCAGCAGCCCTTCCTCGGGGCGGGGAGTGGGAGACACGGGGGATCTGAGCTTGTGCGTCGGGTAGAGAAGTTGAAAAAAGTTGGTGGACCGACACAGAATCGCCACATGTCTTACCTATGGAAGGTAACAAAACTAAAATAGAAAACGTCCACCACCACTGTTTAAAGAATATTTTAATACAAATTTATTTTTTTTTAATGTTTATTTATTTTGAGAGAGAGAGCAAGAGAGAGAGGGAGAACACAAGCAGGGGAGGGGCAGAGAGAGAGAGAGAGGGAGATACAGAATCCCAAGAAGGCTCCAGGCTCCCAGCTGTCAGCACAGAGCCCAACGCGGGGCTTGATCTCATGAACTGTGAGATCATGACCTGAGCTGAAATCAAGAGTCAGACGCTTCACCTGCTGAGCCACCAGGTGCCCCTTAATACAAATTTCAACGGACATGTTATCCAAAACTAAAAATTCAGTGTATTTAGCTTTTTCAAAACTTAACCATGTTGCCCTTATTTTTGTCAGTTGTCCACAGATCATCTAAATACTTCACAGTGCCCTTGAGCCATCAGATGTAGCTGGTGGCAGAGTATGGAAGGACACAGGTGCATTTACCGAGTAGTCATAAGACACACGGAACCTGAGCCCTCTGGAGGTTTACTCATGATTATGCCATCTCACGTCAGTTGTGACGTTTAGAGAATATAGTAGGTAGAGGGGCCTGAACCATCTTCCACATTGTTTTCCCCCCAGCTTTAAGGCCCTGATGAGAAAACGTCCTAATGGTAGGAAATGCAATTTCAGATTCCAGCCCGTTAGATGCAGTCTGCTCTGTCCAAATAAACCTGTATTTATTGGCAGCGACGATGGCAATATGTTCCGAAGGCACTATTTCTGGACACCTGTCATGCAAATAGGAAGTTCTTGTCTCCATAAAGGATGATAACAAATATTGGATCCTTTTTCTGGCTGACTCTTTTGTGTTAAGACCAGACTAATCAAGAAATAATTATCGCAGACAGACTTAACATAGGTTGGCTGAGAATACTCATCATTACTTATTAATTGAAAAGTTGGCATAACGATTACAAACCTGTGTTCATTTTGGTGAACAGAAGTACTGTGTCCTGATTACCTGTGCCTCTCTTACAGGACTTACTACTTTAAACTTTATGTTAGAATTACTTAATACAACTACTTAATGCCCGTGTGTTATCTTCCTTATGAGATCATAAGCTTCCGGAGATCAAGGAGGATATTTGGGTTATTATTGAAATAACGTCATGATTTGTCTGGGTCCTGAACATAGTAGGCACTCAGTAAGTATGGTTGTTGTTGAATAAATAAATGGCTGACTGATGTGACAGAAATACCACATATAGAAGTAGAAACATAAAGTAGAAATATAAAAACATCCCCAACAAAACAAAAAAAAAAAATCAGAAACTTTTGTGTACATAAAGGAGAAAGAGTAGATAAGGAAGCATAGAAATGGAGCCTGTGGTCCCTGCAGGGGGTTCTGGTCGTCTGTGGATACCGGTTAGGAACAGTCACGATGATGGTTAAAATGTGCTGGGCACTCGATATGACGTCGTGTGTTGGGTCATTGACACCCAACAGCCGCGTGGGTTGTTGCCATTATCACCTCTGTGTGCTGATGGAGCTGAGGCTTCGAGAAACGAAGTAACTTGCTCAAGGTCACAGAGCTGTTACGTATGGATTCGAACTCCCGTCCGATTCCGGAATCGCTGCGCAGAAGAAACCGCAGCACACGCCCCCGGGGCTGGTGTCCAGCCCGTGTCCGTCAAGAATGTGGTTTTCCTAGGCTCGTCACATCATGGAGTGGTTTCTCTGCCAGCAGTCTTGCGTCCTTGGCCAGGAGTCTTTCCCTGTTGAAATGAGTTCATCAGTTTGTTAACAGTCCTTCTCAAGCGTAACTTAGATGAGAAAGGAGAAGTCTCCATTCGGTGGGAGGAGAGCGGGAGCAGCTGGCCGTGGGCGTCTGGGCGCTCCCTCCCCGCGAGAACCTGAGTTTATAAGCTCCCTTCTGGGTCCCTGATGCCATCAGTCACCCTGAATTTCTCCTGAGGATAAACCAGGAGGATCAGGGTGGGTAATTAGAAATCTGCCTTGTTTTCTTCCATCTGGCAGGAGCGATGTTTTCTTTTGTTATGCATGTAATTCGAATGAGGGAAGTCAGGTGAGGTCCCCTCTCCTGGTGGGTGGGGGGTTTTGGAAGGTGTGTGCCTCTTTCCTGACAGGGGGGGGCTTTACCACCTGGGGGCCGCCCTTCTGTCTAGCAGCAGAGAGCCTTGTGATCGAGAACACTCTAATGAAGAAGACATCCCAAGAAGCCAGCACTGAGGCAGGCGGGCAGGTGTTCAGGAAGCTGGGGAGAGATTCTGGAGAGGAAGGGGATAGAGATGTAGGCCAGAGCGAGGGGGTCCTCTCTGGGATTTCCGTCGCCAGCCCTTGCGGGCACGAGGAAGTCAGGCGGTCACCATGGAGGAGGGATGTCCAGAGTTGCCGGGACAGAGGGAGAGACGTAGGTTAGCTGGGCTCTGCCAGTGAGGTGAGCAGGAGAGGTGGCTGAGGAGAGGTGAGGGGGTTTGTGCTGCTGGCACTGGGCTTCACCTCTTCGCTTTTCCCGATTTTACCAACCGCGGCACCCCCTCGTCTTGTGGCTCTAGGAGCAGCCACCAGCGGTAGGAAGAGAAGCAGACCTCGCCGGGCCTCGGTGTCTTCCTCCATTAGATGTGGCTCAGTGACACCTCCCCGGGGCGTTGTGAGACTCACAGGACGTAATGTAGGGGGGCCCACTTTAGGCTCTAGAGTGGACAGGCTGCCTCTATCCTGTCTTCCTCCCTCTCCAGTCAGCTGTGCTGGTGAAGCAGCCGGGGGCGGGATGAAGCTGGCTGGAGTTTGGCTCTGCCCTTGCCCATCCTGTTGGAACATTCTGGATTAGCAGATTGTGAAGGAGGGGCAGAGAAGGATGGGGAGGAGGTGAGTCTGTCCATTTTCGATTTTGATTTTTTTTATTTCGCTCCAGCCCCCCCGAGTAAATCCCTGGGGTCATGGAGGCCCAAGGAAGCATGCCTGAAGTGAACCGAGCCCCCACTTGCTTTCCACACAAACCTCTCAACCTCTGCTGCTCTGTGGCCTGGGCCACCCCTCCCCTCCCCGCCTCTCCCCTCTCTACAGTGGACTGGTGGGGCTGGAGGGCAGGGGTGTGCACATGAGTCCCCCACACGGGAGGGGAGAGGAGGGGCGGGCTCGGGAAGCTCCCGGCTGGGAGCTGACACAGATGAACAGACCAGAAGGCAAGGCCAATGCCTGCAGCCCACACTGTCACCCCAGAGCCAGTGACTAATAGTGGCGGCGGGGGGGGGGGGGGGGGGGGGGGGGGGGGGGGGGGGGG
>NC_064808.1:91218803-91267309 GCF_023721935.1 Panthera uncia | reverse complement strand
GGGGGGGGGGGGGGGGGGGGGGGGGGGGGGGGGAGGGGACAGGGAAGTGGTGGGGAGCACCTGATCGGGTGCCGCTCTGGCCATCTGCCGTCCCCCTCACACAGGCTCTATTGACTGCAGTTTGGGATTTGGAAGAGGATTCTGGCTGGAGGACGAGGAGGCTTGTTGAAATGCAGTGTTTAGGACGCCACTCCTCCCCCGCTGCTCCTCTCACCAGCTTCCTGACCTCCAAAATGCTCCTTAAATATAACACTCTCAGCGCCTGCCGACTCCCCTGCCTGAGCTTGGAGCTTTGATTCCCCAACGTGTGACTGCAGCAAGGCTCTGCCCCAGTTTTGCCAGCTCCTGGAGGCATGCGGCACTGCCCTGGTCCTGCGGCTCTCCTCTCCTCGGGAGGCGAGCGCAGAACCCAGAGACTCCGGATAGAAGGGGAGCCCGGGGATCCTGTCCACTGTCTGTTTTCTGCCCCAGATGGGCTCCCGGTGACTCCCCAAGGTCATGAGGAGGCGTGAGCTTCTGGTGGTGGAAAGAGCCACTGAGGGGTGGGAGTCAGGGCAACTGAATCCTGTGGTGGGTTCGTGGACTCCACGTTTCCCTTGGCCGAGGCCTTGGGGGTCTGCAGAGTGGTAATGCTCCGAAGGAAAGACCTGCCAGTCCAGTGCCTGCTTACAGATGAGGCGAGGAGCATCAGTCCTGTTCTCGTTGCCTTGGGAAAGGAGCAGTACCCACGTGGTGAGACCTTAAGGCTTGACTTGGAGACCAGGAGAGAGTCAAAGCAGCTAAAATCAAAGTTTCTTTTTTCTTTTTTTCTAACCTGTATTCCAAACCCAGTAAAGTTTGGAAGAAACCGTTGTAGCAAGAGGTTTGGAGGGACACAGCTCAACCTTCTGTTAATCAGGCCTTAGAAACACAACAGACGTTGGAATGAATATCCATGAGCCTGGGAAGGCTAGGTTTTTGAACTTAGATTTTGAAAATTCATGTTGAAAACGCAACACGAATCGTTGTCCTAGTCAGCCATTCCCCGCCACCGCCCTCCTCTCTCATCCATTCTGTTCACAGAGATTGGAAGAAGATTGGTGTCAGGTGTGTCCAGTTATGTTGTTTATCTTTAAATTGTTTTTTGCTAAATATTGAACAGAGACAAAGATTATTTATAAAAAAGTACATAAAAAGTATACAGAAAGAAGGAACAACGAACAGTGTACTTCTTACCTGTCCTGCTGACTCCATGTTCTTGCCCACTGACCACCTTTCAGAATGTTGAGTCTGTCACTTCCTTGATTTTCCATTTTATGGATACACACTGTCTAGCTATACAGATAGAGAATATCTGGATACTCGTGAGTGCTGATGAGGTTGAGTACCTTTTTATACATGAATGTGAAGCATCTATCTTGTTACGTGTTTGTCCTGTGGCTGTATCCGCATGCAATCATACGTCATGCTTTCTTCATTTTGATTTGCTTTCCGTGTTCAACATTGTTTCCAAGATTCATGCACTTGGTTGCACGTGACAGTAACTTATAAATTTTCTGAATGTTATAGACTGTTCACACTTTAAGAAAATGCTAGTTGTGTATCCTTTCTGCTGTCGGTAGACATTTGTTTCCAGGTTTGGGGGTTTGTTTCCACAAACCGTGTTACCACACAGAGTGAGTGCTGTGTGAAGTTTCTCTCGAACATTTCCTAATGGGAGCTTCTTCATTTGGCAGAATGGAACCATCAGGTGTTAGGGGATGCATTCCTTGAACTCTACTATAAATACCAAATGGTTTGCTTACATAGTTGAACCACTGTATACATGTCCATGGGTTCCTTTTTTTTTTTTTTTTTTTTGGTTAATGTTTATTTTTGAGAGAGACAGAGAGACAGAGCATGAATAGGGGAGGGGCAGAGAGAGAGAAGGAGACAGAATTTGAAGCAGGCTCCAGGTTCTGTCCAGGTTCTGTCTGTCAGCACGGAGCCTGATGTGGGGGTTGAGCTCACAAACTGCAAGATCATGACTTGAGCCAAAATTGGACGCTCAACCGACTGAGCCACCCAGGCCCCCCTCCACCGGTTCCTTTCCAACCTTTATATTATTAGACTTTTTAACTTTTGCCAATCAGATAGGTACAAAGTTAGCACCTCATTGGCATTTTAAGCTTGCTTTTTCCTGAGTGCTAATGAGGTTGAGCACCTTTTTATATGTGTATTGATTGATCACTTCCTCTTCTGAAAGTGCTTATTCAAATCCCTTGTCTTTTTATCTAATTGTTTTTCTTTTTCCTATTGATTTGTAGATATTTTTATTTATATTTATAAATTCTGTGAACTAAAATTCCTTTTTCAGCTACATTTGTTGCAATTATCTTCTCCCAGGAAAGCCTGGTCTTTTCTCCCTCTTTATAATCAGTTTGAGGATCAGATGTTCTTCATTTTACTGTGGTGGAGTTCATCCGCCTTCTCCTTTCTGGACACTGTGTGTGTGTGTGTGTGTGTGTGTGTGTGTGTGTGAATTGCTTAGGAAGTCCTCAGGCAGCCGCCTGTGTGAGGATCAGTTGGTAATTATGATTTATCAGGGGAGATTGTTTGGTCTCTGCCAAGGTTGAAGACAGGCCTGTCTTTGAGTTCCTCAGCAGCATGTGGGAGTTTGTTGGAGGCTCACTTGTAGGGTTAGGGGAGGCCAGCAGGGCCTCCTACTTTATGAGGTGATCTCCCCTTTCCTCCTCCCATTAGTGGGCCTGTGCACTGTCTCTGCTCACTGTGTTCTGTGAGGTCCAGAAAACCAAGGCCGTTTTACGGGTGCCACAAGTGCCTTCTCTAGAAAACATATCTATAAGGCTTTCTTTAATTTTCTGAGTTTCTGCCCTCACTGAATTTATGGTTTCTAAATTTGTCTTATTGTTTCGATAGCTCATCAAGTATTTTTTAAAAAATTTCCTCTCTATTTTTCTTTCTAAATGTTTTCTTTCATCCAGCATTTTTAGTTGTTTTTAGCAGGAAGGTCCATTAGGATAGCTAGTCTGCCATATTGCCGGAAATGGAACTCTTCCTTCTTTTCCGTAAAAGTTCTTATCCTTCCTGAAATACAGATCTCAAGGAGCAGCCAGATTGCAGTTCAGGCGGAAGCAGGAGAATCGAAAGCACCTGCCTGACCGTTAACCTGTGTACTCACCCCCACAGTCATCTAGAATGATGTCAGTGCTGACACCTTACCGGTCAGGAAACTTGGCGAACCTACAGAACTGTCTGCCCTCTAGGAGAAGATCAAAGAGGGAAGATACATTAAATGATGAACACCTCTTCATTTTGCTTGGTCTTATTCTTTAAATATATTTCAAGGAAAGCTGGCAATCCCATGGCTCTTTAAAGCCCTATTTGGGTCATATTTTGAGATCTTCTTATGGACCACAAAAATGGAGCCAGGTTGCCGAGCTCTGTGAAGAGCCCAGGTTACAGAAACAGGAAAGAGCCAAGGGGAATTTGAGGCAGTTGATGGTCTCGAAACCAACTAGATTCTCCTTTTCATGTTCCTCCCATCACATTCATGTACTGACCTATCAGCAATAGTAATAGAAAGAAGCAGCTAACTTGATTTAGCATCTTTTTTTTTTTTTTTTTTTTTTTACCTGTTGCCTGGATTCTTTTTGCCCTGGGAGCGTGTGGGCCCTTATTAGCCTGTCTCACAGACTTTCTTTCTTTCTTTCTTTTCTTTTTTTTTTTTTTTTTTTTTTTTTTTTTTAATAAGCATACATCCTGATTAAGAGACTGGACTTTGGGTTTGAACATGCCCAAGTTCAAGTCTCAGGCTTGCAGCTTGTTGGTTATTTAGCATTAGGCAAATCCAGATGCTACAGTCTTAATTTTCAATAACATCATCTGAAAAATACTGATAGTCACTACTTCATAATACGGATGTGAGTGTTAAGTGAGATAATACAAGTAAAATGCTTATTAGCACGATGCCTGACATAAATAAGCTCCCCCAAAATTCTTATTAGTAGTTGCAAGGGAGTTTTTTTTTTTTTAATTTGACGGCTTTTAAAATTTTTATTGAAAAATATAGAATTTTCACTATTTAGTAATGTGTGTCTAATGTAATACTTGGAAAGCTTTGATTCAGATTTCATGTGTTACCTGTGATCAGGGGGGATAGGATGAGAGTATTCTCATCTACCTAGAGAATTCTAGGTGCCATTTGCCTAGAGGCTGACATCATTGGTCCCTGGAGGCCCTTGGAGTGAATCACCTAGGTTGTAAAGGAGAACTTATGCAGCCCTACAATACCTAAGTTGAAAGAATGGCCTGGATACATAACTAAAGATGTATTCTGAGGTCTTGAGAGCGTTTCCGTGTTGTCTGGCTTGGGTCTGTGGACGGAGGAGAATTCCATAGGCCAGGGCTGCTTTGAGAGTACATCTCTAAAAGCTCAGGATCCCTTAAAGGGTGTTTTTGCTGGACCATCTGGACCCTGGAGAGAGGCTGCAGTGTTTTAGTTAGGTCCGAATAAGGCCACTTCAATTAAACTCTTGCTAATAGTATCTAGTGTATATAAGCCATCCTAAGTCAGTGAGATGATGGACTCACACACTGTCCCTGCCCACTTAGAGTTTACCATCTAAAAAGGCAGGTAATAAGTAATTACAAGTACAGCGCGCGTTACCAGTGGGGATCTTGCGCTCTGGTTTTTCTTAAGACTGTCTATCGCTTTGGGGGTCAAGTATAGATGATGTGCACACAACCCGTATGGGTGTCTGTAGATTGCTCTGAGGCAAGTTTCAGGGTAAAGGCTTAGTATGGTTCAGTTGGAGGTTGCTATTTCATAATTAATCTCCTCTTTGTTTGTTCTCACCCATCCGCATTACTGACCCAGATAGTCCGCAGTCTAGGGGAGGCCAAAAAAAAAAAAAGAAAGTCACATAGCCACGGAAGTTGCTGGGGCTGGAACACAGTGGGCCCAGGTTGGAGGATTTTAAGAGCGAATTGTATGTTCTAGTTGGAGTTGAAAATCTCAGTGCCTCCTCTCTTTGATGCTGTGTCTGGTCTGAATCATCTTAGAGCCCGGTATTGGTGATAAAATGTTGTTGAGATCCCACACCAGGCCCTCGTGGCCACCTTAAAAGGATTCCAGGCCCCAGGTGACTGGGGGCGCTGCTGGACCACCATAAGTTGCTGCCTCACCATGTGCCCCAAAAGTGGTGGCCCTGGGGCCGAGCACTTTCCCCAGAAGGGGAAGAGAACTGTGTGTTCTGCGTGCCTTGAACTGCTTGGGATCTCATTGCTGCGCGGGCCCCGCCTTGCTGGGGAAAGGGTGAGGATTCTATTTAAGGTGGTCTTGAGCAGCTCGCCTTGGGCCTCTAGGCACTAACCGCGGGAGGAGGGGGGGCGCTTTCAGGTCTGCGCGGGATTCCGGACGTTTGCAGAGGGCCTGGGGTCAGCGCTCCGCTCCACCACCACCACCGCCCCCCCCCCCCCCCCCCCCGGGGGGTGGCATTTTAACACCTTGGATGGATGCTCATGGAAGTGCCCGACTCGCCCTCTTCCTACCCCCTCTCCTCTTCCTCCTTGGGCATCACCTTGCTCGCCCACCCTCTCCCTGACTTTCTGTCCCATCCCGGGACAAAACATGTGCTGTGTCTTTAAATGGGCGGAAGTGGCTGGCAGTGCTTTGCTTGGGTACTGCATTGATGAGGAGATTATATGGAGCTGCGGGAGCCGCCGCCTGGGGGAAGAGAGGTGCAGGTTCTGCTCGGTTCTTGCTCTCCTGCCGGGCTCTCCTTGGGTCCTTTCCCCCCCAAGGCTGCTCTGAGCCGGCAGGAGGCGAGGGTGGGCGGGTGGCCGGCTGGCCTGCCTGTTGACAGCCACTCCAGGCTTGTTTTGCAGCCTTGCCGTTGCCTGTCCCCATCAGAAGCTGGCAGTGGCAGCAAAGGCTCCGGCAGGCAGCTCCAGCCCCGGGGCTGGATTTGCAGAGGCTGCCCTTGGCCTCCGAGCCCAGCCTGCCGCGGTTCTTCTGGCTGGTGCTGGCTCTCTCTCTGTCTCTCTGTCTTCTTTCTCTCTCTGTGTTCAAGTCACATTACATGGGCTTCTGTTCTTTGGGGACTTCGTCATCTTTTCCAATATGTCCTGGGACCTCCGGAGCTGTCACGGGGATGCTAAGGACACGGTCAGTGGATTACCGTGCCTGTACTAATGAAAGGATTCAAGCTATCCTGGTAAGTAGAGGAGAGGGGTACGGCCCCTTCCTCTTCGTCATCGTTCTTCAACCCCATGTCCCTCCTCAGCACCTGAGCATCCTCGAGGTCTCCTTCACACAGGCCTGTCCCCCCCCCACCCCCCATGGTTCTCAAGGAGTCAAGACGGGGGCCGCACACCCTACAAAGTTGGGTCACTCTCCCTGGCTCATCCTAGCTTCTACCCCGCTGCAGTTATGTTTTGCCAGCATCTTCCCTGGGGGAGGGGGTTGGTGGAAGTTGGGGGGCTGTGAAGAGAATCCAAGTGCAGCTGGAAAGAGTCTCCAACTTTGAGGGACCTGATGGGTGGTGCATGCTGAGGGAACTTGGTAAAGAAGGGTCCCTTGGGTCACGCCCGGCCGGTGGTGGGGGCAGTGGCACTCTACCCAGTCTGACAGCCAGCCCCAGGGGCCTTGCTCACCCTGCTCCATAGGGTACCCTCATCCCAGCGGGCAGGCCCTGATCTCTTCGAGGCTTCTCTCTGAGAAGTCGGGAGGACCAGGCCCCGACCTCTGGCACGCCTGGCGTCCGAAGGAGAGTGGGGTGGCCCCTCTGCCGTGCCTACCACGCACACACCTTGGGGCTTTGGAGGCACCTCCTGCAGAGCCTGATGTTGGGATATTAGAGCCTCCTCTTGCTTGGGATGTGAGCTAGCTGTCTGGTAGCCGCAGAAGCAGTCAGAATATTTTTACCTTCCATTTTAAAAATAAAACCCTCACCTTTCCCTTTCCTCCTCGGAATCGGGTGGGTGGGTGGGTGAATTGGCTTTTTTATCTGGTTGAGAAACTGGAGATTTCGCCTGGGAAACTTTGTCACGGCAGGGATCTGGCCCTCCCCACGGGGTAGTGTGTGCAGCTTACCGGGGACCAGCTCTCTGGGCTGGGGATGGTGCCTTTCTCCTTGACAGCGGAGGGTGGGAGGAGGAGAGTTTGGGAAAGCTTCCTGCGGGGATGCACCCTGCCTTCCTTGTGGCTCCCAGCCGTCCACCCGCACTCCATGGTGGGACCATGGGAAATGATCTCTGTGGTTGGGAGGGTGATTTCCAGAATCGGGGTAGGTACTGAGCAGTTTAATACATGTCGTCCTATCCTGGCTCTAGCTCACATCTGGCCTTCCAGAACCTCCTACTCTAGGTTAAGTCTAACAGGATTAATCTAGCCCAGCCCTCCTCTAGGCAAGAGGGCTCTTCGGTGGGTCTTCAAAAGGTACTTTGCAGAAAGGAAAGGGAGGAGCTTAGTTCTTGTGAGCTTAACTCTTAAAAACTGAGGTCGTGAATAGTCAGTTACCCCCGCCCCCAGCCTGTAGTCTCTTCTCAAGATTTGGTATCACTCCCTCCTATCTGTAGCTCTTGTGCTGAAGGCCCCCCACCCCCACCCCCCCCCCCCTGAGGTTGAGAAAAGGACATAGAGGTACTGCAATGCCATTCCTGCTTTCTTGGGGCCAGGTTCCTTGTTCTTCAGGATTGGAAAGGCATTAGCAGAATCTGTTGTCACTGGGAATGCCAGGCCCAGTCAGCACCCAGAGCCGCCCCTTGGTCCCTCAGCCGAGCCAAGCTGGGCCTGTAACTTGGATGAGGCCTCCAAGGAAGACCCAGGTCTTGCTGGGAGAGTGGGGGTGCTGGGCTCATCTTCGGAAATCCCTCCGTGTCCTTCCATGCCCCTACTGTCAGCAGCCACGGTTGGGACTGAAGGGGTGCCTGGCTGTCTCTCAGGATGAGACATCACTTTAACACAGAAATGCTTCTCTGCTCAGCCCCTATTGGTCCCTCAGGGACATGCAGAGACATGTGCCTTTAAAAATCTGCCTTGAGTATCTCTTGATGCATTTCACCAGGAGATCATTGTTATGCTGGGAACTGTAATTGGGGTAACCTTGTCTTTTTCAGCCAAATACCATATTACAAAGATGGGGAAGTTTTGTCGTTTATATCTGCCTGGCTAGTGTTAGATCCTACGATTCCCTCTTTCTTTCATTAGGTGCAGATCTATTGGTCCATTTTGGTCGAGGGGCCAACGTTGTAGTTGTATTGTGAATGTGTGGGCTTGAAATGCGGCTCCCTTTGGTGGTATCCCCTGTCAGAGTCCTTCTGTGTCCATGGGGAGACTTGGTAGGAACAAGGTGACCAAATATATTGGCTACCCTGTGCTGGGTAATGTTATCTGCGTACGGAAGAAGATGGAATTAATTGGGTGTTTGAGTCACTTCTAGAAACATTTCTGGAATCCTACTATGTGTTAGTGATATTAAAAAATGATAATAATGCTGATTAAAAAAGAATAAAAATGGCAACTAACATTTATTGAGTGCTTACGGGGGTGTCAAGGACCATATTAAGCACTTCACATACGTGAAGTCCTATAGTGCCAAAGGCAGTGTGGTTAAGATCCTCATTTTACAGAGCGAGGAAACTGAGTCACAGAGAGGGTGTACAGATAGGAATCAGGCTTTGGACTTGTGGGTAATTTTCCCTAGTGATTCACTTGTTCTTGGTTGCTTTTCTATAGATCATTTTCCTCTGCATGCAGCAATACCATATATTGGCGCTTTTTTCCCCCCTGCTTTGTGGTCTCCTTGCCTTATACTTATTTTTTTAGTTAGACTTTTAAAAGTGTAAGGAAGTGAGGTGCCTGGGTGGCTCAGTCGGTTAAGCTCCTGACTTTGGCTTAGGTCATGATCTCATGGTTCGTGAGTTTGAGCCCCACATTGGACTCTGCTATCAGCACAGAGCCTGCTTCGGATCCTCTGTCTCCCTCTCTCTGCCCCTCCCTCACCAGCGCGCTCTTTCAAAAATAAACATTAAAAAAACAAGTTTCTTAAAAAAAAAAAGTATAAGGAAATGCATTATCTTAATTGATCCTTATTATGGCCCCACGAAGCAGCTGACATCTCCATTTGAGAACCAGGGAAACCGAGGTACAGAGTAGTAAAGAGTTTTGCCTAAATTCATGCAACTGGTTAATGAAAAAGGTAGGGTGCACTCCTGTTACTGGACTCTTATTTAGTTTTGCGAGCAACAGCGAGCAACAGTTTTGCGAGCAATTGTATCTGCATTAGACCTACTCTCCCAGAGGGCAGAGTCAGGGTCTGTACATCCATTATTCATTCTTCCCTTCATTCTACAAATGTTGGCCAAGTAATTATTATTTTCACAGTCCTGTGCTTAGGCATTGTGGGGGCTAAAAAAATGTAAGGGCATTGCCTCTGACTTCTAGGGACTGGTAGCTTCACAGATAGAATAAGTTTCAGCCACCCTGTACGCGCACCCACACCCACACAAACACACACTTTCTCTCTCTCTCCAAAACAAGTCAGTAAATGCTAAAGAACAGATACATGCAATAGACAACAAGCACTGTAGACATTGAGAGGAGGCTGGGATTCATTTCAGCTGGGGTGACCCGGAAGCTTCCCAGAGTAATTGGCATTTGAGTGGGGGGTTCGAAGCCTGGCCAATGTTAGGTAAGTAGAGGCTGTGCTTTGTACAGCATTAATACTGCCCCTCATGGTGTTGGGAGGTTATCATAGGAGATGCTTTTGGATGACGCTGATGAAGGCACGTGGCCGTGATTGACAGCGGCTGGATTGTGAGAGGGAAATCCTGCTTTTTCAGCCTCCCCTGACAGGGTCTTTAGACTCTCTCCAAAGATGATTCTGTGATTCTGTCTTCAGATAACTTGGTGCACGAGGTTAAGGGCAACGGTGGAGGGGACGGCACGTGCAAACACATGGGGCCGTGCCAAAGCAGAGTTGGGAGCACAGACAATTTGGAAGCCGTGTAATGTTTTTAAAGAAGCATTCACCAGTCCTGAGCTTCTACAGAGTTTCTATTTATTTATTTATTTATTTATGTATGTATGTATGTATGTATGTATGTGTGTGTGAAATATGTAAAGATATTCCTAAACCCTGTAGGGTCCCAACACCAAGAAGCTCTCCAGTGTGGTGGAGTGCCCCATGTACAGATTGTTTTGGCCCCCAGAGGACTTGGCAGACTGCAGTGACATCTGTCTTCATTCACTGTCCTTGTGTTCCCGGTCCTCACATCTGTTGGGGTTGGTGGGTGCGGTCTTCACAGAGCCTGGAGGCTCTGCCAGACCTTCAGGAAAGCCCATGTGCTGCAAGAATGTGGTTCTGGGAAAATAGAGGAACGAGAGTACAGGTCTCGACACGTTGCAGGGGAAGCATTTCTGTGGCCAGGCCGTGGTCCGCACATAGAGAAGTTTTGAGCTCCTGTTTGTGTTTGAGCAGGTGAGTGAGCTTTCACTCCGTTTCTTGAGGAATGTGAGCGCTGTGTGAGGGACCCTGCTCACTTAGGGCCTCCCCAGGTAGCGGGGACCGAACTTCATTTTCGATTTCCTCCGTGTTTCATGGAGATTTGTGATCATCCGTATTTCATTAGATACCAAAGATCAGCCGTCCAGTATGCTTTTTTTCCTTCGGACCTGCAAACAAGTGGAACACTGTTCCTTCTTTAGCCCTGCTGTAGACCCGTGAAAGGAGAAACGGGTGACGGTGCCTGGGAGGATTTAAGTTAGACATAAAGAAAAAGTTTGGAATTTCTTTCTCTGGGGAGGGTCCAGACCAGGTTATACTTTTCTCATTCGAGGTTCTTTCTGTGAGACATTTTCTCTCTCGAGGAGGAAGGCCTGCGTGTGACCTCCTTCAGAGCCAGGCTTCCCAAGGCATTCAGATGCTTACCGGGAGGTGAGCTGCAGTGAAGGTTGGGGTCGCTCAGTAGCTTGAGATTCTGGAGAGCCGACTGGACTCTGAAGAATCCAAACCTTGTAACCACCTCCTCGCCTGCTGTGTGGCCTTGGTAGGTGATTTCTGTTTGCCTTGGGTGGTAGTTGTTTTGAAAGCACGGTTAAATGACAGTGCTGGGCGGATTAGTCTGTCTTTCAGCTTCCTTTTCACTCATGGTTTAGAAAAAGGCCACAGTTCTTACAGAGCAGTCGCTCGTAATGTGGACTCTGGTGTGCTTCCCTAGCCAGCAGGAAATACTAAAAAAAAAAAACCCTTCATTTGAAAATATTAAATGCTCATTTACAAACATCCCCCAGCAGGCACACCCTCTAGCTTACAGTGCAAGATTTACTTTATTATTTGGTGGGATGGGAATCGGGGATTTCCCCATGGTCTATCACATCCAGGGCACGGAGTGCCGGTCACCTAAGCATTTAAATCCCATGAGTGATCAGGACAGCTGTGATCTGACTCTACAGATTTTTTTTTTTTTTTTTCAAAGGGTGGGCCGTTCCCACCTCTTACCCAGGTTTTTACGTTGGGAACTGCACCTGGCTTGAAATGAATGGCAGGCCACATGATTTATTGTTCTTCTTGCCACCATTAGCATTAGTCTAAGGAGAAAGAAATGTACTGTATTAGAGTGGGAGATGTTTGACAGGGATGGTGTCAAAGCAAATCAGATTGGAGGGACAGCAGTCCCCCCTTATCCGTGGTTTTGCTTCGTGAGGTGTTAGCTACCGTGGCCAGCTGTGGTCTGGAAGCAGGTGACCCTCCTGACGTGTCCTCAGAGGGTCAATAGGAGCCCAACACAGTGCCATGACACCCCCCTGTCCCCCTCACATCTTCCTCTTACGTAGGCATTTTGTCATCTCACATCATCACAACAAGGGTGAGTATAGAAGAATAAGGCATTTTGTGTGTGTGTGGATGAGAGAGACCGCATTCACAGAACTTTTTATTACAGTATATTATAATCGTTCTATTATTATTTGTTGTTAATCTCTTACTGTGCCTAATTTGTAAATTAAACTTAATCACAGGTGTGTACCTGTGGGAAAAAGGGTCGTCTGTATAGGGTTCGGTCCGCCTGTGGTTTCAGGGGTCCGCTGGGGGTCTTTGAGTGGATCCCCCCCCTGCGGATAGGGGGCACGTGGGCTTCTTTGTTCTGGTTAGAGACCCTTTCTCCTGGCCATTCGGAGACTTTTTGTCATTGAATTTAATTTTTGGAGGAGATGGTTTGGGGCTTCTCGTGATAGAACGCTTCTGATCCCTTGTCCAGAAGGCCGGACGTTTGTTTCCTAAATGAGCTAAGGTGAAAGACTGGGTAAAGTAGATACTGCTAGATGTCGTTATGTGTCCTTACCCTTAACGCCGTTCTTTGGTTCCTATTTGCACAAAGATGTTGAGTTAAACTGGGTAGGCTAGGTTCTGCTCTGACAGCAACCACTGTCCTCCCCCGCCCCCTCCAAACTCAGTAGCTTGACTCATCATAAGCTAACTCTTGAGCACTGCAAGCCCCTCTGAGGCTCTGGAAAAGACCCCAGGGAGGCTGTCCTCTGTGAGGCATACGGTGGCTCGGTGATCTAGGCCGTAGAGTCTCCTGGCGCCCCCTCCGCAGTCACTGCAGAGGTCAGGGGGCAGGAGAGCCTGGCTCTTCGGTGCTTCTCCTCGGAAGCGAGCACGCTGCCCTTGCCCTTCAGCATGGTCCATGGTCATCACGTGGCCTGACCACAGGAAGGCCGGGAAACAGTAGGCTTCTGAAGGGCAGGAGGGGAGGAGAACCAGGAGTCTTGCTGGGCACCAGTCATGGCCACATAGCTGCTTTTATGGAAGTGCAGCCATGGGCCCACCCCCGCTCCTGAAAACCCGCTGATGGCTTTCTTATTGCCTGTAGGATAAAGGCCTTGATTTGAAATGTCATGGAAGGACTTGTGTAACCTTAGACCAGGGGGTCAGCACCCAACAGCCAGGGGTCAAGTTCAACTTGCTGCCTGTTTTCATGCAGCTAAGTATGTTTTGGGGGTTTGTTTGTTTGTTTGTTTGTTGTTACATTTTTTAAATGGTTGAAAAAAATCAAGAGAAGAGTGGTATTTCATGACATGTGAAAATTATATGAAATTAAGATATTAATGTCCATAAATAAAGTTTTATTTGTACCCAGCCACACTCGTCGTTGTATGGCATTGTCTGTGGCTGCTTTCGTGGTACAGTGTCAGAACTGAGCAGTTACGACAGACACCTATGGCCCACAAAGCTAGACTATTTATTGTCTAGCCCTTTACACAAAGTTTGCTGCCCCCTAGTTTAGACGGATAAAGATGCCTCTCAAATGCAGCAAAGTGATATGTTTTCACTGGATACTTTAGTAGAGCTAGCGGTCTTATTCGAAATGCTGTAACAGTGTTCAAAAAACCATAACGGTGACCGTGATAAGGATATTAATAGTAAGGATATTAATAGTAAGGATAAGGATAATAGTAAGGATAAGGATATTAATAGTAATAGCTAATACTTCTACCGTAACTTACTATATCACGCATATCTTAAATGTTTTCTATATATTAGCCCAGAGCTGTTTTTTTGATCTATATGTTATTATGGTGTAGATTTTACAAATCATTAAACCGAAGCACAGAGAGGTTAGGTCATCAGCTCAAGATCACATAGCCCCTAAAGTGTTCAAGCTGGCAGTCTGACTTAAGATCGTGCTCTTAACCACCACAGTTATAAAGTAGCTGGAACACGGGCTTTGCCCGTGAGGAGAGAGAAGACTGATACTCTTGAAAAGTTAGAAGAATTTGGCAAGGTAATCTATGAAGGTGTTTAATGAAGACGAATTACAACTAGAAAGGTATGCAAGAACGGAGAGGGAGAGAGCAGTAATGAGCAAAGTAAATGGAGAAGGGCTAAAGAGGAGGTAGAATGAGTGCCTGATATGTATGTATGTATGTATTTATTTTTATTATTTTTTAGAGAGACCGTGAGTCAGGGAGAGGGGTAGAGGGAGAGACAGAGTGGATCCCAAGCAGGCTTCATGCTCAATGCGGAGGCTGACGCAGGGCTCGATCCCACAACCCTGGGATCATGACCCTAGCCGAAATCAAGAGTCAGTCCGATGCTCAACCGACTGAGCCACCCAGCCCTCCTGAGGGTTGAGCCTTGAACGACGAGGACGCCCGAAATTTCAAGAGAAAGAACTAGACAGGGAAGAAGCAAGAACTAGACCACAGAAACCACAGTGAGGGCCTGGTGGCAGGAAGCAAGAGCTGCGTGTCCTGATCAGAATGCAGGGGTGTGTGGGGACACGGGGGTAGATACTCACATGGTAAGACAGGTTCCACCTACAGATAGGATCGTCTCACAGGTGAGGCAGAGACATGCGGGCTTGCTGTACTCAGCCGGGAGAAGCCCTCGGGTTCAGGATGACCACAGAGGGTGGAGATGTATTTCCAAACTTGGTGGGCAAGATGTTCTGGGGCCTGGAGCGTAAGTGGGTGGTTTGAGAGCAGGCAAGAAGAATAGTGTTGCAAATTAAAAACAATGCTTCTGTGAGCTTTTCTTTATTTGTCTCTTTCCTTTTTTAATTTATTTTATTTTAGAGAGAGCGCATGAGTGGGGGAGAGAGGAGAGGGAGAGAGAGAGAATCTTAAGCAGACTCCACCCTCAGCGAGGAGCTGGACGCAGGGCTTGATCCCACAACCCTGGGATCATGACCTCAGCTGAAGTTTAGTCCAAAGCTCAACTGACTGAGCCGCCCCGGTGCACCTCTTTCTTCCTTCCTTCCTCTCTCTTTCTTTGTCTCTCTCTCTTTCTCTCTCTCTCTCTTCTCCCCCTCCCTCCCTTTCCATCTTCCCTTCCTTTCTCCCTTCCTCCCCTTCTCTCTCCCTCTCTCTCTCTATCCCCCCCCTTCTCTCTTTTTTATCTCGTGTAACCCTCACACAACTCGACAGGGAAGGTGGTATTTATCCCTTTTTTACAGGTAAGGAAACTGTGTCTCAAAAGAGGTTTAAGTGACAGGGCCAGGACCCCATGGTTATTGGCAGAACTGGGATAAAACTGAAACTGTCTGTCTGTAAAGCCTGTGTTCTTAACCTCTACACTTAAGTACTTGACTTAGTGGGAAAAGTGTTTATTGGTAGAAATTTGGAGCTTTATTTATTTATTTTTAAATGTCTATTTATTTTGAGAGAGCGCATGGGGGAGGGCCAGAGAGAGCAAGGAGAGAGAATCTCAAGCCAGTTCCTTACTGTTCGTGCAGAGCCTGAAGTGGGGTTCGATCTGGCGATCCATGAGATCATGAGCTGAGCTGAAATCAAGAGTCAGACACTTAGCTGACTGAGCCACCCAGGTGCCCCCAAAGTTTAGAGCTTTAAACTTAACAATTTAGGAAGGGTTTGGTGCGGAGGTGTGGTGGTCTTTCTGGGGAGTGGTGTCATTTGTATCAGGCGATCATATAGTAGAACAGTTTTGCAAAGTGTTCACTTTTGTGCTGAACCATGACCCTTGTCATTGCTGATCTGGTGGCTTTACTTTGGGGCTGGGTCAGGGTTTATTTAAAAAAAAAAAATTGTCTTTTGTTTTTTGTTTTTAATTTGTAGAACGTATCATGCATCCAAAAGAAAGTATATAATGTATAGCTGTTCAACTTAAAGGAGAAAAATTAAACATTGTTCGTCATCCAGTTAAGCATTATAACAATGCCTAAATATTTGAAAGCCATTCAGTTTGTTTGTTTGTTGTGTAAGATTTGTGAAAATATTCAAAGGCTGGGAGGATAAGCCCCAGAAAATGCAGGTCTTGGGGACTGAGCACTGACTATGTACCTGCGCACCTGCACCTGGGCCGAGTACTCTTGCCCCGCCCCCCCTCCCCTAGCGGGTATGTTACGGGTATGTTACACTTCTCAGGCAGTGCCTCTTTGTTCTGACGGACTCTGGACTCGAATGGCTGCCCCTAGCACAGGGCTCCCTCCCTTTAGCTCTGTGGGGGACCGTAAGGGACAGGCGTAGGTGGTTCTGTTCCTTTCTGGTTGGGTGATTCTGGGCAAGTTACCTACTCTGTCAAGCCTTGATTTTTCTCATCTATAAAATGGAGCTAATCCCACCTGACCTTGGAGGGCTTTGGGAAGATAATTCCTGAGCATGTACTCAGGGGGAGGCCTGGCCCATTGTAACCTTATAAAGGTTAAGCTGCTGTTAAAATTTTCATTGTCTTACGTTTGACATTGTGGAAAAAGAGAGCATGGTCATAACCTGGCTCTCCACATACTTAACATCCACAGTTGTCTCTCACGCCCTGGATGGATACAGAGAACTCTGATCATGATCTTTCCTGGAACAGCCAGGAAAGTTTTACTTTCAGTCAGTTTTACTCCTTCTTTGAAGTTAACAGCCTCCCAAATCATGTATTTCAGTCTCGCTGCTGGAACTCTTCTGTCTGCTGCCCCCTCCGGGTATGGTCACTTGGTCACTTAACTGGAGGCTAGGATATGTTCTGCCACTCACTGAGCGTGTGACCTTCTTCGTCAAGGCACCAGCGCCCACATCTCTAAGATGATAGTTGAGATTAGAACAGCAGATTTTCTCTCTTCTGGATGCCCATGGACTTCAGGCTAAGGTTCTCTGGAGTACAGGACCCTTTAATAGTCTCAAGTTCCCACTGGATTCTTGCCGTCCTCTTCTTAATCATTTATTCGTTTGTTTACTTGAACATTTCTGGAGTGCCCACTGGGCTCGTGGTAGAAACACAAAGACCAGGAGCAACCAGTCCTTGCCTTGGGGCGGAGGGGTGGGGGGCTTGACTAAAGTAGTGGGGAGCCAGACCCGGACTCCCAGTGCTGCATATTGTAGGAAAATTCCACAGAGGGACTCAGATCCCTCTCCTGCTGGAGTGCAAATAGATTTATCTTCCAGTTAAGATCTTTTTTTGGACCCATTCTCCTGAGACTGGGAGCCTCACTGTTTCATAATAGCTTCCCTGCAGCGACCTCAACTCTTTATGCCTTACTGAATGGTTGGAGTTTATATCCGGTGGCATGATGACATGCAAAGCGCCTTTGTTTCTCAGAGGCTCAACTCCACAAGCCCCAGGATGCAAATTTTGGGAACTGTCACCACTGGGCTTTTGGAGGTGATCTGCTGTGCACGTGATGATTATTATTTTTTAGCCATCTTTTGAGTCTAAAGCATAGTCTTATTTATGGAGTCTCTGTTGACCCTTGCTTGTTCAAATGACTTTTTTGTTTTTTAAGTTTATTTATCTTGAGAGAGACAGAGCGCAAGCAGGGGAGAGGCAGAGAGAGGGGGAGAATCCCAAGCAGATTCTGTGCTGTCAGCACAGAGCCCCACGTCGGGCTCAAACTCATGAGACTGTGAGATAACGGCCTGAGCCAAAATCAAGAGTCGGACGCTTAACCGACTGAGGCACCCAGGCGGCCCTCAAACGGCTTTTTTTTTTTTTTTTTTTAAATCTCTGATTCCGTGAACCAAGCGTTTCTACTTCATGCTCTTGTCTTCTTCTTTGATATAAACAAGTGGAGTAAATCTGTATTCCTGGGAGGCACATTGGTAAGAGGAGCTAACCGCTGCCATTCACCTCTTGAGCCGTCTTTGTATGAGCCATTACGTTTATGGAAGCCGTGATGGTACTCCTTTTTACAAAACTCTGGACCTAGAGCAGTACTCCGCTCTGTTAAATGCTGACACTATTGTGTGTGCAGCTGTACAATTGGTTTTTCTTGTTTACTGCCGTCCTAACCTTCTTTCTCTGTGCACCTTCCCCCGAGTATATTTCCAAGCCTAAGTTAGGACCACTTTTGAGCTGATCCCTCCTGCTAAACGGAATTGGTACTTGTCACCAGTCACAAAAGACGTCTCTCACCACCACTGCCAGGAGAAGGGCTGGGAACTCCAGGCCCTCACCTCTCTCTCTCTGCTTCCTCGCTGCCTGCAGGGGCCAAGCCCCTGGCTGCGCAGAAAGCATATTTATGATAATCTCCCAGCCAGCCTTCTCTTCACATCCTCTTGCCCTAATCATTCACGTTGGAAGCTTCAGAGCTATTTTTTCCTTTGTTCTTCCTCATTCTCCACATAGTTAGTTCTCTTTGCAGCCTCTCTGGTTTGTCCTCTGTCCTTTCCCATGACTTACTGTCACTGTCCTAATTCATAACCAACCTTCCATTCCTTGCTTGGCCTATTGCAGTAGCCACCTGGCTGATCGCTTTTTATTCTTCTTCTTTTTTTAAAAGCTTTCTTGAGATATGATACACATCCCACGCAACTCATTTAAAGTGTACAGTTCAGTGGATTTTAGTATATTCACGATATGTGCAACAAGACGACGGGTAATTTGAGGACATTTTCATCACCTCGGAAAGAAACCCCGTCCGTACATTTTAGCAGGTAACCACCACCCCCCCATCCCAACCCTCACAACCCGGCAACTACTAATCTATTTCCTGTCTCTGTAGAGTCCCCCGTTCTGGACTTTTCATGAATGGAATCATGAACTGGCTTCTTTCACTTAGTGTAATGTTTTCAAGATTCGTTTAAGTCATAGCATGTATCAGCACTTCTTCCCCCTTTTATGGCTGAATAACCTCATCTCTTCCTGGAACTCTTGAGGTGCATTAATGATTCATCTATCATACAGGTCAGATTTCCAACCCCTAAAACTGAACTTGGCCCCTAGGAACCTACAAAATACAGCGGACACTGGGGCATGGCACTTCAGGCCTTCCCCATTCTGGCTCCATGGTGACTGTCCAGCCTCGTCGTCACTCCACACTTCCACGGGGCTCTACTGTCCCCACCATCCCGACACTCCTTTCCTTAGCGAGGGGCGTGTCGCCCACGTACTGTGTCCTATCACTGCAGTCTTGGGTTATGTTACCCCTTTGCTTATGGTTCTCCGGTCTTTGGCTGTAGAAATCCCATTTCTCTTTCAGACTTGTCTTCATTCTCACCTTGAAGAAGTCCACCCCAGGTTTATCTCATCTCCAGTTAGGAATTAATTCATCCTTTCCCATTCTCTGTGCACTTCAGTTGGATCCCCATCATTTCAGTCTTGGATCAAAGCATCATTCTGTCTTTTATAACATATTAAATCTTTTCCGAAACGAGAGAGTCATTCCAAATTTTGTTTTATCTTCTGGTGCTCTCTACAAGGCTTTACACATAGTTGGTGCCCAGAACAGATTTGCTGGATAATTGATGGCCCTCTTGGATTTGTATAGTCCTTTCTGCTTTTCAGAGTTCTTTTACATATTTTCTCTCTTCCAAAAATCAGAAGTAAAGAGCTTTTTTCCAGAAAAAGATTATCAGTAGTTTTAACTTGTTTGAATATTTATGGTTTTTTTGCATCACCCATTGCCTCTGCGTATTCTAATGTTGGTGGAAACATTAGAAAATACAAAGTCAAAAAGAAGTCCATCATAATACCACCCCTCAGTGATAATCACTGTTAATGTTTTGGTTTTTATCCTTTGAGCTATTTCTTCTATGTATACTATACATAGATAAACATAGGGGAAACTTATAACTCGTTCTATACACTGTTCTGGAATCCTTTAATTAACAGCATCTGATCTCTCTATAATAATAAATATTGATTTACATAATTACGTTTAAGGGGCAGTATTGCAAATATGCAAGTACTTGTCTATTCTCCTCCTGTTTGACACTTAGGTTATTTCTTATTCCTCAAGATTAAAAATAATATCATACTAACATTCTTCAGGTAAATACCTTAGAAGCCAGATTTCTAGGTCAACAGCTTTTTTTTTTTTTTTTTTTTTTTTTTTCCGTTTTTATTTTTAAGTAATCTCTACACTCACTGTGGAGCTTAAGTCACAACCCTGAGATCAAGACTCGCATGCTCTACCCACTGCGCCAGCCGGGGCGCCCCTAGGTCAGCAGCTTTAATACAGAGTGCCAAGTTGCCCTTCGGAAAGGTCGTTCCAATTTACACACCCGCCAGCAAGTTATGAGTGTTTGTTCCTTCCCTTTGTCCTTGCGTGCCTCGGCATTACCATTCTTTTTAGTCTTTGCCAATCTGATAATCCACAAGTGATATCTTAGAGTTGCATTCATTTGCGTCTCTTTCTTTGATCCTTGGTGACATGCTTTTAATTTCCTTATTACCCATGTATATTTCTCCTGTGAAATACCTTTTTGTTCTCTGCCCACCTCCTTGTTGAGGTGTTTGTCTTTTTCATCTCTCAGGACTCGACTGGAATAAGGATATTCACCCTTAGGTCATACATGTAATAAGTATTTTCCCTGGGCGGTGTGTCTTAACTTCAGGCTGTTTTCGGCACATAGAAGTGTATTTGTTTGTGATCCAGTTAATTAATCACTCTTGTCCTCTATGGTTTCTGTGTTTGGCATTATTCACAGAAAGTTCCTCCCAAACCAGTACCGTATACACATTCACTTTTGCTTTCTTTGAGTCCTTCTGGGATTTGGTTTTTTAAGTTTAATGCATCGGTTCATTTTGACATATAATTGCATCTACTTTTATAAAACCCGGGTGATTAAATTACACAGCACAGGCCTAGAGGGGACTGTGATAGGTCCCGTCCATTTTCCTGGCATCAGAGCACCAGGTAGATGAGCACTTCTTTTCCAGAGTACGACAGTCTACCATTTCCCAGCAGGTGCCCGCATTTACCATAATTCCTTCTGAAATCACCTCTGTTGTTGTGTGCCAGTTACGTGTTAATAATAGTCTGGCCTGAGGATTAAATGAATTTGCACATGAGATGAACGACAATCTATGGGATACTGCTTGGCACGTGAATATTCCACGTGTGTTTTATTGAACGCACGGATGACCGAATGAATGAAGGAAGGAATGGTGGTGTGAACAGTGGTAACAGGTCACTGACGATAACGTGAGACAGCAGGAGCTGTTCCATGGAAGCAGAGCCTTGGCCAAAGCAACAGTCTCAGGAGAGCACTGGCCAATTACATGTGGAAGAAGGAAAAGTTATCATGTGGGTTTTGAGCAGGTGGCATTATAAGGGTTAGGACCCGTAGGCTGACATACACCATGCATTAGGTACATAAGCAACAGTGAACCACACTGGAGAATTCCAGGGGATGCTGTAGAGATATGGGGGAGTTCATCAGGGAAGTCGCCCTGGGGAAGGTGCATTGAGAGCAGAGCTTTTGAAGGAAGGTTGGGGCCGCATAGGAGGGATTCGTGGAGTGAGGTCATTTTATGCAGATAGAATGATGTAAGCAAACAGTATTTTTTTTTTTTTTTAATTTGAAGTAGTGATTTTTTTTTTTTTTTTTGCTTTTTTTCCCCACCTCCTTTGCTTTTGATCTGTTTCCTCATTTCTCAGCTTTTTTTATGCTCCCTGCTTTTAGTGCCAGTTAGAAATTGTCATGACAAACGTTGTTCGTACAGTTGAGGAAAGTTATTCTTGAAGTGCTTGGGCTCTGGGGTAGAAAGACTCCAGGGAGTGGGAACGGAACACAAGGAACAGGAGGGTGGCCCTCTGAGAGGACGCACCGTATCAGCCTTTTTCCAGCTCCACTCAAGACGGAGGTGAAGTTGGCCTTTTCTAAGGTTTACTCACCATACAGTAGACATTCCCCTGAATGAGTGAAAATAGGCATAGCACTGAGATGCATAGCCATTAAGGAAGATGGACAGACGTGAAGGACCCCGGCCCGCCGCAGCCTGGGAAGCTGGGCGGGCGGTGGACGTTTTCGCGGTGAGGGATGCCGAGGAGGACACCTCGAAGGGTGGGCCATTTGGTCAGTACCCCGCTAACCTTGCCGAGGAAGGAGACCCTGCCTCTTCTGAGCTTCCAATCTCAAGGAATAGAAGTCCAGAAGAACAAGAAAAAGAGGGCTTTGAAGGGCAAAGAGATGCTAAGCAAACTCTGGACCTAGATGCTGAAGGATCCCGCATGAGTCATTGCAGTTGGCTGGTGTTGGCCGGAAGCTTTTCTTGGAAATCAAATTAGTGGGTACAATACAATCCCAGCGTAGAAGAGCAAGAAATAGGTTTCTGCCTCCATATCTTTTATTCCTTAAGGAATAAATCCCGTAAGGATTTCACCCTTTCTTCCATGAAAGCCCTCCGTCAGCCTGCCTCCTCTTCTTGTAAATAAAGTTTTATTGGGACACAGCCACGTTCTTTCCTTTCCATGTTGTCCATGGCTGTTTTAACCCTACGGAAAGAAGAGTTCAGTGCTGATGGCAGACTCTGTGGTCTGCAAAGCCCAATATATTTGCTATCTGGCCCTTTACAGAAAAAGTTTCCGACCCCTGCTTTATATTACGAATAGATGACTAATTTTGAGCTGTTTTTCCAGGAGAATCCTGGTTTGCACCAACCCATGCCATTTGCTAAATGAGTGCCCCTTTTCCTCATGGCACATATTTGCAAGATGACTTCGAACCGGTGGTGTGGTCTAGGATTCAGGCTTCTTGAGCACATAGTCTGACCATCTGAGCTGCCTGGGAGACCCACGTGGAGTGGCTAGTACCCTAATATAGCAGCCATTATTAGTTTCTGGTATTTATTTGCTGTTCAGTAAACGCCAAATTACAGAGAAACTGGGGCTCAGGGAAGTTAGGGAAGCTGCCCGGATTACATAAAGTGGTAGCAGTTGAACCCTGTGGGAGGAGAGCCCTTGCCCCACCCCTCCCCTGCATTGCCTGCCACCACCCCACACCTCGCCCTTTCCTCCCAACCTCCACCCTCTACCCCCATCTCTTTGTGATTTCTGGATCTTTCATTCATCAGCTTTTGCTCTTCTGGACGAAATACCATGTTTCTCTTGGAGCATCCATTCCTCGGTCAGTTTTCTTTTTGACCCCATCCCCCCTCCTGTAGTCATCTTTCTGACCTTGGCCCCCAAGCTCCACTTTCTTGGGGCTGACTCTCCTGGGGGGGGGGGGATGATTTTGAGAGGCAAATGAGGTCTTGGGTTCCCTGCACATCAGCAGTTCCTGCCGGATGGATCGCTGAACCTCATTTAGAGCGGCAGCTGTCCCCCCAGGTGCTCTGCCTTTTTCAGAAGACAGCAGGTGCCCAGAGAACCAGCTGGAGGGGGGAGCACGGCCCAGGGCCCCGGGGCACCAAAGTGGCAAAACGGCAGCCGCTGGGCAGGCTGAGCTGGCATTTCTGACCTTTGCGGAGAGAGGGCGTCCTTAAAGGGACAGCGAGCTCTTTTCTTTCCTGGTGGCCGGCTGCCAGTTCAGATGCCAGGGATTTGAAGAGGCCATTGTTCTGGCAGTGGAAGATGGGGGCCCAGACCGCCCAGTCTTTTTTTCTTTTCCCGTTACCAACCGCGTGTCCCCCTCTGATGTGCAGCCTGTCAAGTGTGGAGGGACGGTGAGCTGTCTTCAGTCACCCACCCTCCCCTCCTCCTCCGCAGTCAGAAGGCAGCCTCAGTCACCAAGGCTAAAGAACAGACTAGCCCTCACACAGCCTCCGGCTCCCCCTCCCCCAGGGCAGCCGCTCTAGTGGAGAATGAATGGTCTCTGCAGGCTGCAGTGAGGTGCCCCATGAGTTGTTTACTTGTCCAGGTGAAGCAACAGGACTGGTTTTCTACAAAGTGCCTTTTGTGAACCGCCATCGCTGGAACCACCTTAGGTGCTTGTTAAAACTGTACGTTCTAGGTTCCAGTTCTAGAACCTCCGGGGCCCCAGAATCTGAATAGCAACAAGCACACCATAGCTTGAGAACCACTAACTCAGTACTTTGGACACCTGGCTGGCCATCTGAATCATGTGGGGACATGTGGAATCAGACTGTCTGGGTGGGGCTCATGAATTTGAGCAAGGGAGCCTCTCTTTAGTGGTTAAGAGCAGATACCCTGGAGCTGGTGCACTGGGTTTGAATCCTGGCCCCACCAGCTACTATCTCTATGATCTTGGGTAAGTTCCTCAACCTCTCTTGTGACTCAGTTTTCTAACCTGGAATATAGGGATAATCTAGTATGTGCTGCGTAGGGTGATTATGAGAATTAACAGAGTTGATGTTTATAGAGTTCTTACAATAGAATTAACACATCAGTAGCACCATATACGTTTTTGGTGAAATCTTTTTTTTGTCTTTCTTTCTTTCTCTCTCTCTTTCTTTCCTCCTCCCTTCTTTTCTTCCTTTCTTTCTTCCTTCCTTTCTTTCTTCTTTCTTTCTTTCTTTCTTTCTTTCTTTCTTTCTTTCTTTCTTTCCTTCTATAAGCTGATCATCCAGGTCAGAGATCATGATTTGAATAGTCTTTTAGTGGCAAAGTCCCCTGGCTAAGCTGGCCTTGTAGGCTTCAGTAAATGACTGGCAGTTCTCAGGTGTATCTCCGTGACTCGCTGTGAAAAGGCCGGCCTACCATTGCCCTGCCCTATAGAGTAAGGAGAGAAATCCCTGCCTGGCTTCCTCCTCTAGGAGAGGTGATGTGGATAAGCATTGGAATGCTATCACAAGAAGGGCCAGAGGCCACATCTATAAGGCTGACTGACCTCTTCAGAGGGAATTGAAGGATGGGAAAACAAACTCAGGCCAGAAATAGCTAGACATAAATACAAGGTATTATAATTACTGTCCACACCCAACTCGGTCCCCTGAGTTAAATCGAACCGTCTGCACAGCTTTCCTGACCTCAAGGAAGGAGAATGGACAGAAGTGTCCGTGGTGGGCTCAGCAGGGGTGGGGTGGGGTGGGGTGGTGTGTAACCAAGGGTACATGGGAGGCGCCACCCTCAGGGGCACCACTGAGCCAAAATAGGCACTAGGGTTGAGCATGCAAACAAGTTTTTATTATAACTTTTTGGTTTTGCAAAACCGTTACTTTTCTGGAAATGATCCTGTTGGACTCGAGTTTTCCACGTTAAGTATCCAGCTCAGGGCTTCGTTTTCTTCCCGTGCTCTGTCATTTCTCTTTGCACTCAGGAGTCAGATTTCTCCGGCTGCTTGTGGACATGGCGTGAGGTCGAGGCCGGGGGAGAGACACCCAGCCTGGGAGGACTGGGCTCTTCTACTTCTACTTGGCCCCTACCTGGCCCCCACTCCCGCCCCAGGGTGTGCTGTGAAATCATCAAGGCCGGACAAAAGGCCGTGGGGAGACTAGAGGGTTCTGATGCCATACACCCAGGCAGTGGTATTTTATAGATCCTGATACAAGGGTTTTGGGGGAGTCAAATGCTAGACTATTTAGAAGAAAACAAGCCAGTCCTCCGGGGCACGTCTCGTGGATGTTTTCCATCTTGATTGCAAATGTCAGCATACAGGGAACGCAGCAGTGGGCAGAGTTTTCCTAGCATCCACTCACTCCTACTGGAGCATATTTTACAAGATTTCCAGGAAGCTTCACAGGACCATTTGTGTTCCGGGGGGGGGGGGGGGGGAGGTGGTTTTGATACCTTTGGTGGCTCAGAGACCCACAGTGATGTGCAGGAGCAGGACCTCAGTGGATGGAGAGACTAATTTTGTCAGCCTCCCCCAGGAGAAGGATTTGGCCACCTGCCCTATCACTTAAGAATATTGATTCATCATTTTGGAAGCCAATGGAAAAGTTCCATTTCCCCCCCCCCCCCCCCCTTCCTTCTCTTCAGAGGAGCTGCAGGGGAGATCACTGCTTTGGGTGAGGATCTGAGCTGAGTGAGATCAAAAGGCCTTTCTACGCTGGGGCTGGGTAGAGGCTGTGGATGTTATTTTTGGCTCCTAACAGTAGAGGAAGACCGTACCTCTCCGTCTGGGGAAGAAGAACGTACAGAATTGAAACAGATGGAGATCCCCAGTGGTTTTCCCTACAAAAAGTGGAAGACCGTGTGCTCTTTGACACGCTGGAGCCTCACTGGACATCATCTACTACTCGGGCCTGCTTTGCCACAGATGCTGACTGCGGATGAGTCGGGAGGTTTGGGAAGGTCATCTGGACCCTCCTGGAGGAGATGGGGATGTGAAACCAGCAACTTGACTAGGAACTCACCCTCTGTGAGCCGGCCTCTTACAATGTGTGGCTGCCACAACTCTTAGGATATCCCCTCGTATTCCAAACCCAGTTATGCCACCCGGTAACATCCCTTTGGAGAAACAAAAAAATAAGGCTCCTCCATTGGCTTTCTTTCTTCCCTCCTTCTTTTCAAATAGGGGATGCCCTGCTTGCTCTGAGGCATCTGTCCTACAGTCTAAATATCTAATTACTCTGCAGTTTTGTGTAGGGCAGACCCACGCTGTCTTATTTATCTTGTCTGACCAGTAGACCTTGTAAAGTGTGGCAGTATTTCTAGGTACACTCCTACCAGTATTATTTGTGGGAAGTTGATTACCTCTTCCACTTGCTTCTGTCGGTGAGGCCCACATGAGGCCCACGTTTATTTTTTTGACGTTTATTTATATTTGAGACAGAGTGTGCACGTTCGGGGGGGAGGGGCAGAGAGAGACAGAAACAGAATCCGAAGTAGGCTCCCGGCTCCGAGCTGTGGGGCTTGAACTCACGAGCCGTGAGATCACGACCTGAGCTGAAGTTGGACGCTTGAACCGACTGAGCCATCCAGGCGCCCCCGCGAATTTATTTTAATTATTCTCAAAGCCACCTTGTAGTTTGGGTCCGTGCCGAGCTTTGGTCTTTGCCCACCAGTAACCAGCCTTCCACACTCCTTCAAGCTTTGGAGAAGAAAGGTCCTTGCCAGCAGGCCAGTGGCTTATTCTCCACCCCCGCCCCCTGCTTTAGGCAGCCTCATGTCCGGGGCGCGCGGCTGAAGGGTCAACACTGTGTGGACTGTGAGAAGGGAATTTGGTTGTGGTGAGATTTAATTTGGTTGGAGGGTGTTGTACTGCCAGGATGTCCTAGCATATGCGGGTAAGTGTCACCAGCCTGCCTCCTTACTCGCATCTCTTCTGCCCCTACCTGTTCCCCCCCCCACCCCCCCCACGAGGTGTTGACTGGTCAGGCAGTGCCGAAACTCTCTAATGAGGATTGGCTTGGAGTTTGGAGAGAGAACCTGCCAGCTGCTCAGCACAGCATTTTTTAGCTCTTCTCTGGAGAGGCTGGAGGTGCAGAGGTAGGAAGAGGAGAGGCAGTTAGTTCAAGGCGGTGATGTGGCCAAAAGGGGGAAAGTAGAAAGAGACTAGGACCCAGAAACTCATGGCTTGGGTCACTGGCCCTATCTGCTTTAATAGATCAGCATTAGTGCCTTTTCCTGCTCTGCCCCCCCCCCCCCCCCCCCCCCCCCCGCTGCCGTGGTCACAGAGCTCATCTTTTTGTTCTTAATTAGCACTTTGACATGTGTGAGGTGAAGAATGAGGGGGGCATCTAGACCCAACGCCTTCATATACCAGATGGGGAAACTGAGGCCCAGAGGCCCATCCAGGGTCACACGCCAGAGTCCTCTAGGTGCCTAGCCTCCTGAAGGTGGACGCTTTTATAACACGAGTTTGGGATTGCCATATGTCAGTCACTCCTGCATTAGCCTGCATTGCCCTCATCTAGAATCAAGTGTATATTGGGTCCCTGCCTCGGAGGGGGGCCCATCTTGGGAGCAATAGCATTAGCAGCCCAGCGAGACCCTTTGGGGAGGGTGACTGAGCAGGCTGACTGCCACAGCTGGACATGTATGGGGAAAATGGAGTCCATACTTGTGTGCCACCCCATGGCAAGAGAGATTATGGAAATTCTCCCAATGCCCTTTTAGTGACTTCCTGGAGACTCAGGGTTGATTTCTAGGAGGAGCTAGGTCACAATGCTTGAAAACTGAGCTGCGGGGCTTTGCTTGCCACCTGCTTTTTTGGTCTTGCCTGGCCCCACCGGCCAACCAAGCTTCTAAGACACATGGGCGTGCATAGCGAACGGGAGGCAACAGCAGCGTCTCTAGCATGGCCCAAAGACCTCCCACCTGGGGGCAGTCATTGCTTTGACTAGGATTTCTTCTTAACTCATCATGATCCCCCCACCCCCTTCTGCCCTAACGTAGCACTCTTCCTGTCTTTCTCGCTAGCACCCAGTGTTGTGCCTAGCAATGCGATTTTCATGATGTCCACTCCATTAGCCACCCAAGCTTCCTGGTTCTTTAAGCTAAACGGACAGTGGGTAGGGGGTGGAGGGAGATGGAGGGATGGTCATGTTGCCCAAGCCTTTGGCCAGTGGCAGGAGGAACTCAAGTTCTCTTCTTAAGTACATGTCAACATCTTAACTGGGGCACCGGCAAGCAGGTTTCCCTCTTAAAGACCTTAATCCAGGATTAAAGAGAGGTCAGTTACCTCTGCAGAGAGGTGATTAGTCTCCCCTAATATCCTGTAGTGGACAGAGGTAGAAGGCCTACCATGGTTATCTGCCTGTCCTGGGGTGGGGGGGGGCAGAACTCTCTAGACATCCCAGACTTGTACTGAATTCCTGAGTCTTGAGATTTGGCCATTTCCTTACACTTGAGCAGTGCGTCTCTCAGCACCTCCCTGTTCGCACACATTCCTTCATGGTAATTGGGGTATGTCTTAGGTTGGAAAGAGACTCTGGAAAGGACTCAGACAAATTTGCCTTGCAGGAGCTTTATTGGGAAATGGCTCTTGGGAATAGACCTGTAAGTAAGTGACCGAATCAGAATTGGACAGAGGAAGAAGTTAAACTTTAACGAACTTGCAGGAGGCTTTGACCAGTTCCGTGAAAAGCTCTGGCTCTGGAGTGGCCTCTCAGAGTTATCCCAAATTGAGGCAAAGGAGCAGGATTTCATGACCTTTTGGGGAGGGATTGTCCATTAGGTGTGGTCTGTCTTTACGGAGAAGGCATTATTCTTCGGTGAGGCTGTTCTCTTTGGTCAAGGGCAGTTCGGAGCTGGGAAAGCGAATGCCTGTTTCTGGGAGGCAGAATTACCACTACATGATAATATTCCTGCATGTGTCTCGGACCCAGGGACTTGCACTTGACCTTACTTACATCTTCTCTTTCTCCCAGTCGCCCTTTTGTACAACAGGTGCTATCTCCCTTTGACAGAGAGGGTCACGGTGGAGGGTCTGAGGGTAGCTGGTGGCAGACCATATCCAGAACTCGGTGACTGGGTGGCGGAAAGAACACTGGACTGAGTGGTCTGTGTCATTGTTTAATCCTCTTCCATGCTAACCTGTGTTAACCCGGGGATTGAGGGCTAAGTTAAACTTAAAACTACTTAATTTGCATAATTAAGTAATTAGATGAGCTCTTTGCCCATGTCTTAAAGGGCTCCAGCCTTGCTTGTGGCCACCCTCCTCGCAGTCTCTTGTTCAGGACCTTCTTGCTCGAGCAGTTATAATTGCCTGGAAAGAGGACAACTTGCTTTTTTCTGTTAGGTGACCTTCCCTTTGGCCCTTCGGACTCCAGTCCCACCTGATACCTCTTCGCCCTTTCTTCTTCGATGTCTCTGTGGCTTCTGGACCCCGCGTCGATTCCTGCCCCTACCTGCTTCCCACAGAGTCATGATCAGATATGATTTCATTTATCCCCAATTCCATTTTTTTCCTCTTCGGGAATCAACTCCAGTTAGTTGCCTGGAACTTTCTGCCCACAAGGTGTGGTGTTCCAATCATGTGCTTTCTCAGCGGGGGTGGGGGACAGAACAGTCTGATGCCGGCTACCTTGTATAGATTCTTGCTGTGGCCACTGAGCACCTGCCCGGATTCTGTAAATCTAGGAGGAGAAATTTTCACTGCATTGAAGAATATCACCAAACTTACCCAAACTTGTCCTCTCTCTCTTTTTTTTTTAATTTTTTTTTGATGTTTCATTTATTTTTGAGAGACAGAGAGACAGTGACTGTGTGAGTGGGGGAGGGGCAGAAAGAGAGGGAGACACAGAATACGAAGCAGGCTCCAGGCTCTAAGCTGTCAGCACAGAGCCCAATGCAGGGCTTGAACTCACAGACTGCCAGATCATGACCTGAGCGGAAGCTGGATGCTTAACCCGTTCAGCCACCCAGCCACCCCCATCCTGTCTTTTAAAAAGAGCGATTTTCAAAACCAGAAGAATAGAGCAAATGTAACTGGGTGGAATTAAAACCCAAATATCAGAGAAAAGAACAGAGGGCAATTTTGACTTTCTTAAAACTTGCTTAAGTCTCTAGTTCTCGATGAGAGACATCTCAGGGGTACTGAATACACTTACAGATGTGCTCATAATCTTTTTTGTCTTCTGTGAAATTGGTCAAATTCTCTTCTGTGAAATTGGAATAATAAGATTAACTGAGATATAACCCAATGTAACCTTCATAATGTGCCTAGAACAAGACCTGGCATGTAGTTCTCAATGAGTATCAGTTCTGATTATTAGTTGGAAAATCATTAAAAGAGAGGAAAAATGTCTTAGATTAAAATAATTGATTTCTAGGGAATTCAGATTATTAGACTATACTTTCAGAAGTAATTTCCCTGTATATTTTGAAAGTTTATTTATTTATGTTGAGCGGGGAAGGGGCAGAGAGAGAAGGAGAGAACATCCCAAGCAGGCTCTGTGGAGCCTGATACAGGGCTCGATCCTACAAACTGTGAGATCATGACCTGAGCCAAAATCAAGAGGTGGATGCTTAACCAGCTGAACCACCCAAGCGCCCCAGAAATAATTTCTATATTACATTACGAGAGAATTAAGGTTGAAGTCATACAGACCAGTGGTATCTAAATTTTTGCCGCATTTGCAGTCACCTGGAGATCTTTAAAAACATCCCCAGACATTCTGATGTAATTGGTAGGAGGTGCGCCTGTGCACTGGGAATGTGTAAAAACGTCTAGGTGATTCTGAAGTGTGGCAAAGTTTGGGAACCACCTGCATAGACCACTCAGTGGATGTACAATTGATCCCGGCTGAAAATCTAGAATGGATGGTTGGGAACATTTGGAAAAGAAAAAGGTGATACTCAGAAAAGCTAATTCTTCTGTTTGTGTAGGATTAGGAGAAAATTGGGAGGAGGGTGTTGGCGGGCATGGCGAATGGCGCTTTCTTTGACTAATGTATAGAAGGAGCCCTAAGCCCTGAAAGTTCTGTTCCCAGTGGGCTAGGGGCTAGGTCTTCTTATCTGACTGCCCAGAGCCTATGTGGCTTTTATAGCCGCTAAAGACTGGGCACTGGCTCAGTGGGGGCACAGGCTCTCCACAGAGCGAGAGCAGAGCCGTGTTAGAGCTGCCCGCACCCTCAGCGCCTTCCCCCATGTCTTGCTTCAGGTTTTAATTACATAGACATCTCCGCTCCTCATGTGAGAGATGCAGTATTAATGCGATGTCTTGGGTTACAGCTGGGTCACAGGCAATCAATATACCCTTTCGGACACCCCCGACCCAGCTTCCGTGGCTTAAAGTCTGAGCTGGGGGAACTCAGGGCAGGGCGGAAGCGTGCCGATTGTCAGTCCTCTTGCATGCGTGGTTCATAACACGTGGGCAATATCCTGAGCGTTAAATCTGGAACGAGTTGTTTAGTGGGGTCTTTGGAGCATCTGTCGACCAGGGTACCCCAGCTCTTGTGCACTACAGAGACCAACTTGAAAGACCCTTCATGGTGGCCCCTTGTCGTATTTTGATTTCTTTGGGTATATGTGGACCTCTCTGGCTAACAATTTAACTTCTTCCTTCTTCTGTCCCATCTTTGTGAAAGATTGATGTGTTTATACGTCCCATTCGCACTGCCTTGGCCCTTTGTCGCTCTTTGCAGCCAGTTGATGGAGGCAGCATTTCAGCGTGGATGACTGTGGAGTCAAGAGTGCTGAGAGACCTATCCTGGCTTCTCGGTCCACTGTCTCTGTGACCTGAGGAAATTATTTAAACTCTGAGTTATCTCCCTGTAAAGTAGGGTCGATGGGAAGAGGAAATGAAGGAACACATTCTAAATCCACAAAATCTCCGTCTGGCTCATAGAATGCTCTTAGGTACTTTTAGCCATTATTACTGCATCACTTGAGGGCAGGGACGGTGCTTCTTTTCGCTCATTGCTGTGGCAGTGTATCAGTGAGCCTTTTGTCAGGAGACAGCACAGCCGTGAGTTGAACAGGGATGATACAACGTTGAGAATCATTAACAGGTAAACAGAAGGCTCTAAAGAACGTAGGAGTAACAGATGTAGGGAGCAGCCACCACCTTTAGGATTGAGGCAGAGAACCCAACGAAGGAAAACACCTACAAGGGTGATCCCCATGCAAAGGTGGAGATCCACGTTCACTGGAGACAGTGTGGGGGTGGCCCAGTGTGTGGCACAGAAGGTTGTTGAGGTGCCACAGGCTGGGGCTGGTAAACAGACAAGTGCCCACTAGGGGCGCCAGTGAGGCTTATTAGGCCAGCGGAGTGTTCACCAGGTACAGCTCCAGCATCATGAGTCAGGGCAAAGAAGGGTGGATTTGGACCTGAGGGGCAATAAATGGATAACTGGCCTGAGTAGGAGCAATGGGACTTGACTTGCAGTGTCATTTCAAGGGCTAAATGCAATATCATGATTGTAACTGCTTTTGGTTAAGTGCGGTTACTTAAAAAAAAATATTTTTTTTTAAGATTTATTTATTCTTGAGAGACAGAGACAGAGACAAAGCACAAACGGGAGAGGGGCAGAGAGAGGGAGATACAATCTGAAGCAGGCTCCAGGCTCTGAGCTGTCGGCACAGAGCCTGACGCGGGGCTCGAACCCACGAACCACAAGATCATGACCGGAGCCGAAGTCGGACGCTTAACTGACTGAACCACTCAGGTGCCCCAAGTGTGGTAACTTTTGAAGTGCCTTTTACTTCATAGGTGTTTGTTTATGGAGGTAGCATGGTGTGGTGAAAACATAGGTTTTAGAAATACCTATGTGACCTTGGATAAGGATAGGCTTTTTTTTTTCTTCTAAGTTTTACTTATTTTCAGAGAGAGAGAGAGAGCACGTGAGCAGGGGAGGGGCAAGGAGAGAGAGAGATTGAGAGAGACAGAGAGAGACAGAGAGAGACAGAGACAGACAGACAGACAATATCCCAAGGAGGCTCTGCACTGCCAGCACAGAGCCCAGTGTGGGGCTCAAACCCACAAACTGTGAGATCATGACCTGAGCCGAAGTCTGACACTCAACCAACTGAGCCAGGATAGTTTTCTATATTTAGTTTTCTCATCAGATTAAAAAGAAGTTTTATAAGTAAATAAGATATGTGCCTAGCGCATGGTAGATTCTCAGTAAATGTCCCATCCCTATTCCTTTTCCTTCTTTGATTTACCAAACACTTCAGGGATCTCCTAGATTAGCACCTGTATTTTGGATGATGGTGGTAGTAATGTAATCGGGTTCACTTCAGTTGATCATTCCCCGTAATTCAAGAAATTCAGATTTCGTTAAAATGAAAGTACTACTTAAAAAAGTCTTTTGTTTTCATTGGGATGGGAGTAGAGTTCAAAGACAGAATAGGACCTTGTCCTTTGTCTCCCATTTTTGTCAACAACAATTACTAAGTGCTTGAGGTGAACAAGATACTAGGTGCACGCCAACCTTCTTTCTATAGAATGTGATTGAACGGGACTATGTCGAGTGGGACCGGATTGGATTTGCAGGTGCACCTTAACTTCTCTTTCTTCCCCCGATTCCTCCAGGGTGCTCTTTGGAAAGTGCTTTTGATATTGCACAGGACTCAGAAAACCTCTTTGCCTCTTCAAAAATAGAAGCTAATGTCAGCTTTCCATATCTCTAAGGGAAAGGTTTAATTCAGAAAAAGATACCTACTTTTACCTCCCATTTCCTAAATTCATTTACAGAAAAGCAGTTTGGGAATTTAGGTGCCAAATAGCTCAGCTGTTAAAAGGCAGAGGTTGAGTCTGGGGGTGTCGGTTGCATCTGCAGAAAGCCGGTTTGCTCCTTTCGGATCACAGGTCTTCGATCTCTTAGACTCAGCGGCCTCTGCAGAGTTTGTGCTGTGACTTTCAGGGACGACGAGAAAGCAGTGCAAATCTAGTAAGCCCTCTTTAGCACAAGAAGGCCCCTGCCTGCCCCCCCCCCCCATGATGTGTCAGTAGCACTTCTTTTCATGCACGATGCAGTGGTTAAGAGTGGGACTCGGGTGGGGGCGCCTGGGTGGCTTAGTCGGTTAAGCATCCCGCTTCGGCTCAGGTTATGATCTCACGGTTCGTGAGTTCAAGCCCCGTGTCGGGCTCTGTGCTGACAGCTCAGAGCCGGGAGCCTACTTCCAGTTCTGTGTCTCCCTCTCTCTGCCCCTCCCCCACTTGCACTCTGTCTCTCTCTCTCTCTCAAAATTAAATAAACATTAAAAATTAAAAAAAAAAAAGTGGGACTCGGGTAAGGCAGTCGGGGTTTCAGATACATGTTCTACTGTTTATGAACCATATGCTATAGGAAAGTTAGCAAACCTGCCACCTCTTAAGTTATTAACCCATCGGAAAAAATGGGGGTGAGAAGTACCTGTTTCATAACATTGTTGGCAGGATTAGATGAGATCGTTCACTTCAGAGACTTAGCAAGTTGCATCACACGCAGAAAGTACTCTATTTCTGTTTATTATCAGGTTAATTTTGGTTTTATGTAGCTCAAGTGAGGAGCTTCAAATCATGGAGAAAAGGTTTACATTTTATAACACAGTAGATACAACCCAGATTCTCTGATTTGCTTGCTCTGTAACTTTCCTACTATTCAGTGAGGTCTAGTTGGGGAGTCGCAAAGAACATTCTGACAATGGCAGGGGGCATAACCTGCAGCTTATGGAACTGAGATTTTTCTTAGGTCCAGACTCAGACTCAGTTGAAGGCTTATGAATACCTGTCTCACCACTAGAAGTTCTTTCTTTTTTTCTTTCTTTCTTAAATAGCTGTTGTTTTTGACCAATATTGATAATCATGGTATTTTGATTCATTGGACTGATACTCTGTGTCCGATAAAGTGAAAAGCTTGTTACATGTATTTACCTCACTTAATCCTCGCAGAATCCAGTGAGTTTCTGTTATTTTTTGACTAAAGATTAAGAAGTCTGAAGCTTAGTGAGGCTAACTTTTTTCAAAGGTGACAAAATTAGGAATTGAGAGAGCCAGTATATGAAGTCTGCTTGGTCCGATCTCAGCCTGCCCTTTTAACCCACCGCTATTAATCTAAACTGTTGAAGATACTAACACGATAGGGGGATGTGGAGTTGTTTCAGAGGAAAGACGAATTTGTGCATTTTATATGGAAGTAGGAAAGCCTCTGAAAAGTTAGTATGATTTGTCCAAAGTCACGCGGTAAGTGAGCCAAGACGAAGGCTCTGGCTGGTTGACTCCACCAACCCCTTTGTTAAGTCTGTTAATAGAGGACAGGACAGTCAGTACAAAGATATTTACCGAGTACCTGTGCTGTGCCCAGAACTCCTACATGTTGGAAGGACATGAGAAAAGTAGCCTACAACCTTCTTAGGAAGAGAAAACTAATGGAGTGAACAAAAGAATCTCCAATTAAGTTCCTTCTAGTTTATAAGGGCAGGGGTGGGGGAGATACCAGCTTTTCTTGGTTCCTGTTCCGTGCCTTTGTTTTAGTCCATCATTTTTTCAACAGTATCAGAGAGGAAAGATACTATTGGCTTCTTCAGATAAAGAGGCGGAGTCTGAAGGGGGGGGGGGGGGGGGGGGGGGGGGGTAGATGGATTTACACAAGGGTCAGAGAGCCAGAAAGCAGCAAAGCTTGGCTTTGCATGCAGATTCAACTGCACAGTGCAAGCTCTTTCTAAGGAGTAAGAGAAGAGGGGAGGGAGTTGGAAGGTCCAGAGTGAGGAAGGTATTTGAGAAGGGGGCAGGAGTTGAGCCAGACAGGTACTGGTGGGTAGAATTGGGGCAGAATTGGTGTCTTAGGGTATTGCTTGTACACCTTTCTTTGGAGTTGAAGGAACTTCCTCTGGGTAACCGAAGTGGAAGCCAGATACCCAAACCTGTGTGCTTCTTGATACAGTGAAAGCACTCTTCTATCGATGGTTGCAGACAGAAACAATCCTGGAAAGGCCTTTCAGGCTGAGCCTTATAGGTAAGGCTTGACAGTCCCAGAGTGAGACTTTTTGCCAACAGATGCCCAAGAAGTATTAGCTCCCAGCATGAGTCTGGTGAGCAGGACATGGGGGACATCGATAGATTATAATTATTATTCACCTTCAGCAGGTTATCCTGTGTAGCTGCAGCAGACAGACAAAACTCTGTCCTTTAGGAATATCCAGAGAGCAAGAATGCATAAACCAGCCCTTTGCTACCCCAGGTGTGGCCTGTGGAATGGCAACATGGGCATCACCTGAGCGTCTGTTAGAAAGGCCAACTCTTGGGCCCTCCCGTAGACGTTAGAATCTGTGGTTTAACAAGATCCTTGGGGGATTAAGGTTTGAGAAACACCGAGCTAACCGCCATCATTCTTTTTGTTATTTGTTTGTTTGGGCTCATGTTTGGGCTTCCCTTGCTACTCTGTCAAAAGGTGATGGTGATGTTCCAGAGGCTCAAGGTCATGCCTGGGGTGTTAGGCAGTTCATTGTCATGGGATTTCTAGTCTGGTGATGATTCCCAGCTCAGCCTTTCTTGCCGCGGGACCATCCACCTTTCCGGGGCTCAGCATCCTTACGTTTGGTGTGGTCATAATGAGGCCTATATAGATGATTGTTGTAGAAAGCAAATTAATGTGAGGGAAAGTGCCTTGCCGGCCGTAGATGACTTTCAAAATATTCATTACTACCCTTGTTGACTAGTCTGCCTGCCTCTCGACTGAAAGAACACTTGTCTGGGGGCTTTTGCAGTACCACTGAAATCACTGCGTTTCAGTGAATGGAGAGGACAGAAAAAACCTTTTTAAGAGGCGCAGCTTAGGAGTTCAAAAACTCAGATGAGCCTCCTTTGTCATGACTGCAAGTGCTTTACTTGAGTGTTATTTTCCTTGTCTGTGAGGATCAGCCCGGCTGTCTTGGGAGTCTGGGAGAGGCTACCCTGAAGAGGCCCTCAGCCATTTTCTTGCATAGAGTCTGGTCTCCAGCGCTGCCTTCCTCCTCTCCTGTATTCCCAAGGCTGGGGCCATGAGAGCAGCTGTCATCCTTTGAAAGAGGCAAGGCTCTATTTTGAGCCAGGTGCCTGTGTTTTGATTCAGCGTCACCTCCTTGATACAGGTTGACCTAATAGGCAACACCTGGGAAATAATTGGTGGCAGCAAAGGGCACAGGATCTCCTGGGAGCATCATGTGGCGTTTGGTCCGGTTTGGGGATGGAGGGGAAATCATGCTCGCGGGGCGCCCGGCGGCTCTGTCCTCCAAACTGGCATAAATAATTGAGAGCTGGCAAGCTGACCGCACCAAAGAGTTGCATTATGTAAAGCGGCAGGCGTCAGGGTGTGTGCGCGCGCGCTTGTGCGTGTGCGCGCGTGTGTCGGCGCGCGAGAGGGGTGCGTGTCTGAGTGTGTGCGTGTGTGTGTGTGTGCGCGCGCGCGCGCGCGTGTGCGCCTGTGCGCGTGCGTGCTGGGGCCGGAGAACAGCTGTCTGTGAGGGAGTCGGGGAGAGAAAGGGAGCAAGGGCGAGGGAGAGAGGGACTTCTGTAGCCGCGCGACCACACCGACCACACCAAGTAACAGCCGCGGCGGGAGGGAGGGGGAGAAAATAAAGGGGGAGGGTCATGCTTACAACTCCAGAGCCGTGCGAGACAGCAGAGAAAGGCAGCTCCCCGAGCTTATGAGCACCCCGCCCCCACTCCCTCCCCGGTTAGAAACAGGGCTGCGGGGTGGGCATGGAGGTGAGTGTCCTCCGACGTCCTCAGGGCCCCCGCTCCCCGCCCCCGCCCCCCACTGCCCAATGCATGAATGAATGAGTTCCTCTGCACTGCACTCCACTACCGTTCCTAATGGCTTCCAGGTTAGTGCTAACTGACGCTTGTGTGTGTGTATGTGTCAGTCTATCTTTGTTTTCCTCTGGGCATTTGTTTTTGAGGGGTAGCTCTGCCTCCCCCCCCCCCCGCCCCCTCCCCCCGCCCCTCCCCATCCGGGGGTCGGGTTGGGGCCCCCCGGGGGCTGTAAGGAGGAGGACCTGTCTGTCTGGCCGTGTGCTTTTTCCAGCTGGCGCAGGCTGCTCAGAGCTGCTGAGAACACAAACCTTTCAAGACAGTAAATCCGGAGTCCATGTTGTTTGCTTCTGTTCTGTGTTGGGGGATCTGGAAGCAGCCAGCGTGACATCATCCTGCAGAGATGCCACATTCTTTTCACCCCCTAGCTTTTCCCTCCCCCCGCCCCTCCTCTCCTGCTTCATAGTAGCACAGCTTGAGCAGACCTTTGGAGCACTGAGCGGTGGGCCCTGGTGGGGTGAAAGGAGGGCTTGAGTTGGGCGGATGGGGTCCCCTTGGCCCAGCAAGACTTATTCAGGGTCCTGTAGCTTGGAGAAAGGAGGGCAGAGGGTTGAATTAGCGATGCGTCATAGAGAGCTGGCCGGAGCCTCTGGGGGAGGTGTGGACAGGCCATGTGCTCTCCAGCCACCAACTGAGCTCTGGGGTGCCCCTGGTGGGGGTGAGGTGACCAGAGCATTGGTTAGCAAGGGGGAGGAGGCAGGCCCCCCTCCTAGATGTTGACAGATGCTGCTTCTCCCACGGCGAGAGGACCATGGGATCGATGGATCTGGCTAGCGGAAGGAAAGGACCGGAGGGGAAGTTGATAGCTCCTGTCTCAGAGAAATAAAGGGATTTGTTTATTCTTTGGCTTAGCAGGCATTTGGCTCAGAGATTTGCCATGTGTTTTCAGAAAATAGATACCCAGTGGCTGGTCCTTACTCCCCCGCACCTCCTTGCATTGTTAGTTATTTGCTTGATTTAGGCAAGTAGAGGAGTGGGGAGGAGGGCTTGAAGCTCCCTGTCTTCCTGGGGACTCAGCCAAGCTCTCAGCCAGGGCTGGAGACAGGGAACTTTGCCTCTTCACCTTGCTAAGCCAACTGTGTTCCTGTAGACCCACCCACTTGCTCTTCTGCTTACTGCCCCACCTCTCTGCCCAGACATCCACGAGTGGCACACCACGGGTTAAGAAGTTTGGGACCAGAGTGGAAAAAGCGGGCCTTGAAAGAAGGGATGCAGAAAGGGATGTTTTGGGGAGCTGCCCATGACAGAAGAGTGTCACCATCAAGGCCGTGGAAAGTAGTACCCCATGGGGAGAGAATGAAGGAGAGGAACTTTTATATACTACCTACAAAAAGCTTCCTCTCTTTCCTGGCCCTACATTTTTCCTCTGCAGGTGGGAGCAAGCCTGGAACCCCTTCCCTCAACTTGTGAAGTCCTCATACACGGGTGGGTGGGTTGGGGCCCCGGGGGTTGATGGAATGTGTCAGAAGAGAAGCAGGCTCCCGGAAACCACCTTTCCAGGGGGCATATATTGTTAGACCAAAGGCTGGCCAACTGTTTCTGTAAAGGGTCAGATGGTAAATACTTTAGGCTTTGTGGGCCCGTGCTGTTCTCTGTTGAAACGACTCAACTCTGCTTTGTACAGCAGAAGCAGCCACAGGCACAGACGACCTATGAACGAACACAGGTGGCTGAGTTCCCAATAAAACTTTATTTGTGGACTCTGAAATTTCCATTTCATATAATTTTCACATGTTACAAGGTACTCTTCTTTTCTCCGCTAATCATTTAAAAATGTAAAAACCGTCTCGCGGGTCATACAGAAATGGATGGTGGGCTGCATTTGACCTGTGGGTCATAGTTTGCTGACCCCGAATCAGACAGTCCTGATGGGAGAGTCCTGAGACCGCCTTAGAAAGGTGTGAAGGGAGCAGACAGCCTTCACTCTACATGCGTTTGCACACACGCACCCTTCTGTTCTTGGTTATGGACACGACGTCTTGGTTATGGACACGACAGGGCTGGATTCAGGTTTCTAACGACCTCAGAACCTCGCAGTATTGCTTCGGCCAGTTAGGGGAAACTTCAGCTTATCTGTGAGTCAGACTGTGAGGGTCCAAGGAACAAATGTGTGTGGACTAGGGGGAGAGAAAACATTTTCTAAGGATCTGACCTCCTCAGATGAGAGAATCTCTAAGGGCTGTGGTTTTGCATCTGGCCTGGAGATAATTCATATAAACACATTCAGAGTTGGGATATAGCCTGAGTTGGGGCAAGAACTGGATGGATTCTTCATCATCTCACCGAACTCAGGTTTGTCAGGTTAGGGGGAAAATGGGGGTGGGGTGTTTCCTGTAGGGATATGCATATGTATGGCATACATGGAGGCACTCTCCTTAGCCTATAGGCTGTAGCCAGAAACTTCGTAAGAGAACAGTGACTAATTCCAGAGTCTCCTGATTCAGAACAGGAGTCCAAAAATACATGTTTGCATTCTGATTTCCAGAGCCCATGGGTGGTGGCTCTGCTCTATTCTGAGCTGATCGGAGAGCACTTCTCTGTGGGATTACAATGCCTGGGCTCCAGAGTGTAAGGGGGATTGGGATGAACTGGAATGAGCCCAGCCAGTGGCTGTGGGGTCCATAGCCATGCTGTACAAGGGATGCTGGAGGGACTGGCAGGTCTGGAGGAGAAAAGACTGAGCGAGCATGCGAGCCGTGTGCAGATTGCACGTGCAAAAGGAATTAGATTATTCTATGTCTGCCGGGAGAATAGAAATGGGACCTTTGGTAGGGAGCCACAGGAAACAGTTTGAGCTTAAAATAAAAAGAGTTGTCCAAAGGTGAAATGAACTGCACGATCAATTAATGACTTTTCTGTCACTTGAGGTATAATCTAAACAGAGATTTGGAGAGATTGTAGGAGAAATGATTTTTCACTTCTGAAAATAGGTTTGAGGAATTGGAATCATTCCAACCCAAAGAAAGGAGTATGGGAACTGAGAAAGGGTTCTAGCTAATGAACTGACCTCGAGTTCCGGAAAGCTGGAATAAGAGAAAGTGGTATTAAATGCATTTTACTAGACTTTTGTTTTAATCGTAAGGAACTTCCTGATGATCGCAGAGGGCAGTGAGAAGGATCACAAAGGGGAGCCTTGGCATTTTGTACCTCGGATATATGCTAAAGTAGGGTGAAGCCTCTTGGGTGATTTGGGTGTTTCTGTTTGCCTGCAGCCAGACATATTGGCTGACCTCTTACAGTCTTCTTTGTTCTAAAATTTTCTGTAATTTTAACATAATGGTTGTTCTTCAGCCTGTTTCTGTTTGATCTCCAGCAGAAAAGGAAATCAGAACTGGATTTGAATCCATAGAAGTCTGGAAAGGATTCGCCGCACTTGGTTTTAACCATGAGCTTAGGCAGGAGTGATAGGAGAGAAGGGTGCACTGAGTGCTGTTACTTAACCGTCATTCACCTACACCCTACGTACCCCTTAGTCTACGAGACTGCTTGGCCCAGAATTTTCTTCTGACAGCATGGCAGCAGCCTCTGGTGCCTGATGTGGCATAGCCTCAATGAGAGGGAAGGCTGATGAGTCTGAATTAACAAGGACCCCAGGATCTCGTTTCTGAATCCCTCACCTAATTTAGATTGGAGTCCCTCTATGTCAGAGAAGCTGCTTCCTCTCACTAGTTCCCAGTGTATCCTTGAGACACTCTTTGTCATCCTCCTGTCACATCTTTGCGGGGACTAGGTGGCATCCACACGCCTTCTTGTTGCATAATTAATGCTGAATCTCAGAGAGGACTGGTTTGCTCCCAGGTTATACTCAGGGAAGGGGCTGAGTCAGGACTGGCTGACTCTTTGGCAGGTAGTGAAGGGAGCTGTTTTGATTGAGGCCAAGGGGCTCTTATTGCATGGTGTTAGTTCATTACATGTCTGTCTCTCCCACCCCGTTGTGAGTTCCTTAGAGGTAGAGCCTGTATCCCTAATGCCTAGAGCATTACCTGGCATGGAGTGTGGTCTCCTCAGCTACTGGATTGATGGATGGGTGGATGGGTGGATGATGGATGGATGGATGGATGGATGGATGGATGGATGGATCCGGCACAAGTTCCTTTCAGTTTTTTGTTGTTGTTGTTGTTTTTTGGTAATGTTTATTTATTTTTGAGAGAGACAGAGACAGACAGAGTGCAAATTGGAGAGGGGCAGAGAGAGGAGGAGACACAGAATCTGAAGCAGGCTCCAGGCTCCGAGCTGTCAGCACAGAGCCCGAGGCGGGGCTCAAACCTACGAACCGCAAGATCATGACCTGAGCCGACGTCAGATGCTTAACCGACTGAGCCACCCAGGTGCCCTCCCCCCTTAAAAAATTTTTTTGGGGGGATAATGTTTATTTTTGAGAGAGAGAGAGACAGAGTGAAGTTCCTTTTCAGTTTTAGTAGCAACATTTCTCATGCTGAGGATGGGGGCAAAGTTAGAAGAAGCTGGAAGTTCTATTCAGTTGAACCGCGCCCTGCCTTGTTCCGGTGGTTTCTGGCCTCCCAATGGATTGGAAATCTCTTTCAAGGAAGGCTTCCTGGGATAGCTTATTAGCACCTGTCTGCTTTTACAAGGTCCCGTTCTTCTGAGTGTTGAGGCTTCTGAAATACTTAGGGTGGGATTGTACTTAGATTTGGCTGAGATTGATAGTGAGTCCAATTTAAAAGCATTAAGTCCCTACTGTGTGCCCATAATCATGTTTAGTATTGTGTATTTCATCTCTGTGTATCTACATAGAACCATGACACAAGTCATTGCCCTGTGGGGCCCTCAGGATGAATAGGTTTCTCAGGGTTGGAGGTGCATAGTAGGTGTTCAGTAAATGCTTGTTCACTGACATCAAATCAGCAGGGTTAGCTTAATTTCCACAGACCGTGAAGCTCAGAGAGAGCTGGATGGATAATGATCTCCAAGAATCATGGAGAAATAAGGACCATGGTCCTAAAAATCCCTTGAGAGCTGTGAGTACTCTCTCATTGGAGATCTGAAGCAGAGGCTGGATGGTGGTTGTCAGGGCCTTGCGGAGAAAACCCCTGCGCTTGGTGACAGGTTGGATTACATGACCACCAAGGCACTTTCCAAGCAACAGACTGCTATGACAGATCGGTTCAGCCAGCACTGCCCGCAAACCCAGCACGACTGTCTCCCAACGTAGATGTTTGTCCTGCAGTGAATAATCTCAGGGAAAGGAAACGGTACGAAACCAGTTAAGTTCCTTTGAGTAATTTCAGCATCTTCTGCTCCATCCTAAGTCCTTATCTTCCCAGCCCCATGGAGGGAGGAACTAGCTGAAGGCGTGCATAGCAACAACTGATATTCTCACCCTCTGTGCCATGAAGAAAGGGACAGAATTTAGAAACAGGATTCAGTTTCTTAACTAGGAATTCACTTCCTGCTTCTCTAACACTTTTTTTTTTTTTTTTTTGCTCGGTGAGCAATTATAGGAAGACCTTTATTTTAGGGGGAGGTACTGTCCAAATCGCTTTGTTTGTTTGCTTGTTTGCTTTTTAAGATTCTGCCCCTCACCCCAGTAAGGTAGGTTGTGATTCTTTGACAGACAAGGAACACAGACTCACGGAAAGATAAAATCATTTTTCTCAAGAGCACGAAGCAGCTCAGAATTTAAACTCAGACATACATACTGATGTTTAGAGAAAGTGGCCAGGCCAGCATAGAACCTGGAAGTGATGTCACCAATTTCAGTTTGCATGGATCCAGAAGTCAGAATAAGAACCAGTGGGCTGGTGTTACAACAAGGCAGATTTAGGGCAGGCTTAAGAAAGAAATGTCTAACAGAGTGGCCGAACAGTGGATTGAATGGCTTTAAAAAGAGCTCATTCCTTTATTCATGCAGTGCATCTGTGGTCCCAGATTTGTGCCAGTCATTGTGTTAGAGGCACTGGCGACCCACACAAGTAGACAAGGCCCTGTCCCCCACGGAGCGTTCACTCTATTGATAGGAAACGCAGCAAAACAACGACAAAGGCAATTTCAGCTCCTACTAAAATGCCATCAAGGGGGAAAGGCAGGCCATGATCATGATTGCCTGGGAGACAAGGGAGGGCACTTTAGACCCAGTGGTCCTTCAAGACCAGCTGCTCTAGGGAGGTAGCCTTTGAACTTTGAAGGTTGAAAAGGAACCAGAATTCAAAACTCAGAAGAGTTCCCAGACAGAAGGGAAATACACTGGGGCAGGTGGTGGACTTGGTGTGTTCGAGGAACAGAAGGGTCCAGGGAGGCCAGAAGAGAGTGAGGGGGAGAGTGGCATAAGAGGACATTGAAGAAAACAGTTCCCCGATTTTGGATTCTGGGAGTAGTGTCGCCAGCCATTAAGTACATGTCTTAGGGGATATGACCCTCTCCCTCCAGAAGGTTAAGACGAGGACACAGGATGGGTTTGGTCTGAGAGCCTTTTGGGTGAAGCAATTCGTGTCTGCCTTCTGACAGCTTTTGTAGCATCGTCAGAGTTTTCAAAGGTTATTATCATTCCTTCCTCTTCAAAGTGTCCATAGAGATAACCGGAGCTCTGGCAGGACCCAAACAAACTTATTTTGTTTTTGTAGGAAGGGGGAAAAGTGGGTCAGGCTGTTTTGGCATTTCAGGCATGGAGTCCTGGTTCTATTGCAGGCCTTGGTCTCCATGGAAATGAAAAATAGTGTTTGTCATGCCTGTGCCTGGATTGAATTCCAAACTCTGGCTGAACAGAAGCTGCAGGAGAGCCAGGGAGTGGGGGAGTAGGATGGATGGAGGCTCCAGCCATTGTGATCAGGGCTCTCTCTCCACGCATCACCTCCCTGGACGGAGAACACCAGTAGAAGGGTAATTGAAGGTCTGCTTTTCTCTGCTTGGCCAAAGACTTTCCATGAACCTGGCCCTTATATTAATAGGTCAATTAATAAATTCATCAACAACTGAAGTCCCTGCTGGGACTTTCCCCCACAACAAGTAGTTCCCTCGAGGCTTAAGTAGGTTTCTAATGAGATACATCTAGGTATTAAATGTTTTGCAAATGTTTCTGAATGGGTTCTGCTATCTTTATTTCCTTTGTAAAATTTACCCCCCCCCCCAAAAAAAAAAACACATTTTTTTTTTTTTTTAAACTTTCCGTAGTTACTTGAGCAAGATAGGAAAGGAAGATTGGGTAAGTGAAGCTTGTTGGCTATAGGAAGTGACCTGAATTATCTATACAATATCTACAGAGATGAGGACTCATGAGAGGCAGAGGGCAGGGCCTGGGCCAGTGTGTAGATAACCAGTGGCCAGTTAGTGAGTCTGGAGAATTGTCGGTCTTCCATTTGTCAGTTTTCTCTGCCTGTGATCTGATGTGGCAACAGCCTGTAGTTCTACCTTCTGGGTTCTGAATTTCAAACAGAACCTGTCCCTGAACACCCTGTATACTTCACCTAAAGGCCCAACCTGGAAAGCCCTCGGGGAATTTCAGCAGGTTACCCAAACAGAGGACAGGGAACGAGATGTTCATCTTTGTCAAAATCTTGCTCTTGAAGCAGTTGAGGAAGGCCCATTCTGGTTCGGACTCTGCTGCTGGCATTTTGTGAACTGTGATAGGGAGAAAGGCAGTGTCCTGGGAGCCCTCTCCTTTCCTGCCCCTTGCTGAAATGCAGCGTGCTGCCACAACCAGCCAAAGCATGGCATGCTGGGCCAGGCCGAGACTCCACTGTAGCAGAAGTTGGGAAGAGAACCTCTGCACCATTAAAAACAACAACAACAATGACCATCCCCCCCCCCCCAAAAAAAAAACCCCACAAAAAAACAGCAACAGCAACAGCAAAAAAGCTTCTGTCTCCTAGGTGCTGCCCGGCCTTTGTTTTCAACCAGGTAATCACAGTTGGACACAAAAGGCAACAGTTGGCTTTCTTCCATAAAGAAGGAACCGACCTAATGGTAGAGTTGTCGCCAGGTTTAGATTCCAAGTAATAGGTCCACAGAGGGTGAGTTTCATACACGGTCACAGGGAGCTCCTCTTAAGAGAAACCGTAGTACATTTCTCATTCTTTGAAACTTCCTCTCCATCCAGTATCTTAAAAAGTGGAAGGGTTGGGGAGACACTGACACTTGCACTGTTGAGCCCCCTGTGCTGAGCTTTGGGATGTCCAGCTCCCTTTTATCCCCCTGGTGGGCAGTCGTGGCACCTCTCTGGGCCTGTGCTTCCCATCCGTCAGTGAGAGGACCGGACAGGGTGAGACTTTCCACCTCTTGCTCTGCACCCGTCATCTCTTGGGGACCCGAGGCTGGCTTTATCTTTGTGGGTACAGGGGACCAAGGTCGGCAACTCCGGAACATCATAACAAGGAGTGAAGCAGGCCTGGGGCCTGGGAAGATTTTTTTTTTTTTTTCTCAATGACTTGGTGTTTTGCTCTCTTAAGGAGGAGGATCCAAGGGGAATTGAGGTCTCCACTGGGATTTGTGATTCTGGTCATAGTCCCCTGTCTATAAAGTCCCTGTTGGACCCCGCCCTTCCCATCTAGTATGCTGTGGTTTTAAAAGGGTACAGAGACATTGTCAAGTGGCAAGCTGGAGTATAGAGAGGAATTGGGGAAAAAAGCCAGCTTCAGGGAGCCCTACTAAACTGAATGAGGAAACCGGTTTAGGTGGAGACACCTCACAGAGGCGTTTGCAGGCAGCGTGTAAATTTCAGGCAAATGCTACCCAAATATACCTGTGGGCTTTGTGCTATGGGGAGATTCAAAGTGGAGCCGGCTAATTCACATGGATGTTTGCAGTGCTGATAGAAGGAACTGAGGAGAGTGACTGACAAAACCTCACGATTGGCATGGCGATGGGAGGCACAGAGTTGGAGGACAGAATGGTCGTCTGCTAGGAATTAGGGACCGCCAGAGATCAGAATCTGTTTTAACTAGATGCTGCTAAAGGCAGGGAGGGATTCGATGCTTGTCATATGGTTGTGGGCATGGACTCTAATGATAATCGTCAGGCTCCCACACCAAACGAAGGCGACACAATCCCATCGAGCGCCGAGTCGTGGCCTTACTGCGAGAACGACATCTCTGAGCCGACTCCTCATCAGCTCACGATTCTCCATTGCCAGTTTCTATGACAGACTCAACTCATTTTCTGTTCCAGCGAGTTGGTGACATGGGAGACTCTGAATGGGCGGTTCACTCAAGGAGTCGTAAGCAGGTTTCTGGAGTCATCTGTCATCTGGGACAGATCGGTCACTTACCCTTTGACGAATCCTTGGGAGTCCTCTCAAATTTTAGAGCGCAATGTCTACTATGGTGCTTGTTCAGGATGCAGATTCCTAACACCATCTCCTGGAAATTGTCATTTATTGTGTGGGGGTAGGATTGGGATTCTGCACTTCAAGGATCCTGCACATCCAGGTGGATGTGGTCCCCAGAAGTCCTGCTTGGGAGCATTTGAAGCATGTCCATATAATCCTCTGAGGAAAGAGGGCAAGGGTATTTATTCCACATTTTACAAAGAGGAACAAAAGCCTTCTTCTTCTTCTTCTTCTTTTTTTAAAATGTTTATTTATTTTGAGAGAGAGCATGAGTGGGGGAGGGGCAGAGAGACCGAGGTGGGGAGAGAGAGAGAGAGAGAGAGAGAGAGAGAGAGAGAGGGAGAGGGAGAGGGAGAGGGAGAATCCCAAGCAGCCTCCAGACTCATCCCAGAACCTGACGGGGGCTCCATCTCATGACTGAGAGATCACAACCTGAGCCGGATTTCGAGAGTCAGACGCTTACTGATGGAGCCCCCCAGGCGCCCCAGAACAACAGTTTTCTGAAGAATAATAGAAGCTCCATAGTATTTATTGAGCATTTGTTATGTATCAGGCCCTGCGCTAAATATTTCACTCACGTTATTTCATTCGACATAGCAGTCCTATGAGATACGCATTAACACCTCTCATTTGTCTAAGCAGAAAAATGAGACTCAGAGACCGATGTCACCCAGCAAGTGGCAGAGCTGGGACTCAAGCCTGAGCCTGCTGACAAAACTCTACAGGCCGGCAATTAATCCTGACATAACGGCCCAAGCAGGCCCTCAGCAAACAGATGTTTCATTTGAAACTGGCTTTCTGAATTTCTAATTAAATGTTCTTCCTGTTAGTTTGGGGGTGCCCTGGAATATATCAGGGAGTCAGAAAAATTACCAGTGTCCTGGCACCGAAACTATCATGGCCGAACCATTTGATCAGACAGGTCATGGCGGGGCTGGGCTTGGGGGAAGGGATGATGTGAAACAGGAAGTGTCCAGGTGTGCGGAGGGTGAGTGGGAATCTGGGAATGAGCCAGGCCAGTGGAACGTGTTAGCGTGTAGGAAAGGGGCTGCTGCCATCCCAGCAGCTTAGGTGGTGTTCCTCATTCAGGTTCACTTGTTTGCCTTCCGTGTAATCATTTCTGCCACAGAGATTACAAGACACATGCCTGTCGCTCCGCACCCAGGAGCGACATGAGGTATTAGACTTAAGGAAGCACTCACTGTTTGTTAACAGGGTAACCAGGAGAGGAATGAAAAAGTGTTGTTGGAGATCTTTAAAAAGGGAGAGATGAGGGGCGCCTGGGTGGCTCAGTCGGTTAAGCATCCAACTTCAGCTCAGGTCACGATCTCGCGGTCCGTGAGTTCGAGCCCCGCGTAGGGCTCTGGGCTGACGGCTCAGAGCCTGGAGCCTGTTTCTGATTCTGTGTCTCCCTCTCTCTCTGCCCCTCCCCCGTTCATGCTCTGTCTCTCTCTGTCCCAAAAATAAATAAACGTTAAAAAAAAAAATTAAAAAAAAAAAAAAAGGGAGAGA
>NC_064808.1:91194544-91218703 GCF_023721935.1 Panthera uncia | reverse complement strand
CCCCCCCCCCCCCCCCCCCCCGCCTGCAGTGAGTGGGTTAAAAGTGGCTGGTGGGGGTCTCAGCGGACCTATTACTGGGGAGAGTTGATAGTCTGAGGAGTCTCATGTGCGTCAGCTTAAGCATGTTACGCTTCAGTAACACAGTTTCTTGCAATGCTCTGTGTATCCCCAGCTGTTCTAGGTCTCCACACCTTTGTTTATACAGGGTTTTTGTTTTGTTTTGTTTTGTTTTGCTTGGGCACATTCTCTTCCCTCCTACTGCCATGCCTTCACCTGGCTGACTCTGACACGTTATTTAGGACCCAGCTCATGTCTCAAGTGCTGAATTCTCAAGGAAGCGGTCTGCGTAAGATTCCTGGACTCTTCCCTGTCTTGCCACTCATTGCTTATGTTGGAAGGAGCAGAACATGTGTCTGGCTCTTCCCGACTATAATAATGTCCCAAGCACAGGGATCCTTTGTCACTCACCATTATGGACTTGAACGCCGCATGCTCGGTGTGTGTGTGTGTGTGTGTGTGTGTGTGTGTGTGTGGAGCAGAAGATCCAGGTCTGAAAGCGTATCACTCTGGCAGCCATGCAGCCTCCGTGTTGCTTAGATTTCTTATGTGTGGCTATGTGCAAAGTTCTGGAAGGGAGGTCATGGTCCAGTAGCTCCTACAATACCAGTCTTCCTTTCCTTTAGGTAGTAAATCCAAGGTCCCTTTTAGCTTTAAATCCCCAAGGTTTTGAAATAGAAAGTAATACTATTACTAATAATGGTGGCAGGATTGGATTAATGGCCCATTGTAGAGTTCGCTGGAAAGACAACAATAGTGTAGGGTTATGAGATGCAGAGGAATTGGGTTTTATTTGCTCAGCAGGACATCCAAATCTATAGGATAAGGGGATACCTTTGAAGAGTGGTAGGTATGCATGTAGCAAATCAAATAGTGATTGTGGTGAGTTAGAATCCCAGCTGTCTTCTTGTGTAGTGAAGGATTAGAGTGGAATGGGGAATGGAGTAGGGAGTAGTTGGGCTTAGAGGGGTCAGTGTTGGGAGGGCGCCTGGAGGGGGAAATGGTATTTTCAGCATGAGAGAGACTGAAAAGATAGGGAAAGGCAAGAACGTGGCACAAGGATCTCTAAGGAGTCCTGGATGGCTGAGGCAGAGGGTCCCCTGGGAAGAGTTGCAAAGATGGAGCCTTCAGAGGTAGCTTGACGTACGATCATTGAGGAGCTTCTCTGCCATAGTTTGGAGTTCAGATTTCATTCTAAGGAGGTTGGGCACCATAGAGGACTTCAAGCAAGGGAGAAGATGGTCAAAATGGCAAAATCACTTTTTTTTAGAAAGTTCATTGTAACAGCAAAATAGGGAATGGATTGAAAACTGCAGGCAGGAAGCTGATTCCTTCTTTCTTTCCATCCACCCAGCCACCCCATCCATCCTTCTATCTATTCACCCAGCAAATATTACCGAATGCTTGGTTCCAAGAATAGGCTCTATCATCAGATAGGCCTGCATGTCAAATCCTCTCTTGCCACTTACCTGTCTGTGTGACTTTGGGCAAATTGTTAAATCTGTCAGTAATTGAGTTTTATCACCTGAAAAGAGGACGAATGATAATCTCCATCAACACTTCATAGGTTGGCTGGGAAATAAAATAAACTAGTGCTTCATCAGTGCTTGGTACCATGCCAGGAACTCATAAACATTCATAAACTTTTAGCTATTTCTGTTAAGTTTATTTATTTTAAGAGAGAAAGACAGCAGAAGTCGGGGAGGGGCAGAGAGAGAGGGAGAAAGAGAGAGAACCCCAAGCAGGCTCTGCACTGTCATCAGGGAGCCTGGTGTGGGGCTCGAACTCAGGAACTTTGAGATCATGACCTGGGCCGAAATCGAGTCGGATGCTTACCCAACTGAGCCACCCAGGCGCCCCAACTTTTAGCTATTTTTATTAACAGGTTGGAGGTACCTGTTTGGGAGGTGTCATGATCCTGGGGATTGTTAAAGCCACGGAGATTGTGAAAACCTTTACTAGGTTGATACGTAATTCAGCAGACATCCCCGGAGCACACACTACTTATAAGGTGTCACATGAAACCACGTGGGAGGTGCAGAGGTGGGTGCCCCCAAGAGTGTGTGTACCAGGCAGAATATATTAAATGCTCTAGCCAGTTCATTAGTGGAGATTTTATTTTATTTTTTAAATTTTTTTAATGTTTATTTTTGAGAGAAAGAGAGAGAGAGACAGAGAGCACATGAGCAGGGGAGGGGCAAAGAGAGAGGAAGACCCAGAAACCGAAGCAGGCTTCAGGCTCTGAGCTGTCAGCACAGAGCCCGGCGCGGGCCTCGAACTCACGAACCGTGAGATCATGACCTGAACTGAAGTTGGACGCTTAACCGACTGAGCCATCCAGGTGTCTCAGTGGTGGAGATTTTAAAAAGATTTGTGGGGAAGGTGAGGTTTGAGATGGCTCTTAAAAGCTGAATAGGACTCCAGTAGGTAGATAGATACAGGGCGGGAAGAGCCCTTCACGTGCAAGTAGTGGTAGGTATGGAAGCCTGGAGACAGGAGGAAGCGAGTGCGTATTAACACCAGTGGAAGATACATGGGACTAAGATACGGAAACCCTCAAAGACTGTATAAGGAGAGATAAAGTATTGGAATACAGGCAAGTGTCAACATCATTTTCGGTAGAGAACTTTGACTTCCATTCTGAGGATTTGAGACTTTAAGATGCATGCCTGTGGCGGGGGGGGGGCGGTGGGGTGGGCAGAAAGATCGTATCAGGCTTGTACTTAGAAAGATTGATGACAAGGGCACCTGGGTGACTCAGTTGGTTAAGTGTCCGACTTTGGCTCGGGTCATGATCTCCCTTGTTGGGCTCTGTGCTGACAGCTTGAACCTGGAGCCTGCTTCAGATTCTGTCTCTCCCTCTCTTTCTGCCCTTGCCCTGCTTGTACTCTGTGCCTGTCTCTTTTTCTCAAAAATAAATAATTTTAATTAATTAATTAATTAATTAATTAAAAAAATAGATCGAATGACAGAGATGGGAATGAGTACGAGACAGGGAAAGGAGATGAAAGAGACCACTTAAACGACTCGTGGAAGCATCTAGGCAAGAGACCCCGGGTGGGGGAGGGGAGGGGAGGAAGGATGGGTTAAGAAGCTTTCCGCAGATAGAATCGATGTGAGCCGGTGACTCACTTTTTGCGGAGTGACACAGAAGACGTGGATTTGCAGGCTGGGAGACGAGGAATGGTAATGCCGCTGACGAGGGGTGGTAGTGGGAGGAGTTTCGGGAGGAAGGATGGTGAGCTCGGTTCTCAGTCTGAACTGAGACCTCTCTTCGGAGGGGTTGTCCACTCGGCCGCAGACTGTTGAGCTGAAGGGAGCAAGTGCGATCGGAGCCAGAAACAGGCAGGGGAGTGAGTCTTCTGCTGCGAGGTACAGTTGAAGTTATGCAGGAGATGCTTCGGGCCGTGGGGGAGGACCAGACTTCAGGCGGAGTCAGCAAGAGAGAAACCAGCGTTTGAGGCCAGAAGAGGAATAGAAAGAGTTGTGTGGCATCACGGAGCGGAGAAGAGCGCTTCAGGAACAACGCGGATCATCAGTGGCCTTCAAAGCACAGAGACTAACACGACAAATGACAGGATAAGCTTACGGATGTGTTGAAAGTAGGAATTTAGGTATCCATTGGGTGGCACGTGTCAGTCAGGTCAGCTGATACGGGGCCGCTCAGTGGTTGAGGGAATCTCATGGGCATTTTGATCACTGAGTGGGAGATTCATGTGGTTTTGGGTAGTTGGAGCGAGTTTCCTCCAGGTTAGAATTTTGTGCCCAGCCCTTGCTGAATGAAGCCCTCCTCAACAGCCTGTTACCAGTGGGGATGGAGAGTTTGGAGAAGGATAAGGAGACCTGCTTTCCATTCTCGCACCTGGACTCGCCATGTGTCAAGATGTCCCTGACTGAAGGGAAAGACAGGAGCCGAGCTGTTGTGACCGAGATGGACGTGTGCTAGGCATCGTCCACACTCTGGTATGTCTGTGAGCAGACTAGTTGAGGTTAGGGGTAGAGTTCCCGACCGTTCTTCCAGCAAAGTAATCCTAGAAGACAGTTTAATCCTTGGAGTACTTGGCTGTGGGTTGAAGTTGGCCTGAGTGAGAGGCAGCTACCCCAGAACGATGAGCACCCGAGTTTACCCTTCAGGAGCTTTCGGAGGCTTCCCCCCAGGGACCATGTCCCGAGAACCTCCTCACCACCATTCCAAGACTCTGCTTTTCCAAGTGAAGAAAAGGAACATAATTTCCCCTCTCCTCGGTGTGCAGTAGTGAATGAGTGGGGGGGGGGGGGAGTGAGAACTTGAAGAAATACTTCTTTTTTAAATTTATCTTCGAATGAGAGAGGGAGAGGGGCAGAGGGAAGAAGAGAGAATCTTAAGCAGGCTCCACACTGAGGCTGCAGCCTGATGTGGGGCTTGAGCCCATGCCCCTGGGATCATGACCTGAGCCAAAATCAAGAGTCAGACGCTCAACCGACTGAGCCATCCAGGTGCTCCAAGAGCTTCTTTTTCAAAAGCACAGTTATTATTAGTTTTGTAAGCAATATCTCTCTGAATTCTGTTTTAGGGGGAAGCAAAACATTGGGTCTTAACGTGTCTCCATACGTCCTCTGCTCACCTTTGTCTTCCTTTTCTCTGTCTGGCCTCCTTTTTGTCTTCTCTCCATCAGTTTCCTTCAAAAGTTAGAGCACTGCGCTCACCCCCTGCCGCCCTCCTTCCCCACTTGCCGGCTTGGGCTTTGGGCTTCCTTCCTTCTCTGCTGAGGATCCCCAGGTGCAAGGTTCTGCTGAGAGGGGCATGGTTTTCATTGCAAATGGGTCCGATGGGACATCTGAGGTCACAGCTGGATCTTCATGCAAATGACAGTGTTCCCCTACCCTGCGTGCCACTCACTTAGGGAAGGCTGGGATGGAGGGGCCCTCACAGCCTCAGATCTGGGCTGTCCCTGAAGCCTGACCCTGCTCTCTGACCGGAGTGGGTGAGGGGGCCCTCGGCTTCTCATCCCCCTACCCTTGTGCTTCTTTCTTTGCCTTTGCAGTTTCGTCCATGCTTCCCTTCCCATTCCCCCTGTCTCTTTCCCACTTAACCATGTCCTTTTCCATGTTTGTCCTTCCATTCTCTCAGGGCAAAGCAAACACTTGTTAGAACTTAACTTCATTTCCCCTCCCCTCTTTCTTTACGCCCATCCTGTTCCATCAAGAGCACACGCTAAGTGTCCAATAGTAAATAATTACAGCCTGTAAGCCTTGGCGTGAGCGGATTTGGCACTGTGGGATGTATACGGTGCCTGTTGGAAACGAATTTGGGTGGAGGGGGCTATGGAATGTGAGAACTTCTGCTGTGTTCATCTTTCCCCTGGGCAGGGGAAGCAGAGAGTAACATGGCTTACAAGGAAATACTATGCTGTGCTTGAGTTGCAAGTCGGAAGACCTTAAAAATAGGGATTATGGCACTTGCCGTTAGGAATGCCTTAAGAAATAATGCCTCAGTGAAATAATGTGCATGTGACTGCTTTGAAAGTAGGATTATTCTTAACTATTTTTATGGGCACATATCTGCAAAACAAAATGTCGGAACTAGTTATGCAGTGTGCATAAAAGGAGCTCGTGGTATTGGATGATCTGTAATGAGCCTTTCAGCTCTTAAATTCTGTTTTCCCTAGACAGTTCTTGGCATGTAATAGGGGCTCGAACGATATTTGGATGGATGGACAGACAGATGGTCGGATGGATGGATGAATATCTAAATGTCTAACTGCCCTACTTGCCCCTTCTATGTCACTTCACATTGTTTCCATTTCACATCGGCACCACCGCCCCCTCCTGGCCAGCAGCAGTATTACGGTGCAGTGAGATCATAGCTGGGCCCTTTTCTCCCTGTTTCTCCCCAGCCCCTGACCCTGGCTCCCTGAGCTGGCTCCTTGGGACCCGTCTTTGGCCTTCAATCACTGACTGCCTGTCTTTCCTCCTCCTCCCCCCTTTCCACCCCACTCCCTCTCTCCATCTGCCCCTGCAGCACTGCCAGTAACTCAAACCGCAGCACGCCGGCCTGCTCCCCCATCCTCCGGAAACGGTCTCGCTCGCCAACCCCGCAGAGCCCGGACGGAGACACCATGGTGGAGAAGGGCTCAGACCACTCCTCGGACAAGTCCCCGTCCACGCCGGAGCAGGGCGTCCAGCGCAGCTGCTCCTCGCAGTCCGGCCGGAGTGGCGGCAAAAATTCCAAGGTGAGTCGGGCGCTGCCGGGACTCTCTACTTGCTCGTCAGCTGGCTGCGGGGAAGCCAGTGTTGGGGGTCAGCGAGGTAGACAACCCCTTCCTCGAGGGCCCTTGTGTCAGTGAAGCGAGGGTAGGACAGGCGGGGGAGACCCTAGTTTATCTTCTCAGCGGAACACTCAGAGTGCCCCAAGCACTAGTTAAATGGTTCCACGGTGACTGTTGTCTCCTTTTGGGGTAGGGAGCCTCACGTGCCTTGAGATTTGGAGAAAGGGTGCTCTGGGGACCAGGAGGGGGTCATCCGTTTAGTCCTGCTTCCTTTTTTCAAATTCGGGGTAGAGGGGAGCATTATCTGGGAGGAGCGTAGTGCCGGGAAGAGAGAGTCCTCAGGGAAGAGAGGGGTTTTTAACCTCCGCCCTGGCTATCACTCTGCCTCACCTTTGGTAATAACCCACTTGGTACTCATTGGGCCAGGAGGACGGTGACAGGGCCTCTCCATCCCCTGCAAGTGTCAGTGCCACCTGCCGAGGGCCTGGGCCTTTGCCTAAGGAAAGATGTAAAATGAGCCCCAGGGGGGCCCGGACTACTTATGGGTCCCCAGAGATTTTCTTGTCCCCTCCTCAGTCCTTTGGGAAGCAGGAGGTGGTCTTTGCCTAGATGCTCCTTCAGAAAGCTTCTCGTTACTGCTGGACTCCTAGGCCCCGGGGAGGGGAAGGGGCCCCTGGGAGGCACGGGAGCTGGCTTCCCACCTGATTTGTCTTTTGATTTTCTTGTTCTTCCTCTTCTTCCCCACCATTTCCCAAATACCTCCTTTGCATGCATGGTCTTAGTCTCACAAGCGCCTCTCAAAAGTAAGCCATCTTTTGTCTCTGTCTTTGGTCTCCCCTCCGGTGTTGAATTGTCTGTAGCGCTCCGCACCCCTCCCTCTGCCCCCGCCCACTCTGGCCCATGTCTTGCTTGGTCCCTTTCCCAGAAGGGCCGGCCCCACTGCCCCCTGGCAGGCTGGCTTGAAGTTACAGAGGGACCATTCCTATTGCACCCAAAGTCGGAGAACAGACCCGTCCCCCATCCTCCCCTGTCTCTGCCTGCTCCCCAAATACCGCCTTGGGTTGGGAATCTGTTCCCTCCTTACATGGAGCCATCTAGAAGCAGAGTCCTGCCGGGGCTTAGTTTCATTGCTCTGGGGGAAGGGAAGCCCCATCCAGCTGGGCTTTGGGTCCTGATATACCCGCTTACACCTGCTTTAGTGGGTGAGACCAGAGTCCCCGGACGTGATGATTGAGGGTCACAGATTCCCATAGGTGAGTTCCCCGGTGTGGGAAAGTGACCTCAGGAGCTCTACCTGGCACCTGCTTCCCTCTGCCTGCCCACTGACAGCTGCTCAGCCTGGGCATCCCTCACGGCTTCCACCCACTGCCCAGCCCGGGGGCTTGTGGTATTCTTAGGATCCTGAAGTGTGATCAGATCGGAGCTATTCTTCCAGAAGGGCGTGGTACCAGGATCTGGAGGTCGATGGACATCGATAGTAGCCCCTGCCAGGCCCTGTAGAAATGCGACGAGGTCAGGGGGCAGTTCCAGAGTCTGCCCTGGCCCCCAGGATCTCAGAGGTCCGAAGAGAACTTGGAGGGAGTCCAGCGTGAGCAGTAGGTATTTTAGAACGGCAGGGCTCAGGAAATAACCCCCACAGGGGAAAAGGAGGTGGGATGTCGCCTGGAGAAGAAAAAGAGAGGGATGACTTAATAATAGTCTTGAGCCTCTGTAAGTGTCTTGGGGAGGAGGAGGGCGAACAGCTGTTCTCATTCCTGAGGGAAGAGCAAGAGACTACGGGGCTGAGCCCAGAGTCTGTGACCTTTCAGGCTCAAAGCACATCTTGGCTCTGAAGACTTCACATGGTGGTTGCTCGCTGTGGGCAGGGAAGGAGGAGCTCTACCTGTGGGGAGTGAGGAGTGCTCCGTGGGGTCAGCACCCGCTCCCAGCCCCTCACAGCTCTGGCTGGCGAGAGGACACGTGTCGCTAGACCCAGGCATCGGGTTATTCCGTCTCTCTGGCTGTGTCTGAGCGGAAGCTGCGGGCTTCGTCTCCTCTCACCCCTATGCCAGCAGGGCGCTCGGTGAGCACGTTACTGATGGCCGTCAGCCACCACCCACAGAGGAGCCTCTTTTAGTCGGGTGCTGGGTTGAGGCGAGTAGTCCGTAAGGAGGATTTTTTAAAAATCTCCTAAGTGGTAGGTCTTCCTCGGGAAACGAGTAACGGGCCCGTGCCTGCCCCCCGGCAGCCTACAGGCTAGGAAGGGAAATAAGAAACCTTAAGAAACGTGCCTAGATTGTCCGGAAACCAGACCCGACTCGTAGGGGCTCGTGTGTAGTTGGGGACGTTACACGTCAGAGGCTGGAGGACTCGTAAATGAGTGGGGTGACGGGCGTGTTTCATGGAGCTGGTCCGCTGAGCCAGGCTGGGACTCTGAGAGTCAGAATGAGGCGTTGTGAAGGGGCCAAGAGCTGAATTCAAAGTTAGCCTTGGTCCCCCTCTCATGAGCTGAAGAGGGAGGTGCTGGGAAAGGGGGGGGGTGGTCTAGGTTTTCTTTCCCTTTGATGGGCTTCGGTGAGGCAGACACATAGTCCTCGAGTCCCTGGTTTGGGTGGATGCCTCCCCTCGGCCCCATTCTCCCACCAGTCACAGCTGTCACCACTGCCACCACCATCCTCCAAACGCCATTAGAACAGGACTGACTTGTGGGTGACGGGGGTGCCTTGCCAGCTCGGCGGGAAATGGTGGTAGCTGAGGTCGGTCTGGGAAACCATTGTGTGTGAGGGACGCACAGACTTCAGGAATTAGGTGCTACGCAGGTCAGGGGCCTGGAGCGGAAAGTGAGGGAGAGCTGCAGAGGTGAGGTGAGGAGAGGTGGAGCGCGTGCTCCTGTGCTTAGGATACCCCCTCCCCCAGTTGGAACGTGGTCTCAGGTTGACCAGACGTATCCGTGGCAAAGGGCTCTGGTCGCCAGAGCTATTGTTGCTATTATGGCCACCAGGCCACCTCACCCCGTCTCTCATCCACCTCCTAGAGGAGACGACCTCGTATATTTTCCAGGCCGCCTGGAAAGTACTTCCACTTCTCCCTGGAGCCAGGCATGGGCGGTGTCTGCCTTGCCTTCTCAGGGCCTCCATTTCCTCGTATTAATATGGAGGGGTCAGACCAGGTGATCCGTAAGGCCCCTCTCCTGTGAGTGTGTAACTGTACTGCTGAGGCTGACCCTTCTGGGTGCAGCCCCGCCCAGAGCAGCGAGCTAGAAGATCTCAAGGCGTCCTTTCCTTCCTCTTCCCCAGACCCCTGGAGTTTGTGCGGCCACCCAGCTTCTGCTCTGTAGTACTGGCTTGCGGCCACTAGGGGGAGCCAGCGGCCGTTCCCCCCGCTCCGGCCAGCTCCTGCTCTAGGATAGCCTAGCCGCTGCGATGACCCCGGTAGGGGAGTCCTCCTGCGTTGGGTGTGCTCTGTCACCCAGCCCGTGGCTTCGCTGCAGCTTTTCCCCTTGACCTTTCTCCTTGTTTTCCAACCCTAATTTTTGTGGTTTTTTTCTTTCCAGTATGACAGACTTAACCTGATCAAAGTAAGAAGTCTCTTTTATTTCGTACCTCCTATAAGTAGAGCTCCTCTCTTCCCCTCCTCTGGCCCCCCAGCCCCCACCTTCCCGACCCCAGGAGCCTTTGCACTGGGGAGATGTCTCTAGGGAAGGTGGGTCTGTTTCCAGAGGCCTCGTATTCCTTTAGTGCTTGTTCTTTAGACCCCTTCTAGGAGGCAGTGGAACCATCCTCTGCTCAGTTCCCTGTCCTGGGCAGCTCTGAGTACTTTTCCTGACTCCCCCGCTCCCCTTTTAGCCGAATCCATTCATGACCTGTCAGAGAAGCCTCGACCCCCACCCCCTAGTTCTGTTTTTTCCATGCCTCTGGCCCTCTCTGCGAAGGAGGGGCATTTTAAAGAAGCTGCGATAGCAGACACCCTAACTTGTGTCCCTGGACGCCTCCGCTCTCGCTCCCTCCTCCCTTCCCACGCCCGCAGCCCCTCTGGTTTCCCTGCCCCCGTGAGCTGGGGACTCAGCCCTGGGAGAGTGAAGCCAGAGGATGAAATTTGCCTCCAGGAGGCTGGTCAGAGTTGAGGGACTCGTGCCCGCAGTGGGTGTTCCTAGGAGCTACTATGGGTTTGACAGGGGGGTGGGGTGGGGGGCATTTTTCTTAGCGGTGACAGATGAGAAGCTGCCTGGAGATGGCTGATGAGGGTAGAGTGTCATGCTGAGGGACAGGACAGAAGCCCTCACTCTGGCTGGTTCATTTCACACGTTTCAGTACTTGGGAACACAAATTGTTATCCCCTCCCCCCCCTTTATGAACGAGCAAGTATTACACAAAAGTATCACACAGAAATGGGACACCGGTTCCCTGGTTGAGGCTCTTTGTCACTCTGAATGGATTCCAAAGGGACATCTATCTGTGTGGCAGTACAGGAATACCTAAGGCAGGAGTGGGAACAGCACGTAAGAGTAATCATGAAGGATCTTGGGTCACCCGCCCCCTAGCTTCTCACCCCACTGTCCTGGCCTTCATGTTAGACCCTGGGAGAAAAGGGGACAGCAGGAATGAAATCGGGCTGGGTGCGGGGGACGGAGAGTTCTCTCAGCTGTGAAGCAGGTATCTGAGGGCCCGGCTTCGGTTTGGTGAAATGCCATAAACTATGGGGCAGGCGAGGCTGGCACATCCTAGAAGGTTCCTCTCCGCTGTTGGGAGATGTGGTTCAGTGGATACCTGCACAGCCTCATGCCCTGTGATCTCAGAGACAGGACCCAGGAATGAAGACCTCGCAAGGTACAAGTAAGGTCAGACACAGCCTCTTTGCCCCATCCACTCGCCTCCAGAAATGGGTGGCTCTCGCCAAATGATTACAGGCTCATGTTCAGATCGAGGTCCAGGATTCCCATGGGGCAACAGCTCCCTCAACAGTGAAATAGTTGGTTTTAAATGTTCAGATTTGGCCCCTTTACCTGCTAAGACCTCTGGAATAGAGGAGAAGGTAAGGCCGTGGTTCGAGTGTGTGGCTTCCAGATGGGCCATAGTGATAGCCTTTGTTGGGAAATGACTACAGAGAGCATCTAGAGAGTTCTGGTGGAACGGGGGAGCTGGTGAGGAGGGGGGTGGTGGTCACATGACCACCCTCCTCCCAGCCAGACCTGCTCCCGGTGGACATTCTGAGACAGTGGCTGCCCTTTTCCTCCCCTTATGAGTCGGGGCCCCTTCAACGAGGTGGGAGGGTAAAAGTTGCCACTTGTGCCCAGGATCCACACCTGTGTGTACAGCTGTTGACCAGCAGTTTCCCTGATGCAGTGATTCTTGGCTGGAATTACACCCTTGACAAGTTTTTTACAACCTGAAATACCCCATTCCCAATCTAAAACCATTGGATCAGCACCTCACGGTTTTGGGGCCCAGGCAGGTATGCGTGTGTGTTCCTGTCCACCTGTCTAGCTTTCAGGTGGGATTAGAGACTGGAGGTAGACAAAGCACAATGTTAGCCATCCCTCTTGCTCTAAAGAACTTTCAGTTGCCATGAAAACGAGTAACCTTTGCCCAGGGCAGGAAATGAACCAGCTCCTGAAGTCTGGAGCTGGGACGGAGTCTTGATTTTGTTGGGAACCGAGTTACAGCAGCACAGAGTGGGGAGGGACAACCGGCAATCATGTGCTTCAACTCTCCTCTCAGTGCAGAACCTCCCCAGGACCCCTTTGCCACCTGGGTCATCAGCCAGCTATTGAGCAGAAGGAGGAATTCACGCCTCTGCTCGCCGAGAGCGTAGTGGGAGGAAGTTTCCAGGCAGCCCCTTTGCTTCCTTTACCCGAAGGTCCCATCTTGCCTTCTCCAGAGGGGCTGACTTGGAGCGGAAGGCTGGGTTGGTCTCTCTCTGCACTTTGCTTCTGGTCAGGGCCCATTTGGGGACTGGGTCTCGGATGCCTGCAGCGCACCCCTCACCCCCATCAGAAAACCTCATGATGGGGCTCCGACTCCCTTCCAGCTGAGCTCTGGCTGGTGCTGCCGCTGCCTGCCGCCCCGACCTCGGTGAGGTTTCCAGCATGGACTGCTCCCTGGGCCTCCTTTCTGGAGCTGTCTTGAGAAAGGAGGACCCCTCTCGAGCAGCCACATGGGAAGCATCCGGCTGCATTTGGATTCCTCCTCCCTGCCCGCCCTCTGCTGTCTGTGTAACCTTCCCTCTGGAGCCAGGAATACCCTGGCCATTCCCACCATCTCGTCCCAGACTAATTGTGCTTTCTCTTATTTTGTCCTTTCAGAAAAGCCAGAGTTGGTATAACGTAAGTATCCCTGTTTCTCTTCTTGTCCGGGCACGTGGGAAGCGGGTGGTGGATGGAGGTGGTTGGGGAACGGAGAGGTGGCGAGGAGAGGTTTGGCCGCCCCATGGGCTTGCTCAAGCAAGCTCAGGGGCCCCTGACCAGCCCCCTCCCTGAAACACCAGATAGACTGGTTTTCCTGTGCAGGAGGACAGGACTGCTGGTGAGGGAGGATTTGATTCAGGGAGACCTGGGAAGGATGGCCCTCCCCTCGACTCCTGGACGGGGCTCTTCCAGCCCCAGTGGAGGGGCCCAGCTGGGGGAGGCGTCCAGAGACCAGACAGAATTCTGGGACTCGGACAGCCCCGGGGCCTGAACGTAGGGGCAAAGTTTCCTTCCTTCAGCCAAGACATTTTGGGGGCAGTGCAGCCAGAAAACTTTCCCCCGTTAAGTAGAGAGGCTGTCCCATCTAGGAGAATTTGACTTCTGCCTCAAGGCACACCTCAGTAGTCCCGAGGGGCATCTTCCTTCTAGAAGACGCCCGCTGCTCCTGGGTCTGTGGTGGAGGCGTAGCCTGATGTCGTCCACGGTGGTGGCTCAGCCAGCTGCTGCAGACCCAGAAACTGCTTTGTGGGGTAAACAGTCCCTTCCGAGACCCCAACCCCATCGCGTAGACTGGGCTGCAGCAGTTTGAACTTTTCCCCCTGGAGAGCAGCCGGTTGAAGTCTCTCAGCTGGCCCCTGCCACCAAATTGTACTCTGCCCTCTGGAACTGCCTAGTGGAGAGCCTGGCCTCAGGTCAGCTGTCTTTCCTGCTCCGAGTCTGCTGTTCCCCACACTCGAGTCTGATTGATCATGCAGGTACCACCTTCCCCAACACCGGGCCGGGCCTCAGCAGGCTTCGGGGGGGGGGGGGGCAGCAAGGGGGGGAGAAGGTGGCCGTGAGTGACAGAGCTTGTGGACACGGGGGCGGGGGTGGGAGTGGGGAGGCTTGGGTTTCACGTAGGGACTTGGGTCAGGATCGCTTGTGTGTACGTGCGGGCTGTGTTCCCACGGGGCTCAGTGATTCCCCCAGGTCAGGTACCTCCTGCTGCTCCGTGGGGAGCTGTGCCCCTCTGGCCTGGCACAGCCAAGGCAGAGGTTGGGGGGGCCTCGCTGACTGAGGCGGCCTGTGTCAGGGAAAAGCCGGACCGTCCCCTCTCATTCCCCAGCCCTTCCCTGTGGACCCACCTTGGTCTTTACCCCGGCGCTGCTTACAGCTCACCTCCTGGAGGAGAGAGACGCCGCTTCTGTGAGGGAGGAGGGTGGGGGCCGCTTTCCTGCGAGCTGCGCAGGGGCTCCAGCGCCCCTTGCCTGACGAAACCTCCGCCCCAAAAAGTTGCATCCCCGAAAGGAACGGGAAGCAGGTGGCTGCAGACGTGTCAGACCATCGAAACTTCCAAATCTGGACATGCAAGTGCCCATCTTGGTTGCCGGCCCCCACCCTCGCCTCTTCTCTCTCTGTCCCTCTCGCTCTCATTCTCTTTCAGTCAGGCTTCTCTGTTCCACCTCGCTTTTCCTTGCCTTGGCTCTTCCACCTGGCTCCTCCTCCCTCTCCCCTCTGACTCCCGTTCTCTGGCCGGCTCTCCCTTCCTGTCTGCCGCCGGCAGGTTCCCCACACTCTCCCCTCAGCGCCTCTCCCAGCCCCGCACATCACTGCTGGCGGCTGAGGGAAGGACAGAAGTGGACGCTGCCTCTCGCAGGCCAGCTGGAAAGGCCAGCCACCACGTGAGGCCCAGAACTCAGGCGTTCCGGCGACAGATAAGTGGGAGATGGTAGAGGAGCCGGGCCGCCAGAGCCCTGCTTCCTGACCGATGCCCTGCGGCTGGAGACCCTCGCTGACCGCACGTCTCCCTCTAAAACGGGCCTCCACTCCGTCTCGTCTCCCGGGACTCCCTGGGGCTCACAGATGGTCCGTGTCTCCTCCGGCCTCCACCCCTCACCCCGCATGAATCCCAGAAACATTATCTATCGACTCTCCCCTTGGCACGAGTCATTAGCTCACAGAGGCCAAGTGCACAGGGGGTCTCTTTGCGGAGCAGCATTTAGCGTTCCTCCTGATGACCGCTCTCTTGGACGCGTGCTTCCACTCTGGGGCTTCTTCCAGACCCCACGAGCCCCCTCCAGAAATGTTTTCCTGTGGCTCCCCTTTCCTCTCCCCCCTGATCCCGCATTGCCAGGCAGATGCGGTTCCTTGTCTGCCTTCCTCCCCGGCTGCCTCTGTGGAGGTCTGACACGGGACAGGGACAGGCCACAGAATGGGATGATGTGTCAGAAGGACAGAGAAGGGCTAGGTGGACGCTGGGAGGACGAGGCAGAGCCGAGCAAAGGCTCGGACGCGGAGAGGTGACGAGGGACCTCCAGCCGGCCCGAGCCAGAGGTGTGAGGAGCTGTATCTAGGTGACCTTTCCACTTTGCCTCCGTGTGTTTTTACATCAGGAGGGAGATCAGCGGCTAGCATAGTGGGTAGAGCCCTAGAAAGGCTGGCTTCAGATAACCTGGGGTGAAAACCCTGCTTTCCTTCTGAGGCCGAGGCTGGTGCCTGGCCCACTTCTGGCTGTCTGGGCGTGAAGCCAGATGCTGCCTATTCCACACAGCAGGTGTCATCCCCTGCCCCCCCCTCCCCCCACCCCGTCTCTGCCCGCTCTGATGGTACCAGTGTGCTCATTATCTGTAGCACGGACTTGAGCGTGACCGTTCCCCGAGTCACCGTTGCCCTGCCTCGATCAGGAAGAAGCCACCACCTGGGTGTTTCCCCAGAGCCACCTGGATCGATGCACACGGGTGTGGGGTGCCCTCATACCCCCAGTGCCTGCGTCCTTGGGTGGCTGGACACCCCCCTGCTGTGTGCCACGCGTGTGCCTGTGCTCTCGCGTGCAGAGGCCCCATCAGGAAACTTCAGTTCAAACCGCTCCCCTCCTCTGCACTGCCCCCTGATAGTCCATTCGTGGTTTTCCAGAAGACACTTACTGTGTTGCCCCATCCCCCCTGCTTATCTCTACTGACAACTCTCTTTGTAATCTGTCCCCTGACACTCGTGGTGGTGGCTGATGTGCCATCATTGACGGGATGGGCAAAGGCTCTGTAATCCCAGCTCTGGAGACAGTCACAAATGTCCTGGTCAGATTCAGGAGCGGGGGGGGGGGGGGGGGGGGGGGGGGGGGGGGGGGGGTCATCGCAGAGCTGCTGACCACCGAGAGAACATCTCAGGTTGTCAGAGTAGCTTGGGTGTGCAGCTCCCCGCCCACTCCCAGCTCCCTCCTTACCTGCCTCCCTTACACATTTTACTGTCTAGCCAGGGAAGACCTGTCAGCATGATGGCAGACCAACCGGGCCTAAAGAGTGGGCCCATGGCAAGAGGTGGCTAGGTCCTGAGACACGTGGAAAGGCTGAGGTGTGAGGGCTTCTGGTCTCTAGCCAGGGATGTGACATGAAGGTCAAGAGTGGGATATGAAGGCAGTGCAATTCACAACTGCCCTAAGGCCCTCCCAGGCCTGTTTATATCTACGCTTCTTCCCCTCAACCCTTCACCCTCTACTTACTTGACCATACCAGCTTTATTCACCAAGGCCCCCAGCCTGGGAGGCACAGCCCCTGGCAGACCTGAGCCAGAGGGATGAGCAGAAACAGGGCTTTAGTTTGTGGAGGGAGCCAAGGGTAGAGTTGGGAGTGGAAGGGGTGTAGTCTGCCCCCCAAAAGATGGCGCCTGCTGGGTACAGTGGGCTCGCTTCTTGGAGGAAGCAGTCACAGCTCTCCTGTCCGATGCCTCGCGTGGGCACAGGTACTGTCCTCTTCTGCGTCACCCCTTTCGTGGCGGTCAGTGGTCATGGCAACCCAGGGAAGGAGCTTGTCTGAGGTCAGAGGTCAGGAGCCTAGACCCTGGTGGCTGGGAGAGACTCAGTGCCCAAGTTGCCCCATGCCCCTGGTCGGGGATGCTGGCTTTTTGGTGGCGAGGAAAGCGATCGCGCCAATCCTACAGAATGACTGACCAAGGAGGCCTGGCAGGCACGAGATTGAGAGCAAGAGAACAAAGCTCTGTGGGCATGAAACCGGGGACATTAGGGGGACAGTGTAGAAAATGGAGGGTCTGAGAGACGACCTGCTGACAGCCTCGGCAGCCTGTTCTTTCCAGGTGGGGCCACCTGTCCTTCCTTCAGCTCTGCCCGTCTGTCCGCACCTGTTTACCCATGGTCTCCAAGAGTCTTCCTGACCTCTGCCCCCCGACCCCCACCCTTCACCTTCTCTAGAATGGTCCCGTCTCTCCTGATGAGAACCCCTCCCAGTCCTACCCCCTCCTTGACTTTCTGCACGATGCCGTCCTGCCCCCATCTCTCTCCTCTCTGTTCATTGCCTCCCCCTGTCTCCTACATCTGGTTTCTCCCTACCTGGACTTGGCTGAAGGGCCAGGATTTCCTTTGAGGGTCTTAATTGAATTCTTCTCAGGTGAGGCCAGGACTCCTCCAAAATCCATCTGTTTTTTTTTCCTGGGCTCCTCCACCCCTTCCCTCCCCGTGTCATACCCAGGGAGGGGGTACCACTTGGTCCCAGCTCCCAGTGTTTGCCATAGAGTTAATGTTTAGCTCGGGGTCATTTCCCTCGTCTCAGCCCCAAGCTGCCTGACGTCCTGCCTTGCCCAGCCCAGCCCAGCCCATTGTCGGGGGTGTAGGAGACAAAGGCTGAGCGCTGAGACTTGTCTCTTAAGAGTTATCTCTCTGGGTGTATCCTGCCTATGCCTCACCCGACCCACCGAGGTCATCCCTTTGTTTGGCCTGCAGCAATAAACAAACGTTTCTGGGCAATTACTGTAAGGATGCAGCTTTCGTGGGTGTAGGTACTGCCTAGATCTTGGGGTCTGGTATGGCCCAGGAGGGAGGCATTCTGGTCACCCTGCAAAATGGAACTACTCGGTTCTCCTGCTATACTGCAGAGGGTAGGGCTGACACACACAGGCCAGAGAGAAGCTCAGGTGTATGGTTTGAAGAGCGTAGACAGGGACTGGGCACCAGGAAGCCATGCACGTATTACTGGATCTGTGTGGCTGTGCACACAGGAGATGCGACGTAAACAGGAACAGTTCTAGAAGTGTATGAGGAATGCGATCGTTTGGCAAACAGATTTGGAGCAGCAGACATCTGGAACACGTCATGCTCGGTGCTGTAGAAGATAGAGGGCTGTTTGAGGTTTAGACCCCTCCTGGGGAGGACAGCGGTTTGATGAAGCTACCTGCCTGCGCTTGTGACGGGTGGAGGCCGTGGGGCTGTGTCCGGTGTGCAGATGCTAAAGACAGGGAGATAGGAGTTTGGGAAAGGAGTCAAGCTCTACTTTCTCTAAAACCTTTTAACCGGGAAACCCTGGGCTCCTCAGAGTCAGAATCTGGGAGTTTGGGAGTCAAGGATCTCCATCTGTAATGCATTCCTGTAGTCCTTCTAAAGCATGCTCATGTTTGAGTGCCGCTGGCTCTAACCTCGGAAACTCCTAGGCCAGAGGCCCCTCCTTCATCATGTGCAGACTTGGGACCCCTGAGGCAGACACAGTGGGCATAGCTGTGGGGCGTGGGGCAGGTGCCCCATTTGTTTCAGAGGTCTGACTTTTTCTGGGGTCCCAAGTCCAGTCTTCCCAGTCCCAGGGCTATCTCTTCGCTGCCCCCGCTTCTGCCTGGACCCCTTCCTGGCCCCATTGGCTTCAGCTCCCAAGATCCCAAGGATCTTGATAATCCTTGAGCTAAAGTTCTTTGACTATTTTAAATTAAAATAGGTGAGCCATGTCTCCTTTTGACCCCGGGGTCAGATTCTCTGCTCTTAGCATTGCTACTTGGCCCTCAAGGTCTGAGGAGCTGCCTGGGAATCCTTTTGGCCTTCGGTCCCCCTCCTGCCAGTGCTGGAGGCAGGGCAGGGTCCCCGGAGCTGGTGACGTCAGCTTCTCCAGGCGATCTGCCCGACTTCTCCCCCCTGGCATATCTACAGTGCGAAGAGTCCAGCTTCCCGACCTCCTGCTGCCCCTGCGCACAGGGTAGTTGGTGGACCGGTGGGTCAGTGAGGGGAGAGTGTGCCCCCAAAGTCCCTGGCCGTTAGAGTCTCCGATTTCAGATTTCACCACAGCAGCAGTGCTCCTGGCACCTCCCCCACCAGGAGCCCCGGCCAGCTACTTTCCATTGCAGGAAACATCTGCTGGGGAGGCCAGGCTAGGCCGGGGGGTTACTGGAGGACGTTGGCCAGTACCGTCACCCAGATCCTGTAACTTGAAGCATGTGGAGGGCTCTGGCCCTGCCCGCCCACCCACCCTGCCTCCCTCCTGCCACGGGCGGGCAACTCTAACAAAGAAGTTGTTTGCTGGGCAGCTAAGCAGAGCACGGTCTGGGAGGAAAGGGGTGTGTGTAGGGGTGGGGGTGAGAGCAGGCCTTGTTGCCACAGCCAGTGGTGGCCGCTCTGCCTGGGAGAGGGCCGTGAGTCATAGGGACCGGCGCCCGCCCAGGGAAGAGATTGCACGGTGAACAGCCCGCCTTATGGGACAGGCCAGACAGAGCTGGGAAGCTGGGAGTTCATTCTCTCCTGGGAGTTTCTGACCAACTGTGAGCTGTGTGTGAGTAACCGGCGGGGTGCACCTGTGCACCTGGCTGTGGGGTCATCCTCTTCCTGTGCAGTCGGTCTGTCCTCCAGGAGCCTGCTTGTTCAGAGCCCTCAGCTGGCCCTGTGCACCTGCCGTGTGTCTGCGTCGTCTGGCCCCTGCCTGCCTCTTGAAGTGGCTGTCCACATTGACTAGAGGAGGGGCTTCACCACATCCCCTCTGGGTCACCCTCAGCCCAACAACCGGCCACACTGTGGGAGCCAAAGTGGGACAAAGCAAAACCTGGCCATGGGAGACTGGCTGGCCATCCTGTCCCAGGAACCATGCGGACGACACCCTCCCACTCGTGAGGTTCCGTGCTGAGAGCAGAGCTCTAGGAGGGAAAAGGAGGCCGGGCAGGGTCACGAAGGCTCTCTGCCAAGCCACCAGAGGTTGCCCATCTGTGTCCAGCCCAGACAAGACGGACTGTTTTCATCCTGAGGGGATCAGAGCTCAAGGAGCGGGGCTCCACTGGGAGGCGGAGCCGTGGGGAGCAATGGAATCTCTGACGGAGTCTGGGGTCCTCTGGAGCCTCCTGCTGGAGCAGGACAGCCAGCCTTTGCAGTGGTACCTGAAGAAGTTTCCAGATACACCTGCTGGTGCAGAGCTCTGCTTTGGGCACGGATCTGAGGAAATCCCAGCCGTGAGTGTGCCTCCCAACCCCTCCGGGCCTGAGTGACGTTCCGCTGGGCCTTTGTAATTCGTCACTTGGCCCCAGATCACCCAAGGGCCCCAGATCTTGATAATCCTTGAGCCAAAGTTCTTTGACGATTTTAAATTAAAATAGGTGAGCCATGGCTCACTTTTGGAGAAGATTGCTTTAAGAGCGGGCTGGGGGGGCGGGGGTGGCGGGGAGCAGAGGGTCAGGTCTCTTGTGTCACAAGGATCTATGGTGGCAGGTCGTCCTACCGTGTATTTACTTAGAGTCTAGGAAGCAAAGGCGGCCGCCATCCACACCGGCAGCCAGCCGGGAAGAAATCAGAGCATTTATATGCAAGACCAAGTTGAGGAGTCCCTACACCCAAGCCACTTGTTGTAGAACTGGCCGAGGTCAGAGGTCAAGGCGGGATTTGCCCTCCCCCTCCGTACAGCTGCAGCTATGTTCTGAGGAGAGGGGAGGAGTGGCTCCCTCCCTTTGCCAGAGGTTTGGTGTGGAGATTATGGCCAGACACCATGCACTGTGCACCTCTGTAAAATGCCCGAGTTCCCAGTGGAAATCCGGGTGAGGGAGCACTATGGAAAGCCCATTAGGAATAGGAACACTTCTGGGCTTCAGGTAACTGGATGCCTGATGCCCGCTTTCACCTGCAGGGGGCTCGGGGCCATCTGGTAGGCTGGTCCTCAGGCTGATAACTGGAGTGTGGTAATGAAGACCCGCTTGATCGTTGCATTCATTTAAAAACAATTAATCGGGGGCACTTGAGTGGCTCAGTCAGTTGAGCGGCCGACTTTGGCTCAGGTCATGATCTCTCAGTCCGAGAGTTCAAGCCCCGCGTCCGGCTCTGTGCTGACAGCTCCGAGCCTGGAGCCTGTTTCGGATTCTGTGTCTCCCTCTCTGACCCTCCCCCATTCATGCTCTGTCTCAAAAATAAATAAACGTTAAAAAATTTTTTAAAAAAATAATAAAAAAATAAAAACAATCGTGGTAAGGAACATAAAATGTTCCATCTTAAGTATTTCTCAGTTCAGTAGCATTAAGTGCATTCACACTGTACTGCCACCAATTTCCAGAACTTCTTCCCCTTGAAAAACTGAAACTTTATTACCACGCCCCTGGACAAAAAGACCCACTCGTGGGCCTGAAAGGCTAGCGGGGGCCCCAAAGCAGGTGAACATCTCATCCGCAAGAGAGCGTGCTCTGCTGGGGCATCCTGTCGTTTCCTTCTTGGCACCGAGATCCTAAGGCAACATGGAGCCGTGACTCCGACCAGGGGCTCTGGACCACCTTGGTTCATGCTCTCCTCTCCCGCTTGGTAACCACGTACTTTGGACAAGTTGCTTAACCTCTCTGTGCCTCAACTTCCTAGTGTGTAAAATGGGATAATGAAAACAATCTGTGGCCAAATGAAATGATGTATATGAAGGGCTAACAATGACAATGCTTGGTACATGGTAATAACTCATTTTGTATTAACTTAACTATAGCTCTAGAAGGGGCGCCTGGGTGGCTCAGTCGGTGAAGCATCTGACTCAGTTTTTGGTTCAAGCCCTGCGCCCGGCCCCACACTGACAGCTGGAGCCTGATTGGGATTCTCTCTTTCCCTCTCTCTCTCTCTCTTCCCCTCCCACACTCATGCATGAGCTTGTGCGTTCTCTCTCTCTCAAAATAGATGAATACACTTAAAAAAAAAAGAAGGTCAGACATAATTAGGAACTTACTGATGATCAGGTGGTCAAGCAGGGGTTTTCATTGTGCAGGCTCTGTTCTGCAAGGCCAGGCAGCCAGTTAGATTGGATATCTCAGTATCGGTTTGGAGCTATCATATAGGCCAGAGGAGTGTTATATTGGGAGGTCTTTTCTAGCCACAGGAGAGGTTGGCTTCTAGATACTCACTCCCAATGGCCCTGATACTTGGTTCAAACACACGGCAGGTGATTTTTGCAGTTTGGGCTTCTGCAGCATAGCATTGCCTGGGGGGTGGGAGGTAGCACGGCATCCACTGGAAATCTCTTCCAGAAATCCTCCCCAAACTGAAGTCCTGTCATTACGTCTCCTTCAACTTCCTGTGATATTCCTCTTCCCTCTGGCACAAAAGCCATCGAGCCACTTAGCTCAGGTAGTCAACTGCAGGCTCTGAATGTGGTCGGGCCACAGCCTGAGTTTGCTCATAGGCCAGCGAGCTTCACAGAAAGCCAAAAACGAACAGTCTAAGGTGCATTTCATTGCAATTCATTGCACCCAGCTGTATGTCAGTGCATTCCCAGGGAAGTGGCTGAGAGAGTGTAAATGGCCAAGATCTATCTGTCGCCATGATCAGGACAATCTGTGTGCACCCGTGCACTCCTGGCATAAGTAGGTCAGTGAACCTCCTGGGTGGAGTACACATGTTTCTCTGTCGCAATGCATGGCTCTTCCTGGGTCGTGCACCTGTCTTCCTGTATCATCCTCGGGTACCTTTTTTTTTAATTTTTCATTTTAATTTTAAGATTGTAAGTTTGGAAAGATCAGGATTCCTGTCTATTCAACTGGCTGATGGAATTTCCATGGAGGATTTGCTAAGGTAGTTTATGGGTACGAGTCTGCACGGAGGCACCCAAAAAGCTAGGTGGGCACAGGGTCACCTGGTGGCACCAGTGATGGGAGGTGAGCTCAGGACCAGGAATCCAGAAAGCTGCCCCTGACCAGCTGGAGAAACCTTGGGGAGGGGTCTCCTCTCTGGCCTTTGTTTCCTCATCAGTAATGTAAGTGTTGGAGTGGATAGTCTTATAAAGGGTGGGGAGGGAATGAAGGCTGCGTGCCTCTAGTTGCCAGGTGTGCTTTTAAATTCTCTACCTGTGTGCTTACTCTAGTACTAGCTTTATGGGTTTTTTAAAATCCAGTCTTGGTAAAGTGCAGGTCTTCTCCCTGCCCCGTTTTCCTGAGATATAATTGAGATGTCACATTGATATAGTCCTCCATTTTGTTTTCTTTTTTTTTCCTTGTTGTGAATTTCATACACGGCCAAGTACTTACTGTATTAGTCATGATAACCACTTCTGAGGGATGCACTGAGTACCGTCATATTCTGGGTCCTCCCGGGGGGCTGAGGGAGCCCTTCTGAGCCCCTGTTTCACTGTCAAGGTGGTACTTCCTGCTGGCAGAAGGCAGGACAGCAATAGCTCTCATGGTGGGTCCCAGGAAGCTCCCTGGACGTGTCCCTCCTTCTTTTCTCTTCTTGGGATGTAATCTGGGCCCTGCTTCGTCTGTTTGACGTTTTTGCGTCGATGGCCACTTTTTCAGTGGCAGATTCTCTCCGCGGTGTTTTTCCATAATACCGAAGCTCCCTTTGCCTAACCTGGCCGCTTAGGGTCTGTGGGATAACAGGGCCTCGTCTTTACCTTTTAAACACGCAAGCAGGTACTTTTCCTGCATCTGCCTCCCCAGCCCCACGGAACCTGGAAGCATCCTGCTAACCTTGGCCGTTGTCGTGCAGGTATTAAGCCCAACTTACAAGCAGAGAAATGAAGACTTCAGAAAGCTCTTTAAGCAACTTCCAGACACGGAGCGCCTCATTGTTGGTGAGCTGGGAGACCTGGGGATGGAGGGCAGGGGGCAAGAAGGAAGTCTGGGATCCCAAGGACAGCACTCAGGCTGCTTCTGTCTCGAGGTTGCCCACATAAAAGCCAGCCCAAGCGAGAACATCTGTCCGGGAGCAGGGAGAGAAGATGTCTAGAGCGCCGACCCCGGTGGTTGTGGCTCAGGGCTAAGTACCATGTGTGTGGTGGCCTTGACAGAAAGCCCAACCTGGAAGGAGTCTCTGCCATTCTTAACCTCTGTAGATGGCCCAGCGGTGAAGGGTTGGGGTAACTGTGTAGGGGAGGGGTGTTCGTTGACTTTAAAAAAAAAAAATTTTTTTTTTAGTGTTTATTTTGAGAGAGAGCATGAGCAGGGGAGGGGCAGAGCGAGAGAATCCCAAGAAGGCTCCATGCTGTCAGTGCAGAGCCCCATGCAGGGCTCAGTCTCATAAAGCGTGAGGTCATGACCTGAGCTGAAATCAAGAGTCGGACACTTAACCGACTGAGCCACCCAGGCGCCCCGTGGCCTTTTCTTTTTTTATTCATTTATTTATTTATTTAAAAAAAATTTTTTTTTCAACGTTTTTTATTTATTTTTGGGACAGAGAGAGACAGAGCATGAACGGGGGAGGGATAGAGAGAGAGGGAGACACAGAATCGGAAACAGGCTCCAGGCTCTGAGCCATCAGCCCAGAGCCTGACGCGGGGCTCGAACTCACCG
>NC_064808.1:91131658-91194444 GCF_023721935.1 Panthera uncia | reverse complement strand
CCCCCCCCCCCCCCCCCCCCCCCCCCCGTGGCCTTTTCTACCTCCGACGTCTTTGCCCCGCCTCTGCCATCTCATCCATTCCTCTGCCTCCAGGCGGAAGCACGGTGATATTTCAAATCACGTGAGACACCAGGGACTCCCTTGGCCACGAGTTCAAGGGTCTCACCCACCTAGTGAGCCTAGCGAGTGGGAGGCAGTTGGGCTCCCCCAGTGCTGGTGCAGGGCGCGCATGCTTAACTCGTGGTTCGCTGAAGATGCGTCCCGTCTCTGAGCTCTCTGCCCCCCATCCTACCACAGATTACTCATGTGCACTCCAAAGAGACATTCTTCTTCAGGGCCGACTCTACCTCTCTGAAAATTGGATCTGCTTCTACAGCAACATCTTCCGCTGGGAAACTCTGGTAAAGACCTGGGGCTTGCCTCCGGGGATGTCCCCTTGGCTGTGACTGAACGAGCTGCCCCCCACCTGCCCCTTTTTGTTGACTTCGTGCTCCACCCACACCTTTGCACAATTCCTAAATGTACAGGCCGAGTCTTGAGGGATAGACCTCCTCTACCACGTCTTCCCCTCCCTCCCTCCCTCCCTCCCTCTTGGGTGTGGAAGAGAGTGTGGGAGCATCTGCTTTCGGCAAATGCAGTTAAGTATCCTGCAAGGCGTAGGATAGTTGAGTAAAAGGAACATTGGCCTCAGAACTGGCTTGTACGTTATCTGCGTTCTCCACCTAGTGAGCTGTGTGCTACTAGGCTGGTCCTTTGCTCTTTCTCTATTTCCTTATCTTAGGAGATCAAGTGGGAAGAGGTAAACTGGGTGACTTTTATGGTTGCATCCAGTGCCGGTGTTCTGTGTCTCTGTAAGTGGCAAGTAGCACGGGGCCTCTGCACGTTAATCGGACCGTGTAGACTTGAGAAAGAAGGCTCCCTGCACCAGGAGCTGAGGCACCCTTGGGCTCTAGGCGAGGCTCAGCCACCACGTCGCCCTGTGGCCTCCGTGAAGTAGGGGGCTACACCAGGTGATCTCCGAGGAGTCCCTTCTAGGTTTAGAAATACGTAAACTGACACGTGATCTCCCCTCTCTGAACTGGGGCCATGTGAATGCTCACTGCCGACTCAGTTAATGTCTCCTCTCGTTATCCACCCTCCCTTCCCTGTGGGGTGCCAGCTGACTGTCCGTTTGAAAGACATCTGCTCCATGACTAAAGAAAAAACAGCCCGTCTCATTCCCAATGCCATCCAAGTTTGCACTGACTCAGAAAAGGTAAGTGGAGTCTGACCTTGGACTTCCTGCTCCCCGCTGCCCCTGGCCCCAAGCCTCCCGCTTCTGTCCCTCGGTTGCATGAATATGGAAGCCAGTAGTGTGGCAGTGAGGGATGGTCAGGTGATGCAGATCGTGGGGGTCGCCTCCACTGGGTCAGGGTGTTTGGATTCTGAGCAGGGGTGAAGATGGAACGGCTGAACGTTGCCCTTGGAGCCGGAACACTTAAATTTGAGTCCCGTAACCGTAGGTGTGTGCCGTTGCCTCTCTCAGCCTCAGTTTTCCCGTGTATAAAGTGGAGCCAGCCATTCCTATAACACTCTTGAAGTGACATCACATATTTGGAAACACTAAATCGTAAAGCGTTGTACACATGTAAGATGTTATTATGTATCCGTGTAGAGCTCCTCAAAAGGGATGAGAGTCAGGGGCGCCTGGGTGGCTCAGTCGGTTGAGCGTCCGACTTCAGCTCAGGTCACGATCTCGCGGTCCGTGAGTTCGAGCCCCGCGTCGGGCTCTGTGCTGACCGCTCAGAGCCTGGAGCCCGCTTCGGATTCTGCATCTCCCTCTCTGTCTGCCCGTCCCCTGCTCATGCTGTGTCTCTCTCTGTCTCAAAAATAAATACAAACATTAAAAAAAAAAAAAGATTTAAAAAAATAAATAAAAGAGGGATGAGAGTCCGGTAGGAAATGGATTCAGCACATCAGGATGGGGAAAATGTGGTAGGTAACATTTAGGGCAGAGAAAACACTGTGATCTTTGATCTTTAACCAGAGCCTGAAGACTGATAGCTTCAGGGCTAGGGGTGGACCAGGCTTCTGCTGAACACAGGTCCACCATGCCCTTGGACTGAGGCAGTTCAGTGGCAGCAACCATGAGACTTTGGGGTCAGATGGCGTTTGGTTTGAATTCTGTTTTTCCTCATGAATCAGCTTTGTGATTACAGACGTCACCTGATCCCCACCAGCCTGTTTATTAGGTATTAGCAGTTATGTTTATTTTCCCAGGCTTTTGTGTGATTAAAATGAAGCAGCAGCATTTGGGAAGCGCCTGGATCGTGTTCAGTACCATCTGGTTTTCCATCATTTCCGTCCCGCGCGTTACACAGGGTCCCCACTAATGTGTAAGCACAAAGAGCAGGAGTCCCTCCCTCCCTGTCCTGATTGCTGTTGTATCCCAAATGTGTAAAATCGTACCCAGCACATACCACATTCAGTTATTTGTTGACTTAATATTGAAAGGGTGAGTGGGTTAGTGGGTTTGTCTTCTCAAGGGCCAGTTCACAGCTCACCACTTAATAACCCAGTTCTAGCCGGTAGGTGAAAGAAGCTTCTTTGGAGCTGGAAAGAAAAAGAAGCTTTTATGGAGGTGAAAACGTCCACCCAGAGAGAGAAGCACTTAGCATTTAGCATTTAACATGGGTGACTGAAGGACTTGGTGACAGTGAGGACTTAGGGGGTCCCAGGTACACAGACCCCGAGGATTCATCCCCATCGCGAGAGTACCCTGGTGTCATGGTCACCGATAACTGTAGCATTTGGGGATGAATTCAGCAGCTTCTTTGTTTATTTTTGTTTTGTTTTGTTTTATTTTAATTAATTAATTAAGTTTAATGTTTGTTTTTGAGAGAGACAGATAGAGTGTGAATGGGGGAGGGGCAGAGAGAGAGAGAGGGAGACACAGAATCTGAAACACCCTCCAGCTTTGAGCTGTCAGCACAGAGCCTGACGCGGGGCTTGAACTCAGCAACCATCAGATCGTGACCTGAGCTGAACGGTCGGACACTTAACCGACTAAGCCACCCAGGTGCCCCAGCAGCTTCTTTTTTTTTTAAAGGATGAAGCACCCTGTCTCCTCCATTCGTTATATCGTGAGTCTTACCAGATGTTTCTTGCTGTTTTCCCCAAATCTAGCACTTTTTCACTTCATTCGGAGCCCGGGATAGGACGTACATGATGATGTTCCGGCTCTGGCAGAATGCACTCCTCGAAAAGGTAAGTGCCGCCCAGCTCCTTCCTTCAGCCTCAGCATCCACATCCATCCGGAATGCTCCTTCCCCTGAGGTGGGGGCCCCACGGAGAGATTGCTCTTACTGGGACATTGGCTTGCTCCAAAGCCGCCCACGTGATTCGGGAAAGCCCCCCAGACTCGGGGTGAGTTCCGTCTTCTCCCACACGTGGTGCCGTGTGAGCAGCCTCGTCGCTGTCTGCACCGAGGCCTTCCTGGACCTCAGACACTTCAGTCCCACTGTTGTAAAATGTGCCAGCGTTTGTTTTAGTCAGGAATGGTGAGACACACAGAGGTGGAGGTGACTGTTAGGAAAGGATCAGTTTTCAGGCTTACGGGGGCCTAGAGGCAGAGGTGCATCCCACCGTGCAGAAACACACGGGGAAGTGCCAGCCGGCGTCAGCCAGGAGGCAGAAAGAGCGAGGGGGAAAGCATGCCAGAGCTTCTGTTGTGATTTTTTTTTTTTGCAGGAAGCAATAGGTGAGGCAGGGTAAGCAGGCGGACAGGTTGAGGATCAGCTACTTTGAATAATTCCATCTGGCTTCAGGGCACAGAGACTGTCTCTGGGTGCCTGGTACCTGTCCCTGGGGTACGTAAAGCTGCATACTAGGGACCTGGACTGTAAGAGCTGGAAAAGAAGGTAGTATCCACCTCGGATTGGTCAGTTGCGTGTGAAAGATGCACTTCAGGCACGTGGTTTTCTATCTGCGGGAATTACCTAACCCCAGGAGGGGCAGTCCCTCCCCAGTGAGCAAGGCCTCAGATCCCGGAGCATCAAAAATACAGAAAATAGGGGGCGCCTGGGTGGCTCCGTCGGTTAAGCGGCCGACTTCGGCTCAGGTCATGATCTCGCGGTCCGTGAGTTCGAGCCCCGCGTCGGGCTCTGTGCTGACAGCTCAGAGCCTGGAGCCTGTTTCGGATTCTGTGTCTCCCTCTCTCTGACCCTCCCCCGTTCATGCTTTGTCTCTCTCTGTCTCAAAAATAAATAAACGTTAAAAAAAAAAAATACAGAAAATAGGGAAATAGAGTTAATACAGCCACAAGTTTGACTGCTTGAGTGTCTGAAGGACACTGAGGGGACACAGATAAATGTGATATCATGGCCACATTCCTTAGAAAACTCACACTCAGATGTCAGGGCGGAGGGTGTGTTGATAAATAGCCCCCAAGCCAGGGAAAGAGACATAGGAAGAAGTTACATGGTTATAATTAGTTATTATATATATGACATGTATGTATCTACCCTGATTCTATCCTGAACAATCTGAAATAAACTGGGTAGATTTATTATTTAGAATTTCATGGGGCGCTTGGGTGGCTCAGTCGGTTAAGTGTCTGACTTCAACTCAGGTCACGATCTCGCAGTCCGTGAGTTCGAGCCCCGCGTCGGGTTCTGGGCTGACGGCTCAGAGCCTGGAGCCTGCTTCAGATTCTGTGTCTCCCTCTCTCTCTTCCCCTCCCCCGTTCATGCTCTGTCTCTCTCTGTCTCAAAAGTAAAATAAACGTTAAAAAAAAAAAATTTTAGAATTTCTTCTAACCTGAAGATGTACAGCCCTGGCATAAATCCAGGTAACTTATTTGAGCTGAGATGTTCTGCCTTAAGTAGCTATCAACAGTAGTAACATGATAATGTGTTTTAACGTCCACTGGCCTGTTTGGATCTTCAGTTCACAACCACTGTCATTGCTGGATAAGACAGAGGGACGTCCATACGGTTCACAGGAACTCTCACAAAATAGACGTGTGCCGATTGTCCTTGACCTGGTTGTGGTCAATCAAGCCAAGCCAAATGGAATGGTCAGGGAAGGGTGAATGGAGAAGGGGAGAACATAGAATGGCAAAGGCGTCCCAGGTGGGATGAATGCTATACATAAGGGCCAAAGATAGGAGGCAGGAGGTCCAGATAAAGGAAAAGGAGATGTTTCCCTCTGGCTCTGTGAGGGCCAGCACCCGCCAGCTCAGGGAGAGCCCTGACTATGCTATTCTAGGCATTTCTCCTTAGGTGGAAACCCAGAACCCTGGCTCATGGCAATCTGCCAGCACCTGCTGCTTTTTTTTTCCCTTAATTTTTAATTTTATTTGGAGGGGGAGTGGCAGAGAAAGGGGGAGAGAGAATTTCAAGCGGGCTCTGTGCTGATAGCACGGAGCCTGATGTGGGACTCGATCCCATGCCCCTGGGATCATGACCTGAGCCAAAATCAAGAGTCAGACGCTCAACCGACAGAACCACCCAGGCGCCCCAGCACCTGCTTCTTAAACCATAACCTTGAAAGGATGGACTCGGAGAATTCATCAGATTCTTCCCATCTATTGATGGGAAACATTCTTTACGTTTCACTTAAAGATCTATCTTTGCATTTTGACTGCTTCTCTTTTTCTTAATTCTCTTGCTCTCTTTTTCACATACTTCCCTTACCACCTGCTCCCCCTCCTTCCAGTTTAAGACTCATTCATGGTCCCTCCAGTCTTAGTTCTTCCACATTCTGTTGCCTCTTTCTCAAAAATCTGAACCCCGTGCGAGCTCACTTTTCTGAGGACAGTACTTTTGAGGACCTGTAGACACCCAGTGAAATAAGAAACTAGAACTAATACATAGAACTGTAGGCAAACTGATTCTGCGTGACAATAAAGAAGGAAGTGTTCAGGTAGCCAAGAAAGGGTTGGATGTGATGACCTTTGAGGTCCCTTGAACTATGAGAATATAGGTTTCTTTCCAACCACAAGAACTGTCCAACTATGGAATGGGCCTCTGAGGTCACACCTCATTCTTGAACATGAGGCAGTAGGGCCTACGTGGCCAGCATTAGTATAAGGAGATTTCTGAGGTGTTGGGGAGACTGGCTCAAGGGACCGAGTCCGAATCAGACGCTCTGTGATCACCTTGGCCCCAGAGTAACACTGGCTTATGACGTCTAATGCTCGACCTCATCCATAGGAGCAAAAGATGGATAGTTACCGTTCTTAAGGGGCCAGTTGATTGCATTATGCAAACCTGAGTTGTGGGGACAGGTCAAGTTCCTGGCTCTACTGAAAGCCATATTTTTGGCAGAAGATAGGTATCTGACGATGGGCTTGGAAAAGGGAAGAAGAGGTGGAGGAAGCTGTCACAGAGGCGTTACTCTCCTCTTTGTCCAGCAAAGGAGCATGGAGGCCAGCTTCTCCTTCCCTCAAGGGAGTCCAGCTCAACTCAGTGCCTCCATGTAGAGTGGGGTCCTGAGGAAGGAAGGGTCACAGTCACTCTGTTGTCTCCTGCAGCCCCTCTGTCCCAAGGAGCTCTGGCACTTTGTTCACCAGTGCTATGGGAATGAATTGGGCCTTACCAGTGATGACGAGGACTACGTGCCCCCCGATGACGACTTCAACACTATGGGGTGAGAAGGCAGAGGGCAGCTTCTCCAAGAGGGACTGGGATGGTGGGGACAGCCTTCCCGGGGAGTGATGTCTAAGTGAGGCCCTGAAGGAAGTGAGGGGGTCAACCATGAGCTTACCTGTAGGAGACTTTCCCAGGCAGAGAGAAAAGCAAGCGGGTGGGTGGAACGGACAAAGCACAAGCGGGAAGAGGTGAGGCCAGGGGCCAGATTCTGAAGGCCTTTTGGCCAACATGATGATTGGCTCTCACTCAGAGTGGGACAGGAAGCCCTGGGAAGGCTTTGAGTAGGTAATTGATAACTGACTTAACATTTTAATAGGATCACTCTGGCTCCTGGGTTGAAAATAGATCAGGGAGGAGCAAGAGCAGACAGGCTAAGAGGCTTGAATAATTTAGATCATTTAGATGAGAGGTGAAGGTGGTTTGGACCAGGAGGGTAGCAGTAAAAATGGCAGCAAGTGGTTAGTTTCTGAATATATTTTTGAAAGTAGAACCAGATACATTTTGAAGGATTTGCTGATAGATTGGAAAGGAACCAAAAATGGCTTTAAGGTTTTCTTGGATTTACCAACTGGAAGACTAGAGAAGTTCCAAACCGAGATGGGCAATACTATAAACCAGATTTGGGGGAGAAGATCAGGCAGGTTGGGTCTCAGAGGACTGTTAGCCAGGTGGAGATGTCACATAGACATTTGTGTTTGTGAGTGTGGAGTTCACGAGGGAAGTCTGGGCGAGGGACATAAATTAGGGAATTATGAGTAGATAGCCGTGAGATTGGCTGAAGCCACCAAGTGGCTGAATGAACATAAGAAAAGAAGTTCAGGGACTCAGCTTGGGGACACTCAACAAGAAGGAGAAGCAACAAAAGAAATCCTGGAAGAACAGCCAACCAGGCAGGAGGAAGACTGGGAGACCTGGCATCCTAGAGGCCAAGGGAAGGAGGCTCTAGGGAGAAGGAAGCATCGTTGTATCTCATGCTGTCGATGGATTGAGAAAGATGGGAATGTGGGTAGGTGGGGGCCCAGTGGTGGTGTGTGAGGCACAGAGCAGTAGAAGGCCAGGAAAGAGCACCGAATGTGTCGTAGGTAGACCCGGGCTCAGGTAGGATTTCCGACATTTAGTGGTAGTTATCACTTAATCTCTGTGAACATCTGTCTATTTGGGAGGCACATAATAGATTACTCAAGAGTTGTCATGCATCCAGATGGGGCGATAGGTAAAGTTTAAGATGTTGGTGACGGTGATGATTGCTCCCTTAGGAAAGGCTACAGTGACATCCCTGAAGTGTCCCTACAAGGACACCCGCCTCTACCTCAAGGAGGGTTTCCCTTCAGGCGTCCAAGGCAAAGAAGTTCACTAGTTAGGATACAGAATCTGGGCATTATCAACAAAAGGCCCTCGTGTCCGGGGTCTCATCCTCATCACTGTGTGGGAAATAAAATGTGTGTTCAGAGACCGGTTATTTCATTCAAAGGGTCAGGTTGGGATGGGATGGGATGGGATGCCAGCGGGCAAAAGATAGTTTAAGACACATAATAGTTGTATTTAGGCATGGTTAAATCTAAGAAAAGGTGACTTTGGAGCCAGACATTGCACATGGGGCTGGGGGTGCAGGGTGGAGAGAAGGCGTCAGGAGAACAGTGTAGCAGGGGGGTGGTGTTTTGAGGAAGATCATTCACAAAGCAAAGAAGCAAGAAAGCCGATAGTTTGGGATGGGGTGGACAGATCTGGGGCTCTTAGAATAGTCTATAGTCTTGGCAACAAGGTTAACAGGAATGTATGGTGTCCTCTCTCAGCTATTGTGAGGAGATCCCCGTGGAAGAGAATGAAGTGAATGACAGCTCATCGAAAAGCAGCATTGAGACCAAGCCAGATGCCAGTCCTCAGCTACCCAAGAAATCCATCACCAACAGCACGCTGACATCCACAGGGAGCAGCGAAGCCCCCGTGTCGGTATGGGCAGTAAGACCTTTCTTCCTCCCCCAATCCAGTGGCCGGTGTTTCCCAGCCGAGCTAACTTCACAGGACCCCAGCCCGGGGAGTGGGCAGAAGGGAGGTTGGTTACCCTGTGGTCAGTTTGTTCACGGAGGCATCCTAGAGCCGGTGGGCTCTCTGTTCTAACAGCATAGTCCCAGGATCCAGAGCCGGGTTCTCGGTGCCTTGAATATAAGATTTTGTTTGCTTTCTGAGTGGATGAAAACCATTCCAAGTTCACTGACGTGGGCTTCACTCCCGGTGGAGTGTTCCAGATCAGCCCCTCTGTGGAGAATTATCCCAGGGTTTTATGTGTGTGTGTGTGTGTGTGTGTGTGTGTGTGTGTGTGTGTGTGTTTACTGCCTTGATCTGAGGTCAAAATCATGGATGAATCTGGGACTGTATACCTCTTCCCTGTTCATTCAAGAATTAGGTTTTGAGTTCCTAGTGTGTATACACTCCCGATTTATTTTCCCGCTGTAGCTAGACTTTGTGAAAGAGAGAAAAATGTGTTCAGAAGAAAGACCTTTATTCTCTGAGACTTGGTTACAGAGGGGATGGAAACCTGATGAAGGAAGCGTCAGGTGGCTGGCAGGTAGAAGAATGGGTGGGTTTTTTGGAAAGGATTCCCCGAGAGGGGGGCCTCCTATTCCACTGGCGTAAGGGTCAGGCAGACCGCCTGGCCTTGGAGTGAAAACGTTATTCGTTTGGTGCCGAATCTCCATTTTCTGTCTCTGGGGTTATCTCAAAAACGGAAAGACCTGTATCTCTTCCCTTCCAAGGCTAAGGGAAGAATTATTTTAAAACCACCGATGAAGCTTTTGAGCTTCTGAGCAGACGGGTCATAGCCAGAGGCAGGCTGACGTGTTGTCGCCTGGCTCCAGGGACAGAGCTGTGCCTGAAGGCACTAACTCTGCTCACTGCTGGGGCTTGGTGTGTTCTTCCATGGTGAGCGAGACAAGGGCAGAACCTTCTTCTGTGTTCTCCCATCTTCCACGGTGGAGCTGGGGAAAACCCCTAGAGTGTGACTCCAGCCCAGCTCCTGAGCAGCTGTGTTGTGAACGTGAGCGCTCCCCAGGCTGGGGAAATCTCCCTTTGGAGACCCCCCCCCAGCAGGTTGCCCCTGTCGGGTGACGGCTTCGTCCCCACTCTAGTTTGATGGCTTGCCCCTGGAGGAGGAGGTGCTGGATGGCGATGGGTCCCTGGAGAAGGAGCTTGCCATTGACAACATCATCGGGGAGAAGATGGAGATCATCGCACCCGTGACCTCCCCTTCGCTGGACTTCAATGACAACGAGGACATCCCCACAGAGCTCAGTGACTCTTCCGACACCCATGATGAAGGTGGGCATTGGAAAATGGGTGTGCAGCGTGGCCCTTCCTCTCTCCATTTTGAAGGCTAATGGGATGTTGTGTAGGAAGGCTGGAGTCCGTGTCTGGGCTTCCAGTGGAAGGGCGGGTGGGTAACAGAGCCTTTTTTTTTTTTTTTTTTTTTTTTTAATTTCATTTGTTTTTAACATACATTTTTCAGGGTAGTCATTGCAGGATCCATGTTATGCCATATTTGTCTTTCTTCACTCGATGGATAATGCTTTGTCCTGCCATCCCGTCTCGTCACTGAGTGTACCCCCCGTTGCCTTGTTCGTTGCCCACAGAGATGCGATGCAGGGCAGTGTGTATGCCACAGGAAAGTGCCAGTCAGCTGCTTCCTGGAAATAATCAGATTTTTTTTTTTTAATGTTTGTTTATTTTTGAGCGAGACAGAACACGAGCGGGGGAGGGCAGAGAGAAAGGGAGACACAGAATCCGAAGCAGGCTCCAGGCTCCGAGCTGTCGGCATAGACCCCGATGCGGTACTCGAACTCGAACTCACAAACCACGAGACCGTGACCTGAGCTGAAGTCGGACGCTTAACCGACTGAGCCACCCAGGTGCCCCTGGAAATAATCAGATTTTATTAGAACCTTGCTTTAGTGACTCCAGCATTGGGCTTTCAGACCAGGCTACAAGGAAAGGTATTGCTGGGTCACTCGGACTCCAGAGTCTGCCTTTCTCTCCAGTACTTCTAGGTAGTATTTCGTACCTCATTCCTGCACAGGGTTAGCTTCTAGGACCTAGCTTGGGAATGTTTTGCTTCTGACATTCCAGGGCTAGAAGCCAAATTGTCAGTCTTCATGAAATTGGCTGATCCACTGAACTGGTGGTAGGCTTGACTAGTAAGTGCATGTGGACGGTGCTCATTTGAACATCTGTGGACAGTCCCTCCTGTGGTCACCTCGAGTGTCTTTCTCCCCCCTGCCTGGTTTCCCTACTCCATCTAGGATGCAGGGCCAGTGCAAATGACTGCACGGGTTGGGTACCGCATAGCAGCAAGGTCGCCAGTCACGTAAACTCAGACATGACCGCTCCCATAGTGCTTGTCTTGTGCAGTCATGGGCCCTGTGTGATGCTTCTGAGCCACAGGGGTGCCAGCAATGGCGGCATCGTGCCTGAGATCACATACCAGCCTCCGTAGGTGCGGCAGTTAGGGACCGTGGGGTGCCGAGGGCTTGGGAGGAGCTCTGGGGCTTTAGCAGCACGCCTGTACCCTCAGGAACATTCTCCCGGAGCAAATAGAGACCGGAGAAAGGTGGAGGGTGTGGAAATCCTGGGCGAAACATCGCAGTGCCTTATGGAAGGGGAGCAGGGCTTGTATGGTTAAGGGATCACGGCCCTGCAGACCAGCCCAGCCTTAGAAGCTTTTATATAAACAGGTTATTCCAGATGATTCCATGTCCCTTTAACGCACTTGTGCCATGATTGCAATGCCTTTTGTCGTCTGTCGTGGTTAACTTACAGGCTCTGGATAACTGATAACTTTGAGGTTACCAGTTCAGCTCAGGAAGTGAGATCTGAGTGTTAGTCTAAGATCACCTTGATTAGGAAGGAAGCCTTGAAAACAGAAGAGCCGATAGCACATTTCCATACTCTTTGTCAAGCGAGGCTGAATAGAATGCCAGTTAGAGTAAGTTTGTGCACGCGGGCGAAGGAGGAGACAGGGCAGAGGTGAGGTCATTAACCACTACCCACCCCGGCCGCCCTTGACCCTTGGTAAGGCCACATAAGCCACAGACACGTAACTGCTCTGGGGGCGTCCCTGGGGCCGTCCGCCCCTCTGCCTTCACTCTCCGTGGCTCTTCGGTGCAGGGGAGGTCCAGGCCTTCTACGAGGACCTGAGTGGCCGGCAGTACGTGAATGAAGTCTTCAACTTCAGTGTGGACAAGCTCTATGACCTGCTGTTCACCGACTCGCCCTTCCAGCGGGACTTCATGGAGCAACGGCGGTTCTCCGGTCAGTCCTTCCGGGGCCGGTGCCTCCCGTCCCTTCCCTCTTGGCCACACTTCTTCCTTTTCTCCCCAAGCTCCCTCCTGTTCCAGGCCACCCAATGGCCCGGGGCACCCCCTTTCTGGCTCCCCCAGGGCCCTGCTGGTTGCTACCCCCCCCCCCCCAACACTCAGTGCCAAGCCCTGGAGGCTCACCAGCGGGCAAGACCTCCCGGAGTCCACCGTCTGACAAAGAGTAGCCGCGACCCTTTCTCATTGGGCACCCGTGGTGTGCCAGGCACATGACGTTATCTCGTGTGACCCTCGGATCTGCCACGTGTGCGAGCACTGCGATCCCCAGGGTACCGAGGAGGAAACCAGAATTCAGACCGTTCTTGCTTGCCCGGGGCCACGCAGCCAAGTAGAGCCCGAGCCAGGATTCAAACCTAGGACTCTCTGCGTTCCTGCTTTGTACCTGCGTGCTCCTGTCTCCTCCCCTTGCCCCTGTTCTGCTCCCCAGCAGGCGTGTGGCTCTGGCCCAGCAGAGCTACTAGGCATCTGAGTCTGTGAAAGACCATCTAGAGCGTAGCCCTCTGCCAGGAGCAGAGGGCATGCTGCGGGCACGGGGAGGACACGCCTTAGAGGAGAGGGCTTGTTCCCAAGGATCCCAGGCCCTCGTCACAGTGGCTCCAGTGTTGCTGGCACCCCCGCAGGTGGCCCCGAGACTGCCTGTCCCAGCCCCAGGAACAATCAGCATTCCGGAGCCCTATGCAGAATTTCGGCAATGCTACAATGAGCCTCTTTCTGCTTCGACTCCCCCTCCTCCCCTCCTCCTCTCCGGGGCCTCAGGCTCCCACTGGCTTCCTTTTGGGGGTCAGTCGGCAGTCAGTACAGTCAAGAGTTCACTTGGAGGGGAAATTTGGATATGGTGAGGGCATGCCTCTTTCCCTCCCTCATCCCAGGGCTCTTCTCCACCCTCAGATATCATCTTCCATCCATGGAAGAAGGAAGAGAATGGCAACCAGAGCCGAGTGATTCTCTATACCATCACCCTCACCAACCCTCTGGCTCCTAAAACTGCCACTGTCAGGGAGACACAGGTGAGTTGAGGGCAGGGGCACCGAAGAGCGGCAGGACGAAGGATCAGGGCTAGTACGCCAGGAAGAAGTTTCCGGGTTGCAAGCATCGTCTAGCCCTGAGGTGGGAACACCTAACGTCCTCCCATTCCCAGTGTCTCTGGGTCCTCCGCCTAGAAGTGTGTGGTAGGCAGGGGAGATGCTTCCCTTCCTTGCCTCTCTTTAGCGATGTCCGGTGGACCCTTCTCCCCACAGACCATGTACAAGGCGAGCCAGGAGAGTGAATGTTACGTGATAGACGCCGAGGTCCTCACGCACGACGTGCCCTACCACGACTACTTCTACACCATCAATCGCTACACCCTCACCCGCGTGGCTCGGAACAAGAGTCGACTCAGGTGTGGCGTCTGGAGGGCCTGAGCGGGTTCACAGGAAGTCCCTGGTGTGCACGGATGTCCTCGCTCATGCAGTGGCAATCAAACGGGTGTTTGGTGAAAGGCTACAGGGAGCCCTCTTGGGAATCGGGACGTTCTGCACACCCACATCTCAAAGGGGCCTGCACCTTTCTCATCCTCCGCTTTAAAAAACAGTTTTTGGGGGGGTGTCTGTGCTGCTGTCTGCGTTTATCTAAACCTCCCTCCTTCCTTCCTTTATCCCCCCCCCCCCCGCCGCCCCCTCGTACCTCCTGTCCCCTCCATCCTTCGCCCCCACACAGTGTCTAGGCTTCTCCCATCCAGCTTCTTTGGAGAGTTTCCTGACTAGACGTTCTTTCTATTCAGTTCACACAGAGGCAGCTTGTTGACCTCAGATAAACCTCTGTAGAAAGGCGCCCACCTGTAACCCCCTGAACACTTCTCGGGGGACAGGGTGAGGTGGCTCGCAAGCGTAGGCATGCTGACGTCAGGCCAGGGCGTCCCTGAGGACGGTTGGGGAGAGAGCAGGGCAGGCAGCCGTAAAAATAGGAGCATAGGGGTGCCCAGGTGGCTCAGTCAGTTAAGTGTCCAACTCTTGATTTCAGCTCAGGTCATGATTTCACAGTTTGTGGGATCAAGCCCTGCCGTGTCGGGCTCTGTGCTGACAGCCTGGAGCCTGCTTGAGATTCTCTCTCTCCCTCTCTCTCTCTGCCCCTCCCGTGTGTGTGCGCTCTCTCTCTCTCTCAAGATAAATAAACATTAAAAAGACGGGAGCCCTGTTTCAGAGCCACTGTGTAGGAGTGGAAGGGGATAGTATGCAAGCAGAGAGACCCATGACTGGGAGAGAGAATATTTGGAAAAAAGCAAGAGCTGGCAAGGTCAAGGTGGGGAGGCAAGAGCCAGGGCTGGTAGCAGATCATGCTCTGAAAGGTGGGAATGATGGAACCCTAGAGCCTGATTTGGACTTGAAAGTGTCTGCAGAAGGCAAAAAGGACCCCCATGGCTGGCCGGCTGGCTGGCACCATCTGGAGGAGAGCGTGGTGTCACAATAGAGCCATGGGCTTGGAGTCGAGAGCCCTGTTGTTAGCCTTTGGTCCGCTAGACTAGTCTAGAACTCCCGTTGTCTCACCTGCAAAGTGAGGATAAAGCCACCAGTTCCACTGATCTCCAAAGGCGGCCAGGGAGACCAGATGGCGTGGTGGGTGTGGTGTGAAGGGACTTTTCACCTCGTAAAGTGCGGCACAAATGCGAAGCCGCTTTGGACTTAAACCTGAAATCGCTTCTCGGCCTTTTGGCTAAGATCAAGTGTGGACTTAAACCTGAATTTCTTTTTGTGCGGCAGGGGAGGGTCTGCCCAGGAAATGGCTGATCGCGTTTCTGGCTTTTCCCTCAGGGTCTCCACAGAGCTGCGCTATCGAAAACAGCCCTGGGGGTTAGTGAAGACCTTCATCGAGAAGAACTTCTGGAGTGGGCTGGAGGACTACTTCCGCCACCTGGGTGAGCATGCGCTGTAGCCATCGGTGCTGCTTGAACTGCATCCGGCCGCCACCATCCAGGGGACCAGGAGACATGGAGAGTGGAGGGGGGGCAGACCGAGATGGGGAAGGAGTATCATGGGGTCCCTAAGTCCGCCCCAGAAATGGATACAGAATTGGGCATGTATGGGAACGTGTGCATTTTCCAAGAGGTTCTGCCTGTAACTTTTACGGGATCTGTGACTTTCCCATCTGATCACACCGGTGGTAATTCAGTTATGGAGAGGAAATAAAAGCCTGTGAATGCTTCCATTAGGAAATGGGGTATGCCCCAAGCTGTGCGCATGAGGGTGCAGATCCTGGGGACCTAGATCTACAAAATGTTGAGCAACCCTGAAGAGGGGTTGGGGTGGGGCTGAATCCCAGCTTCCTGAGGCCCGTGGCCATCCCTGAGGGACCCCCGCCCTCGCATTCAGTGTCCCAGAGTACAGTACGGGAAGATGGCTGTCTCAGCTAGGAGCAGACAGCTGTTTCTGGAGGCCAGTGTGTCGAGCTGGAGGTATAGGCAGATGGCCTTTCGTCTGTGACAGAGAGCGAGCTGACCAAAACGGAGAGCACCTACCTGGCTGAGATGCACAGACAGTCTCCCAAAGAGAAGGCCAGCAAGCCCCCAACGGTACGGAGGAGGAAGCGCCCCCATGCTCACCTGCGGGTGCCTCACCTGGAAGAGGTGATGAGCCCCGTCACCACACCCACTGATGAAGATGTGGGCCACAGGATCAAACACGTGGCAGGTGCGTGCCAGGTGGGAGTGGGGGCATGGCTCAGGGCTTTGACCCAGAGCCGTGTGCCCAGGCCGAGGCGTATGCGTGCACACGCTCATTTTGCATCCTCGGGTATAGATTGTGTATGATTTGCACACGACTCCTTAAATTTCAGCCTCCGGATCCTCTACCTATTTCCCTTTGCCCTTTAATGTCCTCAGTCCCTGCTGAACCCACGTGTGGGGTCTGCTGAATAGACGTGACCTGAACTCCGTGTCCCTGTGGATAGACTCAAATGTGCAACTTCCAAACCTGGGGCAAATGCACCAGGGACAAGCCCCAGTGCAGACGCCAGAGATGACCTCATAACCTGAATGTCAGAGAGCCCAAGGCAGCCCCCCTTCCCTGGCCCCCACAGGCCCACTGAGGACCTGCCCTACCGGACAGTGGACTCCCTTGACCTGTCTCCCCCTTGCATCCAGCGTGCACAGCCTCATGTCTTCTCAGTCATGGCGACATGCAGCCATAAGAAGCCTTAGAGACGGCTAATCCGGCAGTTTTTAGGCTATGCTTTGCACAGCCGTAGGCGTTCCTCAGGATGGGGACAGGAGAGGAGGAAAGAGCCAGCCTTCCACGTCCCTCCCCTCAGTCTCAACCAGAGCACCCCGCCTTAGGTGTTTTATACGTAGGATTTCTGACCAGCACGGCGTTTGAATAAACTGAGTCTCCGGCATTGAGACTTGCTCAGCATCTCGTAGCGGGTTATAAATAAAGCGAGGGCGGAGAGCGGTCTCTAGTCCTCGCCGCGGGCTGTTGCCTGAGCCATGGCTAAGCTGTGGGCACTTTGTCCCGCCCCTGCGTGTCCCAGTTACATAAGGCTGTTGAGTTTCCCGTGCGTTTGGTGACTTTAATGTCCACGTTGCTGGGCCCACCCCAGACCTTGCCCTCGAGGAGTTTCCCTTGTACTTTTGTGGAGGCCGGGTGTATCTATCCTGTCATCATGACAGCGCCACGGACGGTTGTCCTTCATCCCCTGAGGCTCTGTGCGTGACCGCCGTCAGAGCAGCCAGCGGACCTGAGCGCCACAATGGTGACAGCGTCTTTACTCTCCCCCACAGGTTCCACGCAGACACGGCATGTCCCCGAGGACACCCCTAACGGCTTCCACCTGCAGAGTGTGTCCAAGCTGCTGCTGGTTATCAGCTGTGTGTAAGGGATTCCAGGCTCTTCCCCAACCTGCCCTCCCTGCCTGCTGGCCCCTCAGGCGTATGAGCACCCCCACACCACAGCCCTGCTTCTTCTTTGTCCTCTAGGCTTCTTCCTTCAGATCAGTCGCTCTGTCCGTCATTCCTTGCCTCTTTGGTTCTTTTTCTCTGTTTTATTTAGCATTTGCTGTAAGCTAGGCCTTCGGGATTGAGAAGGGGATTCTCTGCATCCATGCCCTTAGGAACTCAGTTTCAAGGGGATAGGACAGGCAGCAAATTCAGAATTGCCACACCGTTGGGAAAATGCTAACATAGAGATGCTACACAGCATCTTCGGAGCCCATTCGTTCATTTGGGAGGGATGTTCTGTGGCTCTGCTGTGTGCCAGGTGCAAGGACCATGCACTCCTAGGCCCCCACTTTGGTGGGAGAGCCAGACAAAATCAATGACTACAGTCCAGAAAGGCATATGCTTATATTCATGTAAATAATTTATAATAGTGCCATAATGTTATAAAACGGTAGGCTCAGTGCCATTCACAGAAGGATGCCGGGCAGGGAGAGAGGGCATGGAAAGAATGCGGGTGTAGGGTGGGGAGAGCACAGCTGTCTGCAGTTTAGTAAGCCCGCAGCCCGCCCCGGACGCCCCTGCATCCCTGTGAGCATGGGGTGCCTGAGACAGCCGAGTGCTGACCGCTCACACTCTGTTCACCTGGTGCCTCTACCCCCGCCTTTCCTGGGGGTTGGGCTGTGCCGTGAGCTTATGGGGGCACAGCTGGTGAGGGGCGTGGGGGCTGCCTAGACGCAGGCCCTGACAGTCGTGCACCAGGCACTAGCCTGCCTCCAGATCTTCCTTTTGTGACACCCCCTCCTCCCTCCTTCAACCCCCACTAAAGTGTTTTCAGAGAGGCAGAAGCAGGGGCACAGCCCAGCCATGAGGGAGCACTGAAGGAGGCCCTGGAGTGACATGGTTTGTTTTGCCTTTTTTTCCCCCCCCCCCCAAAATGTTTATTTATTTATTTTAGAGAAAGAGAGAGAGAACAAGCAGGGGAGGGGCAGAGAGAGCAAGAGAGAGAATCCCAAGCAGCCACCGCACTGTCAGTGCAGAGCCCGACGTGGGGATCAGTCCCACAACCATGAGATCATGACCTGAGCTAGAATCGAGAGTCAGACGCTAACCGACTGAGCCACCCAGATGCCCCACTTTTGCATTAGTTAAAAAAGTCACTGTGACAGCCATGCGCGGAAGCCTAGAGAAGGAAGGGCTGGAGGCGGGCAGGCCAGTCAGAGTAAGTGGCAGTGACGTAGGCGAGCGTGACTGTCCGGCAGGCGAGCCATTGGGGCTGACAGGTCCTGCAGGGGGAAGACCCGTTAGCCACGCGGTTGGGTAGCCGAAGAAGAGAAATGACCGCAGCGAGCACCCGTAGATGGTTGTGTCATTAACAGAACGGGCACAGGGTGGTCAGAGAAGCTGCTCCATTCCGCGTGTGTCTTGAGCTGCCGAAGGTTATATCCAGGTGGAGGTGACAGGTACTTGCTGATGCGGACCTGGAGCGAGGCAGAGAAGCATGGGTCGCGGATGCTGGTTTAGTCAACAGTAGCATGAAAGCCGTGGGTGCGGATGAGACCATCCTCCGAGGACAGCGGGGTGGGTGGGGGCGAGAAAGAGCAGGGCTGCAGACAAGGCCCCTGTGAGGAACGTGAGGCAGGCTCTCTGCTAACCTTAACTGAGTATGTAACAAAAGTAGATGGAAAATTCTTCTGTGAGTGGCCTCAGAAGCCAAGTTATTTTCACAAAATCAAATGCAGGGATGTGTCCGGGTGGCTCAGATCAGTTACGCAGCCGTCTGTTGGTTTCGGCTCAGGACATGGTCTCATGGTTTATGAGTTCAAGCCCCATGTCAGGCTCTGCACTGACAATGCGGAACCTGCTTGGGATTCTCTCTCCATCTGTCTCTGTCCCTCCCTGCTTGTTCATGTTCTCTCTCTGTCTCTCTCTGTCTCTCTCTCTCTCTCTCTCTCAAAATAAATAAATAAATCCTAGAAAAAGTCAAATGCAAAGACAGCTGTAAGACCAGTAAAATTCGCATTTAGCAGCATCCATCTGATGTGATTCGTACTGTTCTGTAAAGTCTCTCCTGGTTGGGTTTGGGAGATAGAAAACTTTAACCTCAGGTAAGTTCCCTGAGCTTTTTCTGCATGTTGACTTATTTAAGCAGGCCTGCTCTTAATTAAGTACTTATTTAAGTAGGCCTGCTCTCCTGAGTCAGTGGTATAGCATGGCATTAACTAACTCTGGGGCTTTATTAGTTTGGGATAATCAGACCTCGCCTTTCAACACCAGGGCGCTCAGGCGAGGGATCTGCTGACCGTGTGCGTGTGGAATGGACCTGTGTGGCACAGACCGCCCTGCGTCTGGCAGGCCCGCACCGCCGTCCGCCTGCCTCGAGGCAGCTCGGCTCTGCCTCGAGGCAGCTCGGCTCTCCCTCCTCTTTTCTCTGTTTAGACCACCGCAGGACCCTCCCTCAGCATGCAGGGGTGTCCCTGGACCTTCACTGAGCACAGGCAGGATTATAATAAACACAGACCCAAATGCAGGAGCTGAGATTGTGTGCGGCACATGCCGAAGAGGCGGCCATTCCGATCTCCTCTGGCGTGTGCTGATAAAATTAAAGACCGTATCCACTGAAAGTCAACGCAGTATTTAGAGATTCTTCTGGAGAACTCACAGAGCCCTGAGAACACGGCCCGGTAGGGTCAGGCATTTGCAGCTGCCAGCTCCAGGAATACTACCTTGCATGCAGAGAACAACACAGTATCTCTCTCTCTCTCTCTCTCTCTGTCTCTCTCTCTCTCTCACTCACGTGCACACACACACACACACACACACACACACACACTTCGAAAGGTCAAAGGCATAGTGTCGGACTTTCTTTGTTGGTCCTTTTCCGTCTTTCACTCTGTCTTCCCGGGGTGCCATCTTCCCTTTTCCTGTGTGTATCCTGATCCGGGCCTGTACCTCCTCTAACGATAAAACCGCCCTTCGTCGAGGGCTTCCTGGGTGCTGGGTGCTTTATGTCCACTTCGACCCATGCGTGTCACAGCTCTAGCACAGTAGGCACCGTCCCTGTTGAGGAAGGGGGTTCGGAGAAGCTAGGGAACTTCATCAGAAGTTAAGAACCTTGAAGCGGCAAGCCGGGATCGTTCCCAGTTCCGTGCGTCTCTCGGTCCCCTTGCTACCCAGGTCTTCATCCCTCTATTCCGTGACTTGTGTCCTAAGATGATCTTGATGGCAGCCAATGACACCGAGGGAAGGAGAGAATGTCCCCATTCTCTCGGTGGCTCTCTGTCCCCCCGGATCCTCCTTACCACCTCCCTGTCTCTGACCAGTTCCGGCCCAGACCGGGGAGCCTCGTGACCCCAGCTGGGACTGGGCAGGTACCAGGAGGAGACTGCCCTTTTTAAGGCATCCCGCTAACACCTGTGACGTGGATCAGGCAGATGCTCCACAGTTTGACCTTCTGTTGTGCCTCAAGTTGGGTGGGTGGGAGGACTTGCCTCGATTTGTCACCGAAGATCTGTTTGCAGCTGCTCTCTCTGGCTCCTTGCTTGCTGGGTCTCCTCATCCAGGGATGCTTGCTTCCGGTGTTTCCTTCCCCCAGCCTCTCAGTTGCTCTCTGGCTTGGTTACAGTGCAGCTCTCCCCGCTCTCCCCCTGCACTGGTCTGTTCTAACCTCTGCCTCCTCCCTGTTTTTCCTCCTTGCTCCCATTAGGATCTGTTTCAGGTACTGGCTCTCTGATCGCTTCCTTTACCCTTCATCTCTTTTCCTCTCCATCTTACCTCTTCCCCCAGGCGCCCAGACTCTGGGTGGCTCTTGCGTGTCTCTCTTTCCCAATGCCTTCACCCACATACCTCCCCATGGCTCTCCTGCTGTGTCCCGGCCCCTCCAGATGAGAGTCTCTCTCTATCTCTCTCTCTCTCTCTCTCTCTTCACCCCCCTTCCTCTCCCTTGCTGCATCCTTCCACCTCACTCACTGCAATGCTTCAGGTGACCAGTGGTTAAGGACAGCAGCTGCCTCTGGGGTGGGGGACATCCCTGGCTTTTAGAGGGAGCATGCATTCTCGATGACGTCTCATGGCCGTTGCTTCCCCCTCCCCCCTCGTCTCTTCCCTAGTCTGGTGCTGCTGGTCATCCTTAACATGATGCTCTTCTATAAACTCTGGATGTTGGAATACACCACCCAGACCCTCACTGCCTGGCAGGGTCTGAGGCTCCAAGAAAGGTAATCCTCGCCTCTTCCCTTTGCCACCACGTTCACCCCACCTGGTACCATGCCCCAGCTCCTGCCGCCCAGTCTCCTTGGGACTGCCCTGCTGCCCTTGGCCAGTGGGTAACCCTTGGGGATGCATCCGTTGGCAAGCTATGAAAACTGTCCGCGTAGCTTTAGTCTGCTTCAGATCGGGGGCACAGGGGAACCGGGGGGCATTGAGCAGAGGACAAAGCAGTCTGATGTGACTCTCTGTCCTCTAGGGGTCTGGGAGCACAGGAGAGTCCACTGAGCATAACTCCAGCTGCCAGGGTACCCCTTCTTCTACCCCACAGGTTACCCCAGTCTCAGACAGAATGGGCCCAGCTCTTGGAGTCCCAACAAAAGTACCACGATACTGAGCTCCAAAAATGGAGGGAGATCATCAAATCCTCAGTGATGCTTCTTGACCAGGTGAGATGTCCCCACCTTCTCTCCTTGCCCCCGTCTTCCAGAGATGGAGCTCCTTCCCTGCGCTCTGGGAAAGATCACCATCCCCATCCCCACCCACCGGACCTCACTCTCCCATTTCATTCTTACCCTGGGCCATCCGATGTTCTGATTTTAAAGCCATCCTGGAATGGGCTGTTGGAAACACAGGTGCACTCCCCCAAATAATAACAATGAAGTTTGCGGGAAAGTTGTAGGTTGCACGGAAGGACCAATCTTTTTTCTTTTTTGGCAACTCACAGCCATCTGACAGGCATTTGAAGAGAGAACCTCCATTTCACAAAGATTTGTCTTCCCAGAGGGCCTAATTTTCTAGTTCCTTTTGATGTATGCCATCCCCCCTCCCCCGCCCTGAACACCACATAGCCAACACACAACCCCTAATACGTCATTCTTCCCCCGAGGCTGCGCTGCTAGTCTGGGAAAATGGTTGTTGAACTAAGTCATCTTTCCATAACATCTTCTAGTACAGGTGCCTGTATTCCTTCCAAAAACTAGATGCATCTGTTTCAGAAAATCCTGGGGCAAAACCAATAATAAGTTTAGTTTTATCAAGGGCGGGAGCGTCTGACTTCCCCCAGAAGAAGTTAACATCTTATACAAAACTGCCATGTAGTTGCCAAGACAGCAAGAAGCTACCTTTGCTCTAAAGACAGTTAAGAAGATAAGAGACTAAGGCTTTGTCTTGTTCCCATTAAAATTTCTGTTCCTGAGGCGTTCCTTATGTTTGGTGACCAGCCAGACTTGAGGTGGAATCCCGACCTTGCCACCAACTAGACCTTGAGCAAGGGACATAACGTTACTGACTTACAGTTTCTTCATTTATAAAATGATTATAATTGTAACTTCATGAAATTGCTGTCGGGATTTGATGGTCCATGGGAGACACTCCTTAATAGTAAATCTTATTTCCCCTTCATGGTGTGGTCTTTGCTCTAAATTAAGGAGAGAGAGTTTTAATGCAGCCGTCAGGATCCAGTTGAAGGTGTTTCAGGATATCATGTTTAGCTTTAAAGCCATGGATTTTTTTTTTTTTTTTTTTAAGGGTAAACAGCATAGCAGGCGTTTCAAAAGACCTGTCCTATCAAGAAGGGTTGATAGAATTAAAGATATGCCCGGGAGAAGGAAAGACGGGGGTGAGGAAAACAGGATAGGTGTTTTGTTTCATTCCCTTTAAGAGTAGCTTGTAAAAGAATTAATAACAAACCCCCTATCCCCGAGGAGCAGAGGGGGGTACAGAAGACCCGGAGAGAAGAAAGCTGTAGATTAGGCAGAGATCAGAGGATCTGAAAATCCATGACCGTGTGCCACGAAATGTTAATTGCATTGTGTTGTCATAGAGCGGCTTATTCAGGGGCCGTATTGAAATGTGTCGTGGTAGGACAAGCCAGTTGGGTTCTGCCGCTGACCTAACCATATTAGTGTGCCTGTTTCTTAAAGGAGGTTAAGAGGAAGAAATTCAGTCAAGGTTAATTCCGTGATATGGGTACAACTAGAAGCCTACTCAGCTGTCCATTCTCTGCTTGACATGCGGGGTGTATATGCTGTCCAGACACACATGAAACAAAGCAATTACAGAGGAGTCCACTGCAGAGTCCTAGTGAGTGCTTTCCAGGTGGCCAGGAATAAGAAAGAGGATTATGCGCCAGAGAAAGTTTGGATTTGTTCTGGGTCTTACAATGGGTGAGACTGGAATGGGCAAGAGAGACGAGTCCTAGGCGGGGGGAACAACGTGGCAAAACGTACAAAGGTAGAAATACCGAGTGTTAGGGTCAATGGGGAAACCAAATCCAATGAGTAGAAGACCGCCTAGTGTGGTTCCTTATAGCAATTGAATGCTTTGAGGGAATTTTTTTTAAATTTTTTTAATGTTTATTTTTGAGAGAGGAGAGAGAGAGACAGAGCGTGAAGAATAGAGAGAGAAGGAGACCCAGAATCTGAAGCAGGCTGCAGGCTCCAAGCTGTCAGCACAAGAGCCCGCGGGGCTCGAACTCACGAACTGTGAGATCACAACCTGAGCCAAAGTCGGATACTTAACCCACTGAGCCACCCAGGCACCTTGAGGGAATTCTTTTTTTTTTTTTTTATTTTTTGAGAGAGAGCGACAAAGCGAGCAGGGGAGGGGCAGAGAGGGAGAAAGAGAATCCCAAGCAGGCTCCACACTGTCAGTACGGAAAGGGCTTGAACCCACAAACCCTGAGATCATGACCTGAGCTGAAACCAACTAGTAGGATGCTTAACTGACTGAGCCACCCACATGCCCTAACCCTGAGAGAATTTTTCATTCAGCAACAGAAGGACTACAAATCACTGAGACACAGTGAACCTCACCCTAGGGGTTCCCAGTGCTAGACTGGCTGTCCCCTTTCTGCCTGAGATGATGTCCTACCTTGTCCTAGGAGCCCGGCTCCCTTGAACTTGCTGGCATGATAGGGGACTTGCCCTAGGTGGGCGTGGTGGGTGCTGCTGGACAAAGAAGCCCACTGGGGGTGCAAACCCGTAGCTGGGTGGGGTTCCCTGTCTTCCAGATGAAGGACTCTCTCATCAATCTTCAGAACGGCATCAGGTCCCGCGACTACACATCAGGAAGTGAAGAGAAGAGGAACCGCTATCACTGACCAGGCAGGAGCAGGGGTGGCTGCAAGAGGCCTGTGCAATACGTGTACATAGACCATATAAATATATATATATAAATATATATATATACAGAATATAAATATATATATATTATATACAGATTTTAAAAAGAGATAATGCCTATGTACCAGGGAGAAGGAGCCGGACGGCCTCCTGTGCTGGCCGGGCCGAGGGGCCGAGGAGGGCAGGGACCACCTCTCAGCACCGACCTCCCCTGATCCTCCTCCTCCCCATCCCTTCCCCCACCCCCAACCCTTTCCCTCACTGGCCGTCCTTGGCTCTGAGAAGGGAAATGTTGTTGAGCCAAAGTTATGCCTGTGAAGACCCTGGGGTCTCGAAGTCTCAAGGGGGCATTGCTTAAGGTGCTTCATTCCCCAATCCTCTTTTGATTTGTCTCCAAAATAAAAGAGAATCTCCCGCCCCCCCCCCCAGGTGCTCTCTTGTCAACAGGAAGCATCCAGGGCCGGAGCCCAATCAAAAGTCTGCCACCTGTGGCCACGCCCCCAACCCAGTTGGGGGGTTGGAGGGCTGGGAAGGCTGTGCCTGCGTGATTGGGCTTTGTAGCTGAAGGCTCCCCTGGGGACTTGTGTACCTAACGGTGTTCTCCTCCATCACCCCTGCACCTTCCCCTAACCCGTGTAGGGTGTGGACCCAATAAGGGCTGGGAATTTCTGACCTTCCCACCCCCCTTCTCTCTGGTCTTCTCCCAGGCTGGATCTGGGTGAAGTGTCACTTTTTAGTGCCTAAAGCCCTATTTTTTCTCTGTGCCCTAAGAGCACACATTGTTTATTAGCCAGGATGGAGCATTTTTGATCTTGTTAAACCCCTTTTTAAGTGGTTATAAGCAAGGCGGGCCTGTGGCTCTAATTCCCTCATTTTGAGCTGTCCATTTGATTTCTGGGACGATCCAGGGTGCCCTAGGGACGTCCGGGGTTTGGGAGAGCGAGTGCCCTCACATTGTACATATCGTGGGTTCACACGGAACGCTGTGTAAGTAGTGAGCAACTTGGTGAGTGCTCACTTGGCTGCCAGCATCGTTTATTCTAAGAGAAGAGCCAACTTTAGTCAAGGGAGACACTGGAGACCTTCTGCACAAGGAAGGAGACCTAGGCTTTTGGAAGGAATACATTTGGGAAACATGCGTGCATTTGTGAAGGAAAAGGCCTGATTGAGTCTCTGCCCTTTGGAGGCCATTCCAAATCCTGTTTCTAAGACTTAGGAGAATTCTGGTAAAGGGGGCAAAGCCTTCTCTGGTCTCTGGCCCCAGGGAGGTAGGAGAGCACTAAGGAGGAAAAAGTGAGTCATCCAGATCCATTTTGGAGTTGGTTCACTAGGATTCGTGCACTTATCTGACCTCTATCTGATCTCGTCGGGCCCTTGTAGCCACGATTACCATTTTTTATTCACTAACTGCTATTCTAACATATAATGACCAGAGGGATCCTGCCAGCCCCAGGCAGAGCTCACAGTGCTCAGTCAGGAAAGGATCGTACCAGTTTGGCAAGGAAAGTTCTTTTAGATTGCTCGTTATTCTAGTGGGCCTCTTGATGCGAGGGACAGAAGAAACGCAGGGCTTCTCACTGATGTGGCCCAGAAGAAGGGCAAGTTGTGTTCTTCTCTTGGAACGGCCGGAACATCCCACTTTTATAATCAAAGACAAGTTTTTGACTTTTTAGTCTGAGAATATGGCCTTATTGCCCTAAGAGCAGGAATACATGCCCCAGGGGAGTAGGCTGAGAAGGCTCCACAGAATCAGCTAGAATTGATATCCCTCCTCTAGAAAAGGAGATGTGAGGGATGGAGTTGAACATAATCCTTGGGAAGGGTGCATAGGCCCACGGGTCAGTGGGTCACCACTCATTCTTGTCCGGGGCTCTGAATGGGAGACCCCCTGGTGAGGGTCAGGGCTCGTGGGCCCTGGGCCAAAGGAGGAATAGTGCAGACTGCTAGAAATTTTCCTGGTGCAGTGGCCAGAAGCCAAAATTAGTGTCAGAAACTTTTGAAAGCAAAAATGATAAATTCTCTAACTTAATCCATGTACAATTATTTATCTAAATCCATTCAATTGTTGAAGGTCCCATGGTGGGACCTTTGGGGTGACTTACAAAGGGTTCTCTGCCGGCAGTAAAGCAATACAAGTGGGCCTGGCTACGCAGAGTTGCTCAGCTTTTGCTTTACCTCTTCGGCCATTCCAGGGAGGAGTAGGTAACAGGGAGGGACGCATTTAGTATGTCCAAGGAATCATCATGATTGCTGGGGGTGTGAGCCCGGGAGACAGGGTCTACACACAGGGAACGTCCCTCCACCTGCCTCTTTCCTAGGAATCATGATCTCTCTGGTGGGCCCTCTCTGATATAATAACGTTTTAAACCTTCAAACCAGGAGAAAGCTCAGCACCTCTGTTGACTCCCAAACAAAAGCTCCCCCCCCCCTTATTCAATAGCCTGTCGAAGAAAAGGGATTCATCTTGCCCTTGCAGATAAGTCTGGGAGTGAAACTGATACATAACATTGCAACTCAAATCCAGCAGCTTTGCTTGTAGCTGTCTACCTGGGAGCATCCAAACTACCACCCTTTCTGTTACTTCTTCCAGCCAGTGCTTTGTTTTTGTTCATATAAGAACTCTGGTCACATAGGAGTCTTTATGTGAGGATTCCTGTTGTAACAATTGAGAGCTTGCGCTCAAAGATTTTGCAAAGTTTCTAACCAGGTGGCAAACAACTACTGGGTCTATACTTCCAACTGCAGTGTACTTGAAGGGATTAAGATTGGCCTTGGAGAATCCACTCGTGTCTACAACTCGTCCGTCCCCTGTCCACCTCCCTGGCACAGGGGCAACAAGACCGGCAACCTGAAGCTGTCTGTAAGGGCACTGGGCTGAGTCAGGAGACCTGGGCCCGAGGCCTGGCTCTGCTCTTAGACAAGTCCCTTCCCCTTTCTGAACATCAGTATCCTCGTTTGTAACAGGAAGGGGGGTAGGCTAGACTGTCTCGAAGATAGGTTCTAGCTGAGCATTGTCTTGGAGGCTGGGTCAGAGACTGGCAAGGCAGGGCTTTCTCAAACGTGGAAGGTGCTCTGCCAGAAGAGAACAAGCGTCTGGGCTAGAGCTTCCCTGGTGTTTAGAGGGGTAGTAGGACAGCATCAGGGTTCCCAAGAAATCCAGGGTAGTTAACTTTCTTCTTTATGGGCTGGCAGGACTAGGGAGGCCTAGTGAGGTAGGGAAGGGGAGATAAAGTTTGTCGTACTTCCCAGTATTAACCTAGGAGGGTGGTTCTTCCTTTGTTGGCTTAGTCTTTGTTTGGGAAGGGACTTTCTCTAAGTTGGGAGGAGGATAATGGCAAGAATGGCACCATCTTGGATTGAGCTCATCTTTCGTCTCTAGGCTATAAAGCCTTTCATCTGTCCATCCTTCCTCCTCCTTGCTAGAAGAAACACTGGAGAGAAGCCATTCCTGGCCCTAGCACTTCTCTTTTGGCTCAATCCAAACCTTGTTGGGTTTTAGATTAATTGTGAACCTTTGGCTAAAATCCTTGGGTTGCTTTAGAGCACTGACCCTAAGAATCTGGGATTTTAGGAAGGGGGAGGGGGATCAAGAAACCTCAAAGAGGAATGCTTTGCTAGAAATGGCTTCCCTCTGTGTCCCTCTCCCTGATCCATGCTCGAACCATGTCTAAATCATTTGTGGACAGCATTTCTAGGGTGAAATCTTGCAGAAAGGACTAGGGGAAGACTCTTTCTAGACTATTTGTGGTCCCAGAAGGATGCTTTCTGTGCCATACTGTGCTGTTGCTTTAGCTCTGCAGGGCAGCCAAAGCCAGCCCTTCCTCTCTAGGACCCCCAGGTGGCAGGGCTGTGGTCTCCCTCCCCACACCCCCGGACCCCACCTCCCTACTCCAGTCGGAAACTTGAGAACCTGGCTTCCTAACTCTCTCCTCCCCCACCCTTTGTCTCTAGGCTGTGGGACAATCATCCCATCCACCACTTGACATCCTTGACCCTCGTCCCCTAGCCTCCAGCAGGCTATCCCCACTCCCTCCACCTCTATGTTTTCTTCCAGAAGATGCGTTTTGGGTCCGAGTGGAGCGATTTTCTGGAAGGCCGTCTTTTTAACGCCCCTGCTTCCCTGATGTGGAGCAGGGATTTGCACAAGGTGTAGAGAGCTCCCTCCCCACCTCTCTGCCCAGCCTTGTTACCTCACTCCTGCTCCAGCCATGGCTGCAATGGGCCCAGCCAGCTCCCTGTCTTGGTGTTCTGTACGACAGCTCAGGGGTCTTGGGCATTGTTTTCTGTTGTGACTTGAGGTCCTCAGCAGGCCTGGGAGCCTGGATTGGAGCCTTGGCTGCTGGCGAGAAGCACCTTGCCTGCCAAGAGGAGCTGATGCCAGACGATCTACCCGACATGTGAAAGCATAAAGAATATTGTCATCTCTGCCCCTTGGCCCCCTTGCTTCTCTCGACACAGTGAGACGCTGCAGAAGCAAAATGGCGGCCTCTGCTCCAGGCAAGACAGCTGGCTGTCTGGGGAGTTGGCCCTGGGCTTGGATGCCACGTGCTGAGATCGCGTAACAAAAGCAACCATATTTGCCAACGGTAGTGTGTGGCTCCCCACATTTCCCTATCCTGCACTCTAGGGCCAGACCACTCTCTGCATGGACCAGATCATCTTCCCAAACCCATGGTGCTTTTCCCCCCACTCAGCCTAGACTTCAAGGTGGGGAGGATGGGTCAGAGGCCATAGTGGCCCCTGGATAATCCTGACAAGGGGTGGAGTGGGGTGAGGCAGAGGGAGCAGCCCCCAACACCTGCACTGGGCCATATATGGGAAAGAACACAGGTTGATTGCAGTCGAGTTGTCTGGCCATCTGTATTTGGATCTGTAACTGTACTTTGCCTGGCGCTGTGCGCAAGGTCTGAAAACTTAACTGCTATTACCTAGAAACCATACACGGCTTCCCAGCCAAATCTTAATGTAAAGTAGCTAGAGCCATGGAAGTACAGTATGAATTAAAAGAAAAAAGTATTGAACTACAAATAATAAATGGTGTGTGTGTTTACTGCTGGACTCATCAGCACTCATTGTCCCACATGTTTTTGGTTCTCCCAGATGTGATGAGGGCAAGGCCCAAAGACGTGTGTGTGTAGGCATGCTCATACACATATGGACAGCCATCCGCCCAACATCTAGGACGCCCTTTCCTGGGGAGGGAGGCAGCCTGATAAAGGTGAATGGATGAGTTTTGGAATCATACCTGAGTAGAGATTTTAGCATCACTGTTTATCAGCTGTGTGACCTTGGTCCCCAGCCATTATTCCAAGCCTCAGTTGTTTAGAGATAATATAAAATTGTGTGTGTGTGTGTGTGTGTGTGTGTGTGTGTGTGTGTGTGTTTCTTAGTATAGTGCCTGGTACCATACTGAGATAATTTTTATTCCATTATTAGCCAGTACTATTATAATAGGAGCATATGGTAGACTGAGTCCCAACAACAATTTCTTATGTAACTTTTCCCTTTTGTGCCTTGGCATTTCCAGGAAGGTGGACATTGAGAGACAGCTTTGCTCTATTTCCTTAACCTAGACCGGTAAGGGAGTTAGCCCCTTGCCACCTGGTGGGAAACTTTCTTGGTGTCAGGCAGGAGAGGACTATTGACTCTTTTATTGGGGGGGGGGGGGCAGGAGAAGAGGGAAAGAACAGCCAGATCACACATTTATGGTGTTTAATTCAGACTGTTAAATGCATTTTTCATTGCCTGGGAAAATGTCCACTGATGGTGAGGTCAGGAATTGATGCAGGCTGGAGGGGGAGGTGGAGGCCATAGTATTCGTGGCAGACGCACATTGTAGAGCAAAACCAGAGCAAGCTGTGTGTAGAGACGCTTTATTGACACGAACAGGGTATTTCCTGAAAAACACTACATACTGCCATTAGGTTGTCGAGAGCTTGGGTGGTTGGGAACGACATTGCTAGAGTTCAGAAAAAGATTGGCTGTGGAAAATGAAGAAAAAGCACTATGAAGGTGACAATGTGGCAAGGAGATCCATCAGTTGAAAGACCTCAGGAGTTTACTAATGGTATCTGATGGTGTTTCCCAAACCTACAAGCACGGTGCTTCCGTGGCCTCCCTCCCCATCACACACGCTGACATCAGATGCAGCTCTTGCCTGAGGGTGACTCGGGGTCTGTAAGGGAGACGTATTACCAGCGTTGAGGCTTATCTGGCCTGTGATCGGGATTGAGTTTGATTACTACGACTCAGACTTGCTGCACGTCCTTATCTACTGGGTCCTACTAGACTCAAGTAAGATAACTCAACATGAGTTCTCTGCTATGGTGGAGTTTCAGAGATTAGGACAAGTTTGGATGATGGTATTTTTCAGACCTAAGACCACGGGGCACACTGAGGCTCTAGATTGGTGCTCCAGGCAGAGTGGGTGCTGAAATGCAGAATGGATGGATGATTGGAGGATGAACACAGTACTACTCAGATACACTCACAGTGACTAGGTGAATTCACTGGCTTAGGGATCTTTCATTTACAAAAGGAGGGGTGAGGAAGGCTTCATTTTACTGTACTTTTCTATTTCTTTGTTCATTTGGGAAAGGAGAACCAAGATCTATTCTGAAATGTGTCTAGCTTTTGCTTCTTCCTACAAAGATGCCAGTTACACAGCCTTTCCCCTCCGATTGATGTCAGGTTCACAGATTCTGAGTTGGGTATACTTTCCTTTTTGATCTAGTAGTCTCCTAGGAAGAGGAGGGAGCTACTGTCTCTTGTCTTAACCATTCGTTGCTATACACATGTATCCAGCATGTTCCTGCTTTGAAAAATTCCTTTCCTACTAACATCTAGTCGGGCGTCGAAGGAGAAACCAGAAACTCAAGAGTATCAGAAATCTGGGTGTGTGGATGTTGGGGGATGGAGAAAATAAGGGAAAATGCTTTTAAACAAACAAAATAAAGGTGGGAGTAGGTACGGGCAGTGTCTGTCACAGTACGTCCACACAGGAGTCAGGGCTGTGATATAAGACTGAGCTAGCAGTAAAGGTCAGTAGGACAGGGTGTATACAGTGCCAACTGATTTGAGCAGGGTCAAGTTCTTGGCTGTTAAGCAGTAGGAAAAGGAAAATAAGACCTAAGCCTGGCCTGGTCTTTAGTGAATTGTGTTATTGAGGATTGGTCATGGAAAATATCCAGCACCAAGATAACAGATGGGGTTCCTAAAGTGATAATAGCCCTTGAGAACATTTCTAAGCCCTTTATAGGAACAGCATGCCAGATGAAGTTTCCAGAGCAATGCACATTTGGTCTGGGTCCTCTAGGAATATGGGGAGCAGGGAGGATTTGAAGCAGGTTGGGGGGTCACACTACCCTTAGTTCTGTAGTCCTGATCAAGTCTCCCAAGAAGGAGTTGAATTACGCTAAGGGAGAAAGAGTGACGTGGAAACCAACTAGAAAGAGAAAACCAAAACGAGATAGACTCTCAAAGCACATTAGGAGCACTGGCTAAGAAGCAAAGCGGTAGAGGAGCCGTCGGGTGGCACTAGGGGTGAGAGAAGACGTCAGACATCTCAGGACAAGCAGGAGAGGCAAAGATGAGGCAAAAGCTCATCAATGAGAGGAAACGATGCAGCTGTGATCAGAGTGGAAAAAGGAACTGAGCTCTCCACTTACCGGCTGTATGACCTTAGCATGTGGTAAGGCTTCTTAGCCTCCAGCAGCCTCAGTGTGCTTGCTCACTTGTGATGTGGGTATCAGTAATACCCACCCCACAGGGCTAGCTGTGGAGAACTAAGGTAACAGAAACGAAAGCACTTTGTAAACCATATCGCTCTAATGACAGAATTGAGAATGAGAAGGGTTGAAAAGTTAAGAAAAAAAAAAAAAGATTACCTGTAAAACGTAAATAAGGGCGGGGGGTGCGGGGGAGATGGTAGGTGCCATTCAGTTCATTAAAAACCACTCAGGAAATATCTGGGGTGGGCTTTTTTAAAAAGAAAACAAAAAGGCAGCCATCATGCATATGACTTGATTTTGAGTTCGATGCTTAGATGCATTGTCTTAGATGCATTAGAAGCAAGAGGAAGGTGGGGTGATAGGAAGTAGCTCGCTCCTACTGAAAGCTCAGCCATCCACCAGCCACGGGATCAGGAGAACCGCACAGTAATCCACGCCTATTCTCTATAAAGTGCGAAAAATGATCTATATTCTGTCCCCGATTTCGGAGGAATCATGTGCAAAGTTACCGATGAGAAAGGCCGTAAGTTTACTGCAAGTATTTTCTTCAATAAAATTGGACTCTTGAACGTGTGAACAAGGACTTGTGTCAAGTACTTCCCCAAGAATGGAAGAGTTGGGAAAAAAAATGAGTTCGTCGGGTGAGGCCCAAAGACAGAGGAGTGTGATCTTTCCCCATGAATTCCCCCAGATCTGAGGGACACCTGTCATTGAGTCCCAGACACTTGCATGTTCTCAGAACCCATGAAGCAGCCTTCCCCTCGGTCACTAGGTGCTGAAGGACATCACATTTGGACCAGCCACTCAAAACGAAACGAGATACTGACTGAACGTTTTCCAGTGTCCCTGTGCTCTCCCAAAATCTAGAAAGGAAAGAAACCCTCAACAACTAGACATCATGGATTCACCTAGCCCATCCTGCCCCTATCACTTCACTCATTCTCTCATCATCCTTCTCAGACTAAAAAGCACGTTTCTTAGTTTAAATATTCCCAGATGCGGTCTCTGGAGGATTTTTCAGAGTCACAAATCTTTTCGCTAAGGAAACTCTTCATGTCTACCCCATGACCTCCTCTCTGCCTTTTGGCTACTTTCCAGGTGTGTGGGTCTATCAGAGTTAACCTCAGCCAGACAGTCCACCCCTGTGCTTGTGAAAGAGGCATGGCTGTAGCCAAACTCAGTTTCAAGGTCTTTTTAAAACCAAAATTATCCCATCTCTGAAAGTGTCAAGTGGGAAGCGCCTAAGGCTTACTACGTTCCAGTTTATCCTCTGAAATCTCTTAGTTGAGCCCTGAGTCTCAGTTGCCTCCTGTAAAAGGAGGGATAATACTGACCTACAGGAATTTTGAGGAAAAGAATTTAGAAATTTCAGTTTCAATGCCCACAAGAATATAATGCTTCCCAGCCATCTCAGATGGTGTGCTCCACTTGGAGGGCACACATACATTACCCTAATAGGGTGATGAACATGTTGTATGAGTTTTGAGGGCCACTGCTGTCTTTGGCTTCTTGAAGGGCTGAGGCCAACCTAGTCCTTAGAGACCTATCGGGATCTAGCCCCAGAGTACCAAGTTCCAGAGAACATCTTGGTCCATGCTTAAACTTTCTATCACTGAAGATCCTAGAAAGGCATGCTTTGCTCTGATGCTCTAGTCAAGTGGGCCAGGAACTTGGTGGGGGGTGGGGGTGGAGGGACTGATTTCAAGGAATCCCATTTCATGATGCTCCTGCTTTAACCAAATTAATCATTCTTACTTCCTTCCATTAAGACATCCATTCACTTGCAACAAAGAAGAATGAGCCAGTTCCAACCAGTTAGGGACAGAGGGGTGTGCCATCTTCAGCATTTGTACAAAGTCATTTGGAGCACAGGGAAGTCCAGTTGGCATGGGAGCTCCTTGCTTGAAAGCTGGAACAGGGTGAGGTTGAGTCCGTGTAGAAATGTTTACTCCTCAGTACTGGCCAAGTCTTATGGTGTGTAGAGGTCTGATGGAGTTAGAAGTCAGAGGTGAAAGTTCAGAGGTGAGTGGATGCATGATGAATGAATAGAAGGATGGATGCATGAAGGGAAGTGATCTGGCCCCTGGGGCACCCTCCTGATGCTGTTAACATCGCTGAACCTGGAATATCCAGTCCCTCAGTGTTCAGCCCACCTACCAACAATAAAACAACTCACTGAGAATTTCCAGCCTGGCCCAGTCCAGGCCAGCCAAAGACACTGACCAAATCCACAATCCTTACAAAGGAGGGAGTGGGGGAACTACTTTTTGTCGCTGTGGGTAAGAAGTTCACATTGCTCAGGCCAAAGCAATTCACTTTCTGAAGGGCTTGACGTCACACAGAGCTTTGTGACCTGGATATCGACTTTAAGAAGTACCCCGAGGGTGGGAACTCTGGGTAGGGTAGAAATCTACGGGGTCAAATTTAAAGTCACTTGGGTGTGGGTGACCAAGTCACTCGTACAAGCTGCCATCCTTATCCACCTTCGCCTGCCCTTCCCTGTACATCACCTCAGTCACACCCTTCTATTCCTCCACTGGTACCGCAGAGTTCTCTTTGTTCTCTGATGGGATGGCAAGGTAGTCAGACCTGGAGGAGGGCAGATGGGGGGAGAGAATCAATACTTTAGTACCCAGGGGTGGGAACACAAGAAAAGGGAAAGAACAAGGGCACAGGAACAAGGACATCTATAGAATAGCTCTGCGTTTCCTTCTTCCTGTGTGTCCCAAGAGAAAACTAGAATGGTCCTTTCATAGGGAACTAGAATAATAGGCGTCTTTATTTTTTCCCTCCACTAGCAGTGTGTGAATCTTCCCATTTATCCACATGGATCTCGGGACTTCTGATTGTTAGATTAAAATGTTGGCCAAACTGATGGATGTGAAATTATATTTTATAGTTGCTTTAATATTTATTTCCCTGATCACTGCTGATGTACATTTTTCATAAGATTATAGGCTATTTGGATTACTGCTTCTGTAATTAGACTGTTCATTTGCTTTGGCAGCTTTCCTTCTGAGATGTCTCTCTCATGGATTTTTCTTTGATGGTTTTGTGTCTTGAAAATAATCTTCTCCCAGTCTGTGGTTTCTCTCTAACCTTTGTTTATGGATTCTTGTAATGAACAAAAGATTTTTAGATATAGTGTCATGAAAATTATCCATTTTTCCTCTCTGTGTGTAATGAAGATACTGTCTTCTATTCCCTTAATAGAATTTTCAAGTTTTACGTTTTATCTCATCTCTACATCCACTTACAACTTATTTTTGTTTACTGTGAGAGATGGGGACTCTTACTTTCTTTTCCATATGGATAAGGAATTGTCCTTCTACCATATATTGGAGAGTTCATTCTTCCCTAAGCGATTGTGGTGCCACTTCTGTCATATATTATATAAAATTGTATGTACACATTTATCTATTTGGGGGCTCTCTGTTTTATTCTCTTTGTGCTGTATGCTTAAGACAGTATCAACAAATTCTTTAATTTCTCTATAAGAAATCTACGTATCTGATAGGAAAAGTCCTACCAGCCACCTTCCTTAAGTATTGTTCTTTTTTTGAAATAGGCAAACTATGGCTCGTGAACTAAGAACAGTTGTAAGGGTTACGAACAAAGAAGAAAAACCAAAGAACAATATACAACAGAGACCCTGTGTAGCCTGCAAAGCCTAAAATATTCACTATCTGGCCATCGCTTGGTTTAGACTAGTTTTGGCCCTTTGCTCTTCCATGTGACTTTTAAGATCAGCTAATTGAGTTCCTTGAACAATCTAATGGGTATTTTGATTGAAATGCCATTGAATTTGCAGACTAATTTAGGAGACAGTTGCCGTGTTTACAACAGCGAGCTTTTATTCTCCATTTATTTAGGTCTTAAGTGTTTCAGTAAAGTTTTGTGCTTTTCTCCTCAAAGGTCTTGCACGTTTTTATCAAATGTATTCCCAGGTACTGGAGACTGTTTGTTGCTACTGTAACGGAAATGTTTTCCAAAGTTTTCAATACTTAAATGTTTTTCTAAATTTTTGTGGCTGGAACCATAGGTGGTTTTTATACTTTTATGTTGTGATTTGTATCAACAGTCTTGTGGAACATTCTCACTCACTCTAATGGTTTGTCTGTAGATTCCATTGTATTTTCTATGTAGGTGGTAGAGGGGGTCATGGAAAGGATGTGGCTGCCAGGTGACCTGTAAGCTGGACCCCAGCAATCAGGGGCTCCCCCTTCCACTTTCCTTGGGGTGTCCCTTCCAGTTGCCTTCCCCACTCCCAGAAGCTGCCCCAAGGCCACATCTTAGGACACGGATGTAGTGTTAAGACTATCTGGACAATATACATGTCCGAACCCAGCTAAGGCCTCTCTACATAAACCTCTAAGATTCTGGCAGGCTTATCTTGTGGCTGCCCTAGAAAAGCCTTCCGTTCACACCCTGGCTCACTCAACCTGCCAGCTCCCAATCCGGGGTGGCCTGCGTCTTCCTTCAGTCTCTCCCTGCCTTCCGTGTATGGGGGCAGGTTTCAGGTGACAGCCGGGGAGCTCCATAGGAGGTTTCAAACCAACAGTAGATAATTATACTGGGTGTGAATCATGATTCTTTAGTTTCTTCCCTTACAATTGTTACTCTTTTTTTCCCCTTTGTATTTACTTAGTACACTACCCACAAACTGCAATATAATATTAATAGAAGCAGGGAGACGTGTCTAATATTATAACACAGATGGTATTTGCTGGAGGTTATCTCAGTGGCTGCCATTTATCACTTTAAAGATGATTGGTGTTTGATTTTTTTTTTTTAATGTTTATTTTTGAGAGAGAGAGACAGAGCGTGAGCAGGGGAGGGGCAGAGAGAGGGGGAGACACATTATCCAAAGCATGTTCCAGGCTCTGAGCTGTCAGCACAGAGCCCCATGCAGGGCTCGAACTCACAAACTGTGAGATCATGACCTGAGCTGAAGTTGGAAACTCAACCAACTGAGCCACCCAAGCAACCCTGATTGGTGTTTACATTTAATATTTATCCTGCTCAGGACATGCGTGCTTCCTGAATCTGAGAAGTCATGCTCTGTTTAGCCATTGTATCTCCGAATATTGTTTCTCCTCCATTTTCTCTATTCTATTCTTTTTTTTTTAATCTTTAATTTTATTTTTTTTAATTTACATCCAAATTAGTTAGCATATAGTGCAACAGTGATTTCAGAAGTAGATTCCTTAATGCCCCTTACCCATTTAGCCCATCCCCCCCACACACACCCTCTGTTAGGTGTTACCCATTTAGCCCATCCCCCCTCCAATAGCCCTCTGTTTGTTCTCCATATTTGAGTCTCTTATGTTTTGTCCCGCTCTCTGTTTTAATATTATTTTTGCTTCCCTTCCCTTGTGTTCATCTGTTCTGTGTCTTAAAATCCTCATATGAGTGAAGTCATATGATATTTGTCTTTCTCTGACTAATTTCGCTTAGCATAATACCCTCCAGTTCCATCCACGTAATTGCAAATGGCAAGATTTCATTCTTTTTGATTGCCGAGTAATACTCCATTGTATATGTATACCACATCTTCTTTATCCATTCATCCATTGATAGACATTTGGGCTCCTTCCATACTTTGGCTATTGTGGATAGTGCTGTTATAAACATTGGGGTGCATGTGTCCCTTCGAAACAGCACACCCGTATCCCTTGGATAAATACCTAGTAGTGCAATTGCTGGGTCGTAGGGTAGTTCTAATTTTATTTTTTTGGGGAACCTCCATACTGTTTTCCAGAGTGGCTGCACCAGCTTGCATTGCCACCAACAATGCAAAAGAGATCCTCTTTCTCCACATCCTCACCAACATCTGTTGTTGCCTGAGTTGTTCATGTTAGCCATTCGGACAGGTGTGAGGTGGTATCTCATTGTGGTTTTGATTTGTATTTCCCTGGTGATGAGTGATGTTGAGGATTTTTTCCTGTGTTGGTTGGCCATCTGGATGTCTTTTTTGGAGAAGTGTCTATTTGTGACTTTTGCCCATTTCTTCACTGGATTATTTTTTTGGGTGTTGAGTTGTAAGTTCTTTATAGATTTTGGATACTAACCCTTTATATGATATGTCATTTGCAAACATCTTCTCCCATTCTGTCAGTTGCCTTTTAGTTTTGCTGATTGTTTCCTTCGCTGTGGAGAAGCTTTTTATTTTGATGAGGTTCCAGTAGTTCATTTTTGCTTTTGTTTCCCTTGCCTCCGGAGACATGTTGAATAAGAAGTTGCTGCGGCCAAGATCAAAGAGGTTTTTGCCTGCTTTCTCCTCGGATTTTGATGGCTTCCTGTCTTACATTTAGGTCTTTCATCCATTTTGCGTTTATTTTTGTGCATGGTGTAAGAAAGTGGGCCAGGTTCATTTTTCTACATGTCGCTGTCCAGTTTTCCCAGCACCACTTACTGAGGAGACTGTCTTTTTTCCATTGGATATTCTTTCCTGCTTTGTCAAAGATTAGTTGGCCATACGTTTGTGAGTCTATTTCTGGGTTCTCTGTTCTGTTCCATTGATCTGCGTGTCTGTTTTTGTGCCAGTACCACACTGTCTTGATGATTACAGCTTTGTAGTATAGCTTGAAGTCCGGGATTGTGATGCCTCCTGCTTTGGTTTTCTTTTTCAAGATTGCTTTGGCTGTTCGGGTTTTTTTCTGATTCCAAACAAATCTTAGGGTTATTTCTTCTAGCTCTATGAAGAATGCTGGTGTTATTTTGATAGGGATCGCATTGAATACGTAGATTGCTTTGGGTAGTATTGACATTTTAACAATATTTGTTCTTCCTATCCAGGAGCATGGAATCTTTTTCCATTTTTTTGTATGTCTTCTTCAATTTCTTTCATAAGCTTTTTATAGTTTTCAGTGTATAGATTTTTTCACCTCTTTGGTTAGATTTATTCCTGGGTATTTTATGGTTTTTGGTGCAAGTATAAATGGGATCAATTGCTTCATTTCTCTTTCTGTTGCTTCATTGTTGGTGTATAGGAATGCAACTGATTTCTGTGCAATGATTTTATATCTTGAAACTTTGCTGAATTCATCGATCAGTTCTAGCAGGTTTTTGGTGGAATCTTTTGGGTTTTCCATATAGAGTATCATGTCATCTGTGAAGACTGAAAGTTTGACCTCCTCCTGGCTGGTTTGGATGCCTTTTATTTCTTTGTGTTGTCTTATTGCAGAGGCTAAGACTTCCAATACTATGTTGAATAACAGGGACAAGAGTGGACATCCCTGCCTTGTTCCTGACCTTAAGGGGAAAGCTCTCAGTTTTTCCCCATTGAGGATGACATTAGCATTGGGTCTTTCTTATATGGTTTTTATGATCTTGAGGTATGATCCTTCTATCCCTACTTTCTTGAGGGTTTTTATCAAGAAAGGATGCTGTATTTTGTCAAATGCTTTCTCTGCATCTATTGAGAGGATCATATGGTTCTTGTCCTTTCTTTTATTGATGTGATGAATCACATTGATTGTTTTGTGGATATTGAACCAGCCCTGCATCCCGGGTATAAAACCCACTTGGATGTGGTGAATAATTTTTTTAATGTATTGGTGGATCTGGTTGGCGAATATCTTGTTGAGGATTTTTGCATCCATGTTCATCAGAGAAATTGGTCTATAGTTCACCCTTTTAGCAGGGTCTCTGGTTTTGGAATCAAGGTAATGCTGGCTTCATAGAAAGAGTTTGGAAGTTTTCCTTCCATTTCTATTTTTTGGAACAGCTTCAAGAGAATGGGTGTTAACTCTTCCTTAAATGTTTGGTAGAATTCCCCTGGAAAGTCATCTGGCCCTGGACTCTTCTTTTTTGGGAGATTTTTGATTACTAATTCAATTTCCTTACTGGTTATGGGTCTGTTCAAATTTTCTATTTCTTCCTGTTTCAGTTTTGGTAGTGTATATGTTTCTAGGAGTTTATCCATTTCTTCCATATTGCCCATTTTATTGGCATATAATTGCTCATAATATTCTCTTATTATTTTTATTTCTGCTGTGTTGGTTGCAATCTCTCCTCTTTCACTCTTTTTTTTCTTTTAATGTTTATTCATTTTTGAGAGAGAGACAGAGCATGAGTGGGGGAGGGGCAGAGAGCGAGGGAGACACAGAATGTGAAGCAGACTCCAGGCTCCGAGCTGTCAGCACAGAGCCCAAAGCGGGGCTTGAACTCACGGATGGACCACAAGATCATGACCTGAGCCAAAGTCGGACGCTCAACCAACTGAGACACCCAGGCGCCCAATCTCCTCTTTCATTCTTGATTTTATTTATTTGGGTCCTTTCTTTTTTCTTTTTGATCAAATTGGCTAATGGTTTATCAATTTTGTTAATTCTTTCAAAGAACCAGCTTCTGGTTTCATTGATCTGTTCTACTGTTTTTTTGGTTTCGATAGCATTAATTTCTGCTCTGATCTTTATTATTTCCTGCCTTCTGCTGTTTTGGGGTTTTATTTGCTGTTCTTTTTCCAGCTCTTTAAGGTGTAAGGTTAGGTTGTGTATCTGAGATCTTTCTTCCTTCTTTAGGAAGGCCTGGATTGCTATAAACTTTCCTCGTATGACTGCCTTTGCTGCGTCCCAGAGGTTTTGGGTTGTGGTGTTATCATTTTCATTGGTTTCATGAACTTTTTAATTTCCTCTTTAACTTCTTGGTTAGCTCATTCATTCTTTAGTAGGATGTTCTTTAGTCTCCAAGTGTTTCTTACCTTTCCAAATTTTTTCTTGTGGTTGATTTTGAGTTTCATAGCATTGTGGTCTGAAAATATGCATGGTATGATCTCAGTCTTTCTGTACTTGTTGAGGGCTGTTGAGACCCAGTATGTGGTCTGTTCTGGAGAACGCTCCATGTGCACTGGAGAAGAATGTATATTCTGCTGCTTTAGGATGAAATGTTCTGAATATATCTGTTAAATCCATCTGGTCCAGTGTGTCATTCAAAGCCATTGTTTCTTTGTTGATTTTTTGATTAGATGATCTGTCTACTGCTGTGAGTGGGGTATTGAAGTCCCTTACTATTATGGTATTACTACCAATGAGTTTCTTTATGTTTGTGATTAATTGATTTATATATTTGGGTGTTTCCACATTTGGCGCATAAATGCTAACAATTGTTAGGTCTTCTTGGTGGATAGACCCTTTAATTATGATATAATTATCATAATTCTTAATTATGATAATTAACAATAATATAAATTATAATTAATTATCATAATGATATAATGCCCTTCTTCATCTCTTGATACAGTCCTTATTTTAAAGTCTAGATTGCCCCATGTAAGTATGGCTACTCTGGTTTCTTTTGTTGACCGTTAGCATGATAGATGGTTCTCCATCCCCTTACTTTCAATCTGAAGGTGTCATTAGGTCTAAAGTGGGTCTCTTACAAACAGCATATAGATAGATCTTGTTTTCTTATCCATTCTGTTACACTAGGTCTTTTGATTGGAGCATGGACTCATTGATGTTTAGAGTGAGTACTGAAAGATATGAATTTATTGCCATTATGTTGCTTGTAGAGTTGGAGTTTCTGGTGGTGTTCGCTGGTCCTTTCTAGTCTTTGTTGCTTTTGGTCTTTATTATTATTATTTTTTTTCATCTTTTCTCCCCTCAGAGAGTTCCCCTTAAAATTTCTTGTAGATGGGGCACCTGGGTGGCACCTGGGTGGCTTAGCCAGTTAGGCGGCTGACTTTGACTCAGGTCATGATCTTGCAGTCCATGAGTTGAAGCCCCCACATCGGGCTCCGTGCTGACAGCTTGGAGCCTGGAGCCTGCTTAGAAATCTGTGTCTCCCTCTCTCTCTGCCCCTCCCCCAGTCACACCCTGTCTCTCTCTGCCTTTCAAAAATGAATAAATGTTAAAAAATTTTTTTAAATTTCTGGCAGGGCTGGTTTAGTGATCACAAACTCCTTTAATTTTTGTTTGTCTGGGAAACATTTTACCTCTCTTTCTATTTTGAATGACGGCCTTGCTGGATAAAGAATTCTTGGCTGCATATTTTTCTGATTCAGCACATGGAATATATCCTGCTACTCCTTTCTGGCCTGCCAAGTTTCTGTGGATAGGTCTGCTGCAAACCTGATCTGTCTTCCCTTGTAGGTTAAGGACTTTTTTTTCCCTTGCTGCTTTCATGATTCTCTCCTTTCCTGAATATTTTGTGAATTTGACTATGATATGTCTTGTTGATGGTTGGTTTTTGTTGAATCTAATGGGAGTCCTATGTGCTTCCTGAATTTTAATGTTTGTGTCTTTCCCCAGGTTAGGAAAGTTTTTCTCTATGATTTGCTCACATAATCCTTCTACCCCTATTTCTCTCTCTTCCTCTTCTGGGACCTCTATGATTTTGATGATGTTCCTTTTTAATGAGTCACTGATTTCTCTAATTCTTAAATCGTGCTCTTTTGCCTTAATCTCCCTCCTTTTTTCTGCTTCATTATTCTCCATAAGTTTGTCCTCTATATTGCTGATTCTCTGTTCTGCCTCATCCATTCTTGCTGCCGTGGCCTCCATTCACAACTGCAGCTCAGTTATAACATTTTTTATTTCATCCTGACTAGCTTTTACTTCTTTTATCTCAGCAGAAAGGGATTCTAATCTATTTTCGACTCCCGCTAGTATTCTTATTATCCTGATTCTAAATTCTGGTTCAGACATCTTGCTTGTATCTGTGTTGGTTAATTCCCTGGCTGTTGTTTCTTCCTGCCCTTTCTTTTGGGGTGAATTCCTTCATTTCATCATTTTGAAGGGAGAAAAGGAATTAATGAGGTAAAATTAAAATTAAAAAAATTAAAAAATTAAAAACAAACACACACACAAAATCGGGTAAATGATGCTAGATCTAGATCCTAGGTGTGTTTTGGTCTGGGTGTTGAAAGGGGCTTGACAGATTAGAGAAAAAAGAGGAAAGAAAAAAAAAAGGAAATCATTTGAAAATTTGAAAAAATTAATACACTGAAGTAGACTAAAATGAAATGATGGAAGTAAAATAGAATTTGAAAAAATTTACACAAAAGTAAAAAATATAGGCAGCTCTTCCTGCCCATGGGTCCTGTCCCCATGCCTTAATAAAATCATCTTTGGGGTACCTGGGTGGCTCAGTCGGTTAGGTGGCCGACTTCGGCCCAGGTCATGATCTCGCAGTCCATGGGTTCGAGGCCCGCGTTGGGCTCCGTGCTGACAGTGCACAGAGCCCGAAGCCTGTTTCAGATTCCGTGTCTCCCTCTCTCTGACCCTCCCCTGTTCATGCTCCGTCTCTCCCTGTCTCAAAAATAAATAAAAAACGTTAAAAAAATTAATTAAAAAAAATCATCTTTTTCACACCAAAAAAAGTAAAAAATATAGTAGAAAAAAATTGAAAAATATTTTAATAAAAATTGAAAATAAAGATGAATTTTTTTCTCTTTCTGTATTCAAGAAAAAGAAAAGAAACGAAAAAGAAAAAAAAAAAGAAAACTGAATAGATGGACTGGCAAACAGCCAGTGGAACAAAAATACGACTGAAATTACTTCATTTTCCCTTAGAAGTCAAACTATGAAGCCCTTTATAGTCCATAAACTAAGCTGGCGGAGAGATTTGTGTTCCTGTAGCTCGAGGTTGGCCCAGTTGGGCGGGGCTTAGTGTAATGGCTCCGTTCTCCACTAGATGGCGCTGCTTAGCTTACTGGGGCAGATCTTTGTGGCACTTGTAGGTGCGTATGCGCATGCGCGGGAGCGATGCCATGGTGTCACCCAGCCACCCGGTCTCTAGTATCTGAATTCTGTTCTCCCCGGTCAGCAATCGCACACCCGTCCTTTGTCTTTGGATTCCATCTACTTCCGGCTTTTACATGGTTCGTGACCAAGCCCCAGGCAGCACCTCCCTCCCGAGTTTTGTCTCAGACGCGGCTGTGTTTCCCGACTCCTTACTTCTGAGGGACTGCGGCTTTGGCCCGTTCTGCAGAGGGTCTCACTGAGCAATGGCCAGGTGCCGGCCGCACCCGGGAACATTTGCGGGACCGTGCTGCTGCTGACACCCAGAGACTGCGCCCAGAGACTGCGGCCTCTGTCCTCTCTCCGCATGCAAAAGCAGCTCCCTGCCCTCCGTGGCTTCTGTCTCCCCCAGTTCACCTCTCCGCGCCGGGTACCTGCTGCATTCTGTGGTTCAGGTTGTGCAAACTGTTGTGTTAATCCTCAGATCAGTTTTCTAGGTGTGCAGGACGGGTTAGTGTTGGTCTGGCTCTGTCTCAGGGACGCGAGGCACACAAAAAACTTCCATGCTGTTCCGCCATCTTGGCTCCTCTCCCCCTTCTCTGTTCTATTCTAAGAGATATTCTCATTTTCTTTCTTCATGTTTCAGTCTGATATTCCAGCCTTTTATATCTCTGTGCTTCATTCTCTATAACTTCCTTACATTTGTTTCCAGCGTGTCTGTTATCTACTGTTCTGGTGAACCAATCCATCAAGTTTTAAAATTTATTGACTTTATTTTTCATTTCCAGATTTTAAGCTTCCTATTTAAAATCTGTCTGTTCTTTTTTCTTCGCAACTTATTCTGTTCTTAGGCTTTTGGCTCCTCTTTTAATTGCTTTCACTCTTTTAAAAAAAATTTTTTTTAATGTTTATTTATTTTTGAGAGAGAAAGAGAGAGAGTGCAGAGCGTGAGTGGGGGAGAGCGGAGAGAGAGGGAGACACAGAATCCTAAGCAGGCTCTAGGCTCCAAGCTGTCAACGCAGAGCCCAGTGTGGGGCTCGAGCTCATGGACTGTGAGATCATGACCTCAGCCAAAGTCAGACACTTAACCGACTGAACCACCCAGGTGCCCCTTGCTTTCACTCTTTTAAATAAACTTATTTTCTAACTTCTACCAGGTCCTTTTTGTGTCTGAAGTTCCTGGGATGTAATCTTGCCATTTGTTACTTCTCTTGCTTGTGCTGGATTGTTTGCTGCTGTGTCTTTTAGCTTTGGATCAGATTGTGAAATCAGATTCAGCAATGCTTTATGCAGGGAATCCTGTTAAGCCTCAGCTGTGGGGTAGGTCCCTTCAGAATGGTTTTTCATTTGCTTCTACGTGGTGATCGCTGTCTGAGGATTAATCTTTTAATTGACTTTCTCAGCTTGAAGCTTTCTGGATCATGTAAGTAGTATAAAATTTAAATCCCAAACATTGTGAGAGTGGGCTTGCGGTTACTAATTCTCAAGAATCTTTTAGGTTTCTACTTGGGAGTCAGGCCAAGATGGATATGTTTCCTTGGCTTTGCCCCAGGCGGGTGGACTGATTTTCTGATCTGTCCTTTGCATGTGTTGTAGCTCTTTGAGGATCCGGGCTCTGCTGGGGGCCTCGGGCCACATGGTCCCGGGCACACTCTCCCAGGTTCAGTTTTCTCATCCATAAAGTGGGTATATGACTCTGTTTTCTGTGCAGGCCCCACTGTAGACACTTCCTGTCCAAGTGTGGGCACTTCCTGTCAGAGCACTAAAACCCAAGCACCCTAGGTTCTGCCAGGAATGACAGCCTCCCTTGTATATCAATACTTTCTAACCTTGTATCAGTTGTAATTTTTACTTGCCTGGGATCATAGGTATCATGCAAAATATCGAACATTTTTAGGTGATAATAGTCTACAGCTTTTAGGTTATCCCCTCGGCCATGTTGCCAGCCTTGTAAATCTATGAGAGTTCTGTTTTTTCTTCTCCCCAAATAACAGGCCAGAGGGGCCCCCTGGGCCCTCAGACCCCATCTTTTTCTCAGATGTGCTCACTCCCGAGTGACTAGGGCCTTGGTGAAAATGGCCGAGGTGCAGTCTGGACATTGGAGGATGAGAGCCTCTACTCCGCGTATCCAATTGCTGCCAGGCTCCAGGGGCAAGAACATGTGGCTCGGAGCTCCTTAGCTGATAAAAGGCAGGGCCCAGATGGCCCGATGAGCTCCACAGTGTACAACAAACAGCTGAGCGCGACAGAGAGGGCACGGACTTTCGGAACAGAGAGGTAAATCCCAGCCTCTCCGTTCATCATCCGCATGGCCTCAGCAAGCCACACAACCCTCTGTAAGCCTGCTTCATAAAATGGTCATAATAATGCTAATTTCATGGGATTGTGATGGTAGCTATGGGCTTTCCATCAGTGGTTAAGAGTACAGGGTAAGAGTTAGCAGGCATGAATCCAGACCTCGCTTTGCCTCTTATCACGGTCCCGGGCACACTCTCCCAGGTTCGGTTTTCTTATCCGTAAAATGGGTATATGAACGCTGCCTACCTCAAAGGTGGTTGTGAGGCAAGTGGAGGAGTGTGTCAATCGCTCAGCACCTCGTCCGTGAGGGCGAACACTCTGAAGGTGCTAGCTACCATCACTTTGGCATCTTGGAACTTACGCGTTTTCTTGAGCTGCCTCTTCGGCCTTTGAGACCTTCCTGTAGCAATAGATCATTTCAACGAGCAGCCACAAGGTGAGGAAGACCAGGAGGATGTACATCATGATCTCTGAGACCACAGAGGTGAAGTCCTCTCCAGCTGCAAGGGGGACAGTGAGGCTCAGAACGTGCATGTGCGACAAACCCAGAACTGTCATTGGGTCGGAGATATATGAGACCTTTTTTTTTTTTTTTTTTTTAAGTATGGCTTAAATTAGCCCTGGCTCTAAGGAACTTGAGAAGGCGTCAAAGAGATTCAATGACTCTGACTCTCCTGTCTGTCAGCTTCCTCGCTGACTTTTTTCAGGAGTGGGAGTGGGGGCGGGGATGGGGGTGAGAAAGAATGAGGAGTGGAGGGGAAAAGGGAGCCGTGGAAGGAATCCTGGAACGGGGTGAGATGGAAGAACCGGGTCCCAATTTTGTGTGGACAGTCACTTCCCTTATTGGAAACTCTCTTTCTTAACTTGTAAATTAAGGGTGACAGTTCACAACCTTACCTTACCTAGTGTATTCAGGAATATCCGGTGAGATGTGAAAGTCTACACACATGTGAGGGACAGGTCTAGTTCAACCACTGAGCATAGAGTGGCAGAGCGAGTGAGCATGGGAAACATGTACGGGGCCAGTGCGGTCGGCCCACCCAGTGATCTGGGCATAGCCTCTACAAGTCTGGACTGGAAACAGGGTCCTTCCCAGTTCATCTTTCTTCCAGGCCATCCCAAACCCAAACAAAAATGAGTATTGGAGCATTCCACATATTACCCAGGCTTTCTGAAATACAAATCTGACCCTGCTATTTTCACGCTTTAAACCTTTCTGTGTTCCATCCCGCCCTCAGGATAAAGACCAAACCACGAACGTGGCAAGCAAGATTCACAATCCAGCCCTTTTCTCCTCATTTCCATTCAGTGGACCAGCAAAACTTCACTTCTCATTTACACTGTGGGCTCTTTGGGGATCTGTAGACGTTTATTCATCCCCATTTCCTCTTCCTCAATTGTATTGCACACCCCTCAGCTACCTCTGTCCCAACATCCCCTCCTGCTTTTCAGTGTCCCGACCATTTTTCCAGACTCCACCAAAGTTCCTTCCTCTGTGGAACCTTCTTCGGCCTCTCGTGTGGAGCTATTCATGTACTTCTCTGTGCACTTTTCTCATCCGCGCATTGTAATACCTCTCGGGTTGTGCTGTGATGTGTTTCTCTCTCTTCTCCACTGACGGTGTGCTTATTAAGAACATATTTCACTTATTTCTACATTATCAGCCTGTTGTCTAATCCTGGAATATTTGCAGTACTCAATAAGTATTTGTTGAGTGAATGAATGCAAATAAACATTGATCTTTGTTTCACAGCCAACCAGAATGACAATTAAAAGATGATATAAGGCAAAGGTCCTGGTCCACATCGTCCTTTCTAGTGGGAAAGAAGTTTGTAGCCACATTTCCTGTTGCTAACTCCTCCAGCAAATTAGATTCATGGTCCTTGGTTATTCATAGGCCCGAGTCATCCATCAGGCCTCACTGCTTAAAAGCACAGAATAGCCATAGCCATGACCTTCAGCTCAGAGAAGCAATCCAAAGCTTCCACGATCATCCAGGTTTCCTGACTGGAGCTGAACATCATAAATATAGCATGCGGCACAGAAGAACACCATGCACATAAAGTATCTTTTTTGTGGGCTGGGTAATACCTGATTTGTGATGTTCTTGGCTTAAAGCACGCTCTTTTTAAATGCAATAGCCCAGAAGTAGGAACACAGGAAGCTATCCATGCTCAGTATTTTTAGTCGCTTCTAGATCTCAGATTTCTGTCTTAGAGCCAGGAGGTCAGAGCTTAGGACAGGATACGTTCAGCTCGAGCCAAGAACTAGGGAGATTCTGTGGGACCACAGGACTGGAGGAGATGTAGCACGTTGCGTTGTGGTGGCGCCTGTCGCTCTGAGCCTTATGAAAGCAGATCTTGGCTGCGGGGAGGCGGGTATTCTCAGAGGCGGCCACGGGTCACAGAGGAAAAGAGAGAAAGAAAGAGAGGAAGGAAAGAAGGAAGGAAAAAAGGGGAGGGAAAAGAAGGGGGGGAGGAGAAAGGAAAAGATATGAAAAGAAGGAAAAGAAAGGAGTAGCAGAAAGAGGGATGGTGGTCGAAGGGAAAGAGGTACTGGAAATAGAGCTAGCCCGGTAGCCAAAAGATCTGGTCCGTAGGCCCGCGTCTGGCGCTAACTCGCTTCCTATCTCTGGGCAAGCGCCTCACCGATCTCCCCGCCGCAAAATGGGGGGCATCAGAGCTGCACCCTCCAATCAATCACCTGGGGGGTCATTTCTACTTACATACCCGAGACCTCACTCCAGGCCACAGAGCTCAGGCTCATAAGAGCAGTAGGGAGTCTGCTACACGGAGGAAAGCCCCCTGGGCAATTCTGAGGCCTGCCTGCTCTTTGTTCAGAACCTCTGCAGGAAATGAGAGCCAAGCTTCCTTCCAGCCCTCACATCCCAAGAGGCTTTGTGGTTCTGATAACAAACTCGTCTTCCTTCTATTCTTACCCAAGCCTGGCTCTGGTGCCCCGGAGGCGGACAGGTTCAGCTTTGCCACACTTTCCACGGGCTGCGCCAGGGACTCTGGAGGCAAGAGCCTGAGAGAGACCTGCGGCGCCTTCCTAGTATCGGCGTCACCAGCCAACAGTTCCGGCAGTGACCAGTAGAGGGCGCCAGCCTCTTTCCCCCCCCCCCCCCCCCCCCCCCCCGGGGAGGAGAGGTGTGTAAACAGAAGGGAAAATGGAACTTCAAAACAGAAAAATACCTTAGAGAGCTTCTAGCCCAACGCACGCGCTGTACACAAGAGGTGATGGGTTCAGAGAGGGAGAATGGCTCATCAGGTCTAAATGCCAGTGGTCTGAGAGTGCTTCTGCACGTTCAAAAAAATTGACCTACCTTTCGTTTTAGTCATGTTGTCCACATCAGGACAAAATCATGACATCTCTTGCCCTGCCGTGCACTCTCAAGTTTGCTTCATGAATTCTATCGCAATAACAGGAGGAAAAAATGAGGAAATTTGTGGCCTGGAAGTCGGGATTCTTGGGAATCCTAGGAAGAACGCTATCATGAATTTGACTTCTTATTTCATGCCCCGCACCTTTTACCTGCTCACCATCCTGCCTCTTGGGGCAGTGATAATGCTAAGAGTATGCTGGAAATAGATTGCCTGGGAACAGGCTAAGAAAAATGGAGCCATCACGTAGCCTGGATGAGAAGACACAAAAGGAGATGGCATATATCGGTCTTTTGACGCATGAGGGAGTGTTTGCAAGCGGCTGGAAACCACAGTTTTCTGAGTCCCTTGAAACCAGAACAGAGCAGTGTGTGAGCACATTCTAACTTTACCCTCAAGATTCTGGACTGGATTAAAACAGAAACATTTGAATTGGGTTGATGGAAGGATCCCCCCACCTCCCACCCTCATAAGAAATTGGCTGTGGGAAATCTGAAGATTTTAAGCCAAAGACTAGAAAGTTTTTTTTCTTCCAGTTGAGAATGAGGTTTTGCACTGATAGATGCCAGGGGATGGGAAAGGGATTGCTTGTGTGGTCATTTTGGGGAAGACAGAAGACTTGGTTTAGAGCAGTGGTTCTCAAAGTGCGGTCCCAGGCAGCATGGGCATCTCCAGGCAATTTGTTAGACATGTAAACTCTCAGACTCTATCCACAGAAGCAGGAAGTCTGCATTTTAAGTCCTGCAGAGGATTTTGAGGCTTGCTGAAATTTGAGCACCACTGGTTCAGAGGTATGTATGGCTTCCACACAGGAGGGTTAGAAGACTTCTAGATAAGCTCATGAGATTTCCCCTGCCCATTGAGTCAGGGATTCAACACAGATCAGAGAAGAAGGTGTAGCTGAGTTGACAGTTTTAGGCTTCATGGAGGCTGACTTCTTTCTCTAAGGATGAGAAGTCAGGGGATCAGGGAACAGGTATTTCTCCCGTCATCTCTGAGCCTTTCTGCTTTGAGGAAAGGCACAGACAGGCAAGCTGTCAGGCAGTTTGCGGGAAGCTGGCCACTCAAGGAAGTTAAATCGATGGTGACATTTTTAGATGTCACCCCTCCAGATATATGGGCTTTGCACTCTGCAGAGGTCTCATTTGTGTGGAAACCCACTGTCCTCCCTCCCCTAAGAGGAGGGCACCCCCGCGACCCTGTGTCCCAGCCTCACCCTCTTCGGTGACTCGGAGGGGGATCAGCCGTGTAGTCTTCACAAAGGGGCGATGTGCCTCAAAGGCGAACTCCCGGGACACGTTGCAGGTGTAGAGGCCAGAGTCATTCAGGGTGACGTTCAGCACGGTGATGGACACATCCTGCAAGTCCTTGCTCCCATTCCACTGCAGGCGCCCCTGGAAGGGGCTCTCCACCTCCTGCTGGCCGTTTCGATACTCATAGATCTGCAGGTAGAGAAGCAGAAGAGAGTAGGGCCAGGAGAGAAAACAGGGTAGGGGGGCCGGGATGGGGACAGGGCAGAGAAAAGGAGCAGAGTCGTGCATGGACAGGGGAGGGAGCGGGCAAAGTTACAAGGAGATCCCAAGTTTGGGAGTGTGATGAGGAGGCTCAGGGGAGGGCAGGGAAGAGAGAGAGAGAGAGAGAGGCAGGGAAAGATGAGCAAAGGTAAACAGGTATCAGGGCGTATAGACACAGCAAAGGAAGACGCAGACAGGAGTAGACAGGAAGAAGGCTGGCAGGAAAAAAGAGGTACAGAGAAAGAGAACAAAAGAAGGTGAGTAAAGCAGATAGACCAGGAGGGGGAAACTGAAAGAAAGAATTGGAAGGAGACAGACAGAGCAAGAGAGTAAGCTGTGTCACGAGGGCAGCCAGTGGGAGAACAGAGCATAGAGACCGAGAGAGGCAGCTTCACGAGTCACGAAGACATCGTAAAGCCTTGGCCTCAAGACTGGACTCTCTGATCTGGTTGCCACTGAGGGGATGTGGTCAGTCTGGGCCAGGCCACAGGAAGGGGACCCTGGGCACCAAAGTGTCATGGTTGAGCAGAGAGCTGCCAAAAGATATGCACACTTCAGGTTTTTCACTTTGGGCTGAATTATAACTGAAATGTGGTCTCGAAATTTCTTTTCTCAAGCACTTCCACCTTCTGACACACCTTTTTATTCTCTACGGCTGTGCTGCCCATTCTAGTCTCCACTTGCCGTATGGAGACTACTCACGCTAACAATTAAATGACTAGAGAAAAAAACAACAAAAAAACAAATGACTAGATGGGGTGCTTGGGTGGCTCAGTCGGTTGGGCATCTGACCTCAGCTCGGGTCACGATATCACGGTTTGTGAGTTCGATCCCCGCGTCGGGCCCTGTGCTGACAGCTCGGAGCCTGGAGCCTGCTTCGGATTCTGTGTCTCCCTCTCTCTCTGCCCCTCCCCTACTTGCACTCTGTCTGTCTGTGTGTCTTTCTCTCTCAAAAATAAACATAACAAAATTAAAAAAAAAAATAAATGACTAGAAGTGAAAATGTAAAATTCACTTCCTCATTTGCACTAGCCACATTTCAAGGGTTCAGTGGCCACACGTGGCTAGTGGCTACTGTACTGGACAGCACAAATATGGAACGTTTCCATTTTCACAGGAATTTCTAGCAGACAGCATCGCTTTGTCCAGTACAATTTTTAAAGTTTCTTTTCCTCCTTCTGAGTCAGCTTCTACTCATTCTGGGCAGACGCAGAAGCAGAGTAGGTGGCTGGCACACAACCAGGCCTGAGGCCAATGGGGGCCTTTGCATCGGGCCTAGACATCCAGATGCCTGTCCCCTGGGGACCGGCCTCAGTCACAGTCAACTCTGAGGGAAGCCCGAGATTTCAGGGAAATTTACTGGTTCCAGTTCTGGAACAAACACTTGATCGGAGCACTCAATTTCACCCTGCTATCGTCTCCATTAAGTCTTTGTACAGAAGAAACTCGCCTTCAAGAAGGTGAGATAGCTCAGTAAAAAGGGCTTTGTATCTGCTGTCAGACAACCTGGTTCGAATCTAAGGTCTCTTATTAACTTCTTTGGGCCTCCGTGTACCTCACGTACGTATACCTTTTCTCTAGCAAACACGTGTATCATGCTTCCTATATTCCAGGGCTATTCTAAATGCCTTAAAAATGAAAGCTAATGGGGCGCCTGGGTGGCTCAGTCGGTTAAGCGTCCGACTTCAGCTCAGGTCACGATCTCTCGGTCCGTGAGTTCGAGCCCCGCGTCGGGCTCTGGGCTGACGGCTCCGAGCCTGGAGCCTGCTTCCGATTCTGTGTCTCCCTCTCTCTCTGCCCCTCCCCCGTTCATGCTCTATCTCTCTCTGTCTCAAAAATAAATGTTAAAAAAAAAATTAAAAAAAAAAATGAAAGCTAACAACTTTGAAGGTAACAATTGTATGAGGTAGCTGTGGTTTGCATCCCCATTTTAGAGATGAGGAAACGGAGGCACAGAGAGGTGAAGCCAGTCGTCTTACGGCACAGAACTAACAAGCTGTAGAGTGGAGAATCAAACCCAGGCAGCGTGGGTTCCAGAGTCCGTGAAAGTGTGAATAAGGGTCATCCCCAAGGTGATATTCAAAGCATGTAACGGTACTGGCCGTGGCACGAACCAGGCCGAGCTGACACCAGCCACAGCACAGAGCGGAGTCTCGGAGGCGCCCCGTTCCGCCAGGATGATCCCGTAGTTGCGTGGGGGAGGTCTGGAGGTTCCCAGTGGGACCGATGATGGTGAGGCCGCTTGGGAAGCTTAGCACGGCGACCTATTCGAATAGTTCACTCACAGATGCGGCTGTACCGGGTATACCAGTTGAACATCAGCCTGGGTCATCCCTGCCATTCTCTTTTCACTGGGATTGCGAGATTTCAATGAGCTAACCTATGCTCTCCCATAGAATGAGGCTGAGTGTTATTTCCATCTTTCTACTAATTTAATCCGTCCGACGTGATGGTGCACAAGAGCCCGTGAAAGCACCTGCAGAGTGCCTTGTGGGGTGGCTAGCACACGGTAGACTCTACATGCCATTTCTCTCTTCTCCCCCTTCCCCCGCTGGTAACCAGGAATGCCTGCGGCTGGCCAAGTGCCCTTCCCATCACAGAGGCTGGGCTACACTAAGGCCGTCAGTTATCTGCTGGGGAGCTGTCAACGCTTTGAAAAGAAAGAGCCAGGGTTTGTCAGAGCCTCGTTCCCCAGACTCTCGGGAGCCAGGCACATAACAGCAGAGGCAAGCAAAAGAAAGGCCGGAGTCAGCAGCCAGACATACAAGGAAATCTTTACCGCCCTCGGGCCTGTAGAACCACTCCACCACCGTGGTGGCCTCCACCTCCTCTCTCTTCATGCAGGAGATGCAGCGCAGCTTCATGGGGTTGCCCTGAACGGCCTCCGTCTCCGAGGGCACTTCCACACACACAGGGAAGCAGACACTGACTGGAGAGGGGCCCAGTGACAGGGAAGGGACAGGGAGGTGTTGGGGAGGAGGGCACCAGGAGAGCGGCATTGGAGAACAAGAGGGAGGGAGAAGAGACAGAGAAGGAAGAATCATGAGACAAACCTGAAGATCGCATGTACCTGCGTGTACGTCTTCACCTGGGCTCCCCCAGGATGCGCGCTCAGAACAGGCAGGGCGTGGGCTGCAGGAGCCACGGATGACTCTGAGTTGACTGAAAGCCTCCCGGGGTGCAGCCCTGAGCCCTGCCCTCAAAGACTTAGAGTCTCGGTGGGAAACCGGGGGCACACATACCCACCCATCCGTGCACCCTTCATTCAACCACCGTTCACCGAAATCTACTCTGTGCCAGGCCTGGTGCGAGGCTGACACAAAGATGAATAAAACACCAACCACACCCTGAAGGCATTTATAATCTAGCAGGGAACGCATACTTCTAAGTATCATCAAACGGGACCATGGCGAGTGCCATGCTGGTGACGTGTTCTGTTCCCAGAGGAGGGCCAGTTATTCCTGGTTGGGCTGGGGAGAGAGGAAGAGAAGGAAGATGAGGCAGGGGTCTAGAAAGGGAGCGGGGACCACGTTGTGAAGACCTTTGTGTGGCCTTCACAACATGAGGGGTCAGATGTTGGCAAGCCATGGAGAGATAATCATTGCGTCTGAATTTTATTTTAAAAAGTAGGTAATTCCGACGCCTGGTGGAGGCTGGAACAGCAGATGAGGAAGACGGTGAGCTGGCCACTGGGCTAGAGCAATGCTTTTTGCAGAGGAGTAGAGAGAGACAAAGTTAAAAATCTGCAGAGAGGTCAGGTTGGGGCGATAGCTTGCCTGCCACATGGAGGTCTGGACTTATGGTCTCTGCCCTCTAGAAACTTGTGGCCCATAAAAATAGGGTGAGTACATCAGACTGCACGTTCAGGATGAGTCAAAAGTGGGATGAGGCCGCCAACAAAGCGAGTGCAAATGTGGGCTGCATTAACAGATGCACGATGTGCACAACGAGGGAGAGACAGTGCCTGTGCACCGTGCAGAACAAATCTGGACCGTTCCGATCAGTTCAGCTGTCACACTTGACAACAGGAAGTTGTTCAGTGAGTTCATGCCCAGCAAGGAGCAAGATGGAGAAGGGTCTGGAGACATCGTCTGGGGAGAAACAGATGGGAGAATTGGGGGTGTCTGGCTTGGACACTTCTAGAACTTATCTGCCTTCAAGTATTTGAAGGCCTGTGGAAGAGAAATTCGATTGTGTCTAATTCCAAAAGTTACAAGAAAGTAAACTTGGCTCATTAAAAAAAAAAAAAAAAAAAGAATTTTCTGGTGCTGAAGCTGATTACAAATACAAAAAACTATTTGGTAAGAGTTTATTGTATGCAAGATTCAAAAATGGGATGATCTTATGTCAGGACTTCTAAGTCCCCTTCTAGTGCTACCTTTCCATGAATTAATAATAAAAACAAAACTCCTAAAAAAAATGAAACAATACACATTGATATTTAAAAACTAGTACGCTGGGGTGCCTGGGCAGCTCAGTCTGACTTCAGCTCAGGTCATGATTTCACCGTCCGTGAGTTCGAGCCCCACGTCTGGCTCAGAGCCAGCTGACAGCTCAGAGCCTGGAGCCTGCTTCTGAGTCTGTGTCTCCCTCTTTCTCTGCTCCTCTCCTGTTCATACATTCTCTCTCAAAAATAAATAAACATTAAAAATCTTTTAAACAAACACACAAGTGGCACTATGATGAGTTTAAAACATCAAGGGGAAATAAAACTAATTGGTTTTAAAACTCTCAAGCTAGCTGGGGCTGGTCTTATCAGGCAGTCTGCAAAAGAGTCTCCCGCTTCTGTATATGGACCATCACTTTCATGGAGAGAGGATCTGTATCTAGAGAGAACTGATCAGAAACACTTTCAATATGTGATGTGTTTGAAGTCTCGATTGTAAGCCTGGTTGAAAAGAAAAGAAAAGAAGGTGTGGTCTGTGCAAAAGTTTGGGAACGAATACAGGTGCAGAGAATGTGCACTGAGAAATCTGTGTGGCAGGCAGCTTTGAGGCACATTCATATTTAATGAGACATGGTAAAGATAAGTTAGTTCAGTGATGATGACTTCGAAAGTAGCATAGGAAGATGTACCAAGGAATGCACAGTTACAAATACAGAGGCAGGAAGGAAATGAATTTGGCAACTGAAGGCCTGTGTGTATCTACTCTTTAACCTCTGAGACTCAGTTTATTCATCAACAGAATGCTGAAAATAACATCTAATAGCGTCATCATGGGAATTCTATGGAATGGTCTATATGAATGTGCTTTGGACATATATCACCTGTTAATGTATTTTCTCCTTCATTTATCTGCCCACTTATTCAACAAATATATTGCGTGCTTATTGTATGCCAGGCACTGTTCTAGGCACTGACAATGCAACAGGGGACAAAACAGAAACCATTCCTGCTCTCATGGAGCCTGCATTCCAGAGGAGGGTAATAAAAATAAGAAACATGACATTGTAGTATGTACTAATGAGAAAAAGTAAAACAGAGTAGAGGTGCATGGGAAGATCGGAGACAGCCTCACTGAGACGGTGACATCGAGCAGGCACTGAAGGAAAGAAATGAGGGCAAGAAAGGAGATATATGAATATCTCCATGGAAGTGTGCAAACAGAGGAAATAGCATTTCAAGGGTCCTAGGGTAGGAGTGTCTGTCGAAAGCAGAGCACAATGAAGCCCAGGGAACAAAGTGAGAAAGGAGACATAAGCCAGGGCCAGATCATGGCTGGTCTTGATTAGAACTTGGACTTCTGCTTGGAGTGACATGGGGACCATTGGAGTGTTCTGAGTGGAAGAATAACACGATTGGTACAAACTGACATGACCTGGCTATGTTGAGAATAAACGGAAGAGGTGACGAAGGACAATGTGGAAGCAAACAGGATAGTTAAGAGGCTGGTACACTGATCACATTGAGAGATGGCTCAGTGGTTTGGCTTGGATGAAGGCGGTAGCAGAGCTGCTGGGCTTTGAAAAAGAACAATTTGTTGGACCAACATCCTCGAATACGTGCCAGCTGATGTGCTTTAGTGAGCAAGTAGATGAATTGGTCTTAAATAGGAGCACACTTAGTTCATTTAAAGGAGGGAGGGCAAAATATATGCAATCAGGAGGATGGCTGTGGCTTGCACAGCAATCTCTCTTTTTCCTGAGTTGCTCCTGAGATGACAGCTACCCAGTGTACCATCAGAGAACAAGCACTACTGATTCCCTTCTCATGGCCAAAGTCTAGTTTCAAGGCATAAGAATTCTGCTCATGAAGTCCTGGATAGTACATTGCAAAATGGTCACAAAATTCTCTCCTGTCTCTTTGCTTGCCCTTTGCCATATGACGTGATGTTTCTTCCATCAAGAGGTGAAATCTGTTTCCCCACCCCATGAGTCTCTAGTACACCACTGCCTCTCTGTGAAATCCTCTAGATACCCAAGAAAAGGTCGTACATATGGTAGATATTCAATCCACATTGCTGACTGTAAATGATAAACTCCTGGAATAATCTTGGCCAAATCATTTGACTTCTGGTCTCTTCTCCAATTTCTATAGTAATAAATGAGGAAACTTATGAGAAGGTAGACTAGGTAGATATATTACTAATGATTATATTTAACTAAGGAATAGTATCAATCTATCATGAGGTGAAGAGTAATATGTGTTGAACCAACTCCTCTAATACCCTCAAATCTTTTTCTTCTTTGGCCATTACTAGCTTGCCCCTCCTGAGCTTGCTCTAGAATGCATTCCTTTGTGCTAAGATAATGCAGGCTTTTATTAGAATGTAAATATTTGCCAAAAGGGGTAATAAATGAAGTTATCTGTAGGCATTAACAACCTGAAATGATTTGTCTATCAGGTTAGCCAGTCACTTAGCAGAGCCTTGAAAAGAATGGGGTGCATGATGAGCTTCTGGGGGACGAGAGGGAAGCATCCCCAACAGAGCACACATGTGGGGGACTAGACCCAGAGAGGAAGAGCAGAGAAGACACTAGGGCCTGGATGGGGAGGGCAAAGGAAAGGCATGGCGGGAGGGGTGGGAGGGTGGTGGCTCTGAAGAGGGATGTGAGGACAGAGCCCATCCGGCAATCCTGCATAGCAGTACATGTGTTCATTAGAAGTGCCAGAACAAGCACTGGAAGACTGAAATCAGGAGACGAGAGCTCTCTGGCAAGTCCTTCCCCCTCCCTGAGCTCATTTTCTCACATCTAAACTGGAAGTAATATTACTTTCCCTAGCTACCCCCAAGGATTGATATGGTGACCAAAAAGAAGTAACAGATTGAAAAGTGCTTCGCAAACCATAAAGCACCAGGGAAGTGTAGGGTTTTTTTTTAATTATTATTATATACTTTATTAAAGGAAATAAGGGAACTTTTTTTCAATATATGCAGAAAATAATACAATGGAAAATATTCTTTCCATTTATATTTGCATCATGTGATAAAGCAACTTGGGAAGGGAGAATGCATCTAGTCAAAGTGGTTTCCAGTCCTAGAATTACATTCAAATAAAATGAAATTGCATTTGTGAAATGAGGCCCTTCTCTTACATTTGATGACCAGGTTTCCTGAACCATCCCTCTTTCCTTCTGCAGCTTTTAAGCTTCATGAGCCAAAGAAGCTGAGAATGAGCACATGATGGGTGTGATGTGCATGCTTCTTCCAAAGGTTTTATTTTGGGGATGGGGTGGAAAGTGGAGGTGAGGAGAGGGGTGGATGCTACCAAGTCGAGCAATATTTTGTAAATATTTCCTTACTTTTCAGTCTTAGATGTTATCTGCCCCAACTTCCGACCTTTCCATGTGAGGAACCAGATACTCTAAGGTTGTTACATAGCAAGCTAATGGCACAGCTAAGACTCCAAGCCAGGCTTTATAAGTCCTAAAAAGGGCTTAGCATGTGGCACCCTCAACCCTTCCACTGGAATTCAGGCAGGGATGCTAAAAATTTAAATTAAGGTTTGGGAAGAAAAGCTCTGTAGAATCTCACCCCAGTCCTTCTCTGCAACTTTATCTTCCATTGATTTATCAATACTCTTTCTTTTCCAGCCAGACTAACCTCTCCTAAGGCTCATTTCCCTAGTCTTAGCCTCCCCTGAGGAAATCCTAGCCTTAAATCGTCAAGGCAGGTGAGATCATTGGCAACCCATTATGTCTGCTTCATCTTCAGGTCTAGTCACTCTACTGGGGATGGATGGTGATGAATCTGCCCTTGGGACTGGCATTACTCTCCCTCTTTGTCCTTCCCAGACTGTCTCATCAGGCATTTTGTTCAACATGAAGCTTGGCTCTGCTTTTGGTCACATGTAAAATCCAGATAATGCTGGCAGCCAATAAGTCCTGGAGGTTTAATAAAGTGATACTAAGGCAAAGAGGCAATTCCCATCAGCATATTTGCCACTGCACAAGTAGAATGAGTTTCATGCCAACAACGGGAGAATAAATCCTACACGCCTAGTTTCAATAAAGCAAGTGGGCACAATTATCCTGGTTATTGACTTTTAGCATAAAGGTAAAAGCATGTAAAAAGTAGAAATGTAGATGATCATGTGAAGCAATATATCAACTGAACAGCACCTGTATTTGACCTGAGGATCTAATCAGAGTCACCAAGAGAGGGATGCCTAGAACTATACAGCAATCACACACACGTGCGCATGCACACACACACACACACACACACACACACACATCTTCACCAATCCATTCAGATGCCCATACTAACATGCTCAGACATACACTAACACACATTCAAACACTGAGGCATAAACGACACAGTAAAGCATTCTCTCAATCACATATACAGATGTTATCACGTAGACTCATTAGCTCTCTCTACACCCATGCAGGTACCCTACTCTGACACCACTCTGCTTAGCCTTAGTGTTGCAAGTGAAGGTCTTCCTTATTTGGAGGGAGAAGGTCACCTTATTTCCTCACAGCAAACAAGAACCGATTCGTTTTTGAAAGCAAAAAAACATAGCTCCCCAAACACCAAAGCACCTTAGCTTCACATGTTCATGAAAAAGAATAAAGATGCAATGCCCAGGTGCCTATTTATCAAAGACGTAGCTGCAAATGGCTGAAGCCTATTTTCCTTATTAAAATTAAATAAATGGCTCAACAACGTGTTTTCATTCTCAAAATGCATCCATTTAGCTTTTTAAAAAAATACATGGGAATTAATTTGAAGACCCAATGATTTTTCATTGAAAAATGAAAGGTAAAGGCAACCGAGATTTTTCATAATGAACGTGACTGCATTCCCTTTCAACAAAAGGAAAAGGGAAAAAATACTTTGGAATTAATCGGAAACAGGAGGAGGGGTGGAAAACCCACTAGGGTGGTTCTGGAATATAACAGCAGGGGAGTGAGGTGTTTTTCCAGTCTCAAAATCCCAGCTGTCATGTAACCCTTATGGATCTCCATGTCTGGCAGACATGCATAGAGAGAAGCCAACCAAGGCTCCTTTTGTTACAAACGACATCAATTAGTGTTATTATTGTTGGCATTATTACTGTTATCTGCATCTCGCATGGCAGGGTGCTAGTACTTACCCCAGAAGATGAGCACGAGGGAAACCAGGGGAAACAATCTGTTGAAGGCAGGCATCTTTTCTCTGGCGGGTGGCTGCCGGGGCTAAACAGAGAGATTCCCTCGGTCAAGAACTCGCCCTCTCAGATACTTTCGAGGAAACCCTTTGGGACGAACTGCCCCAAGGGGGCGACTTTCGGACTGAAATAAGGGCCAAGCGCCGGCGACTGGGGAGGCTTTCAGGGGTTTTCGAGCCGGGCGGGGGTTTCAGCTCCAAACCACCCTAGTGCACCGCCCCAGTTCGAGGGAGCCGATCAGCAGCTTCGCGCGCTCTCCCCGGAGCCCGTTGCTGGGATCCGGCTCAGCACCACGGACAGTACCTTCCCCGCCCACCCTGGAACTTCACAAATTCCAGTTGCTCAGCTGCTTCTCGGGTTTGCGCCTCGGTGACAGCTCAGCTCGGAGGCGAGAAGCACGGCTGGCTCTAGGCGGCTGGCTCTAGGCAGCTGGGCTGTCGAAGGGGTCCATGTTGATCCACCTCTCACCTCCCCTGGGAACAGCTACGCTCCGACCAGGATCCACCAAGACCCGGGAGCTTCGGCTTCATCAGCCTGCACCGGCTTCTCCAGCTGGGCGTGCCACCCACACCCAAAGCCACCGGGGCCTCCCGTCTGAGCTCCAAAATTCGTTCCACCTCGGTCCCGTCCACGCCCGCCCTCTGCTCCGCAAGAAGGTCCGGAGGGGCGGGGCAAGAGGCGGGAGCTCCCGTCGGCCGCAGATCTCTGGGGAGGGGCAGGGAGGGTGGGCCGCTTCCCAGGAGCTCGCCCCCAGATAGTGCCGGGGCCCCGATTCTGGGTGGCGGGTGACCAACTGCCCTTCTCCGGGTCCTTCTTGACCGTGTGTGTTCAGTCAGCCTTGACCTGCGCAGGCGGCTGTCCACCCCCACCGCCACCACGGACCCACCCCTCGTGCACACACTCCCCACCCCCAAACAGGCGTGTCCCTCCGTGGCCGAGCGAGGCTGCCCAGCGCGGGGCGGAGCTTGGAGCTGCGCAAACACCTCCAGACCCCGCGGTTTCTGCTCTCGCTGGCTGTCTCCAGGTCTCCCTTTCACATCTCCACACCTCTCCCAGCGCGGGCACACTTCCTCCCACCAATTCACACCCTCCAGGCAACCCCACTCCTGCTACAGCACAGGCAAGCTAGCCACCAGCTCCGGGAAGGGGAGGGCCAAATCTCTTTCAGGCAATGATGTCATCTGCCGTGCACACTGTACACGAGAAGCTCGCGGCTTCTCTTCCCCGACCCCATCCCCTTCTCTTCTTCTAGACTCTTCTTTGTCTATCCTTGATTAATTAGTTCCGGGCACACCAAACCCAGCAAGATAATCCCTGGTTAGGAGACATGGGGTAGGAGTGAGGCGCACCTGTTCCCATGGTCACCTCCTCATCCAGTGAGGCGATCCAAATGTCAGCGCGAGAGTAGCACTGGGGGTGGGGGCAGCTCCCTCTTGCTCTAATCGCTTTTTTCCCTGTTCTTTCTTTATTTTCTTTATTATCATTATGATTATGATTTATTTAGTTTAGTTTAAAAGCAGATGGTGGTTTGGCCTCTTCTATTAGCCACTCCCTAGGCTTCTCAGCTGTGTCAGTGCCCCCGCCCCATCTCTGAAAGGGAAACCTGAAACTTTAAATTCAAACTCAGATTTGTTATAAACTCAAATTGACGTAACAGATTAGGAATGCCTGGAGCTGAAATGAAAGATTAACACAAAAATCTGCCCCTCCCCCTTCTTATCCCCTCCTATTCCCTTTCCAAAAGGGGAAACTTGACACTGATATTCCAAAAAAGAACCGCAGAGTGACAGCTGACTGTAAACGAACCATAGGCAGGAAATTCTCTTCCCTAACATATGACAGAACAACAGAAGGTCTCCGAGATAGGATCTTCTTCCTGGGCAGGGAGCCACCAGGCCATAAACTCTATGTTGTTTTTGAAGGCCAACCCTTGAAGCGCAGTGCATTATACTTGGAAGAGAAGTTAAAGTTGACTTAATTCAATCTTTCCAATTCATGAATCCCCCAAGAACGTTCCTGATGAATAGGCTTGACCTATTCATCTCTCCATGGAAATAGATTTTCGGCAATATGTTTCAAACCATTCCAAAGTGGAATGAATTACCTTTTGTTATGTTCAAGCAGTTGTTATCCAAAGAATTACTGGGATGTTGCAGGGGAAAAATATCTTCTAGATTTGAAGTTTGGAATAGATTATTGATAAAGTTCCAACAGCCTTTGAGATTCTATAATTTTTCTGAAAGCCCCACCCAAATACATAGAGCAACTGAGATACTTTCAGTCTGATAAATCTGTCAACCGCCACCCTCCCCCCCCCCCCCCCCCCCCCCCCCCCCCCCCCCCCC